>NC_059104.1:52378429-52689242 GCF_020740685.1 Jaculus jaculus
AGATATATGTGTTCACTAAGATGGCTGATGCTTCTATATTTCTTCCTTTTCAGAGTCACCTTCATTCTAAAGAAATCTATGGTGCCATCTTCATTGTAAAAAAAAAAAAAAAAAAAGAACAAGCAATTTGAAGAAATCACTTTATATTTTTACGTGTAAATTTATTATAAGCACACTTGTATGGAGTTAATAAGAGAGACCACTCATCACTTGAAAATAAATAGAGATTTCTGCAAAGTGCTATTTTATATGCTTGGAAGTTTTAAAAATTATAATTTATACGTTTTCCCCAAGTCCTGTACATTATTAATTTTATGATGTGCTTTACTTCCAATTCCCAACACAAACTTACTGAACAGCACAATGGACTTTTGAGGAATAAGAATATTTGAAATTTACTATTTTATAGTACAGGATATTTATTCACTTCTATATTTTGTACAAGCATTTTGCCATGATATTTTGAATGAAAAAATAGTGAAATGTCTAATTACATATCATTGAGAACTTAAACTTTTAGGCTTCAAATATCCATAGTGTAACAAACTATTTTCAATAAAAAGTATTTTGCTATTTATGTAGACTAGAGAAGATTTAGATAATATATCTAGTAAAGCACAAAGACCCAGTGTCCAGACTCAGCTCAATGCTAATTAGTTATGTGATCCTGGGTGGGTTATATACCAGGTCCTCAAACTTATTATTTATCTATAAAGGGAAGAGATTAGATAATATGATTTTTTTGAGGTTTCCTTTAAGAGCTCAAATGCAATCATTATAGAGAAAATCTCTTCTGGCTGTATTTCTAAAATTCTAATTTTAGTTCTATTTATGACATTACATCCAAATAATTGTCAACTTTAGCCCAAGTTCTCCTCCTCTAAGTAATTTGTTATTAATTCTGCATAGGCATGATCAAAATTACAAAGACATGGATTCAAATTGTCATCATCCAAATTATGAGATCTTATTACATATAGTCTAATTCTTCTATCCAAACATCTGTTTGGTTATAATTTGGTTCCCATGGATGTATGCTTTCATACAGCACCTACACTTGGATTCCAGTATGCCTGGTTATTTTCATACTATCAACAAGATGCATTCTGGAAAATGTTTTATACTTTTGTGAGATTAATTAGTATGAATATGACATATTTTTAAAAAAATATTTCCTTATGCATGTGTTGGGTGTGTGGGGGAGAGTAGGGGTGTATTGGCATGCAGGGACAGACGCTTGCAGCTACAAACAAATATGAACCTCATGCAACACTTTATATCTGGCTTTATGTGGAGGCAGAAGAATTGAGCCTGTGCTGCCTAGCTTTGCAAGCAAGTGGCTTTAACCACTGAGTCATCTCCCTAGCTCCTAAAAATAACAAGTCATGTTTCTAAATCACTGGATTAGCAAAGCTAATCCTTGGGCTCTGAGAAATTCACCAAGACATTAAGGTCCAATAAATATGAGTCAGTTGACCTTACTCCAATGAGAAACGTATGTTTCTTACTTCCATTTTAGGCATTTTTGCAAACTTCAAGGTCACAAATCAAGGGTATTTTGGTAAAATTGGCTCTAGTAACTTTGGGCCTAATTATTAAAGGTATATTTTACAGAGAAGTACTTAGATAAGAGCTGCCATTCAAAACTTCAGCTGTTTCCATTTAATTAATAAGAAAATGTGAAAAATATATAACCACAAACACAAACATCCATAATGATGATTACATAGCCAGGGATATTAAAGTGAATGACAGAAATACTCAAGCTAAAAGCACTTAGTTAAACATAGTATCCAGTTTTATCTAATACTGTACATCAAACATCAATATAGAGTCCTTCACCCTGCAAGTACAGCATGCATAGAAGCTATTTTACCTCAAGTGCTGGACTTATTTCTATTTAAAAAAACCCTCCATCTGTTTTCCCATCATTCCTAGCAGCAGCAGAAGTAAGCATTCTTATTAGGACTTGGGCCTTTTTTATAAGCTACTTCCGTTACTGGCTGGTAAATTTACTTTATTTGCACCCGGAAAATAACCCATCATTGATCAGATGTCAGGGTCTTTTCAGGGAGTACTAAAAACTATGGATTGCTTAATAGTCCAAACATGTTAAAGACACTCAACATTGTGTTAATATAATGTGGCTGTCATTTTGAGATATCACCATTTTTGTTTCTTCTTATTATTATTTTACTTACTGTATTTGTTACTTTCCTATCAAATATCTGACCAGACACAACTGAAGGAAAGGGTTAGCTTCAGGTTGGTTTTCTGAGAGGATATAATCCAATATGACAGGAAAGGTATGGTGGACTAGCTCCTCACATATAAGCCAGAAAAAAAGAGAGTGGCCAGAAGTGGGACCTGGTTATACAACCTGAAGTTATGATCCCAGGCTTCCAGAGACTCAATTCTTCCAGCAAGGCTTCACCACCTAAAAGATTCTATAGTCTTCCCAAATAGTTTCATGGGCTGCAGACTAAGTCTTCAAACATATTAGCCTATGAAGGAAATTTTACATTTAATCCATGACATTCTGTCCCCGGCCCCTATAAGCTTATTACCACCTAATTATGCAAAATATATTCAGTGTAATTTAAAAGTATTTATATTAATCCTTACATTGTTTAAAAGCTATGGTGCTACACACCGTTAGTCCCAGCACTTGGGAGGCAGAGGTAGGAGGATCACCATGAGTTCAAGGCCATCCTGAGACTACATAGTGAATTCCAGGTCAGTCTGGGCCAGAGCAAAACATTAGCTCAAAAAACTAAAAATAAATAAATAAACAAAAGTCCAAAAGTCTAAACTCCAAACCTGAAGTTAATCTTTCAAATAGGATGTCCTGTAAAACAATAAAGCAAAATAAAGTTGCATACTTCCAATATATCATGGAACAGAGCAAATATTCCAATTAGAAAAGGGAGGAATGAGGTCATGGCAAAGATATATTGGACCAAACCAATATTGAAACCCAGCAGTGCAGACACTAAGTCCCATAACTACATATCCAGTGTCTGCAACTTGTGTGTTTAATTCCCCTGTGTGTTTAATTCCCCTGCCAAAAAAGGCTTCTGTAGCCCTACTCCCTCAGCTCAAATGACTATAGTATACATGTTCTGTCTCCGAAGAAAGATCCACTGTGAGTCTAGAGCTTTCTTTGGTGGACATGTTAATTATGCCTATCCGGGAACATAGGAGGTCTTTCCATTTTCTCAAGTCTTACTCAATTTCTTTTTTGAGTGTCTTTATGTTTTCATTGTATAGATCTTTCACTTCCTTGGTTAACGTTATTCCAAGGTATTTTTTTTTGTTGTTGTTGCTATTGAAAACGGGACTATGTCCCTTATTTCTTTTTCTGTATCATTGTCATTTGCATATAGAAAGGCTGCTAATTTTTGTGCATTGATTTTGTATCCTGCCACTTTGATATAGGAGCTTATTACCTTCAGGAGTTTTGGGATGGAGACTCTTGGGTCTCTTACATATACAATCATGTCATCAGTGAGTGGGCAGTGGCCAGAGCAGTAAGTTGGCGAGCATGCGGAGCAGTCTAAGCTTCTGCATGCAGGGATTGATTGGGGCGTGGTGAGAGTGGTAGCTATTTGGGGGGAGGGATGGGCTACCTGCCGCAAGGGGATCCACGATTCCCTGTTTCCTACCCCCCCCCCCGTGCCCTCCCACTGACAATCTATTGGAGATTGCTCTCCCCTAAAAGACCCAGTGAACTCTTAATGTCTTGCCTTTCTTTCCCCAGGATTTGCAGCACAGCTAGGCAGTCGCCATCTTGGCCGGAAGTCCAATCTCACATTTTACATGACTATAAAACAAGTACCATGTAGAAGATGCTGCCAAATTCTGCTACCAGGTCAGAATGATGGCTCCCCCTGTAGCAGGCTCTCTATTCCTTTCAGGCTGACTTGGTAAAACACTTTCCTAAGCAGCTACCTTCCAGGTGAGGGGAACTCCTGCTTGATTAATTCTTTACACCTTCTCCTTAAAAAACATTTACATTCTTACAAGTTAGAGCTTTGTTTGGTGGTAACTTGCCCTAAGGGAATCCTTTTTGTTGTCCCAGTGCAGAGCAGTAGGCTTTTTTTTCCATGGTTCTAATCTCCTAAACAATGAACACTAGTTCACTGTACACATGCCAAGTGTATATGCACAAATACTTGAACATATAGATGACAGGTAGATTGATATGTAGATGAATGTGTGGGTGGATAAATGGTAGGTAACAGATCTTTCACTTTGTATGCTTTCTCCTCCATTCTAAGCCCTTTGCTTCCTCTCAAATAAGTAGACTATATGCTATCACAACCTAAATGCTAGGGATCATTGCTTTGGATTTTAATGTTGTGATTTTATCAAAGGTATAAGTCACAGGCCTTTCTTACCATGCTAAAAGTTAACCTGGTTGAACTTTGAGCCTCATTTTCTTTTCTAATTCTTTTTCCAAGTTCTGCAATCAACTTCTTATTTCTGACAATACCATGATCTTGGAAGATATTTACTGTTAAATTAATTGCAATCTCATATAACATAGCATTACTAACAAGTATACCAAGCAAAAAAAAAAATATATATATATATATACAAATTTGCACACAAATATGTTGCAGGTACAGGAAGAATGACAGATATTCAACATATCACATGATATTTCAATGGTGGATTCTGAGCTGTCTGTTTCAAATACCTATGACCTTTCTACTGAAACCGATTTCCTAACAATAAGGGGACCATGAATACCACTTGCATCCATACTTTAAGTTTTTCTGTGGTATCTAATAGCAAATAGACCAGAGACAACAGGCTCCCATGACTTCACTTGTTTTATTAGTCTACATTTAATTAGTCGCAATACTACTTGCAAATAATAAGCAAGAGTATACATACACATGCAAAACCACACCCTGATTTTTAAGATGTCTTAAAACTATTATTGATTTAACTTTTGCAATCATTGACATAGTAGTGGCTTGACAGTGCCTAGCTGAATTTACCACATGTCAATTGAATTAATGCACTACACAGGAACTTTGTGCTTTGAGGTGGCTTTGGGAATCCTCTTTTCATTTGGGGATTGACATTTACCCATGAATTGAGGGAAAGAATGATGGCCGAGGTGGTTGTGTGTAGACAATGACCTCATTAAATCACTGTGATGCAGATAGAGATTGTTCCTTACAGTGACTCATTACAGAGCGCATCACATAGTAAACACTGACAGCTAGCTGGTAGTGAGTGAAGACTGACAGATGGTCAATAAATTCAGAACTGGCATATTTTTGTGAATTGATTGCAGGTTTGAAGACTTGCAGTGCTTTTCACCAAAACTTTAAATCACCAAAATTGTCTTCCAGATTAAGCAATTAAAATTTAAATATGGAAAGTCCTAATCATTTGAGAATGGAATATTTTTTACTCTCTTACACACTGAAGTTTACCCAATTATTTTAGGAGAAAATAATCAATTTTAAATTTTATGCATAAACTTAACTCTGATTATATTGTAGATACTCTTCATGTCATGAAATATCTAGGACTATACAAAATATCTATTGTGAATACACATACACACATATGCACACACACACACACACACACACACACACACACACACACAGAGCCATGAAAATCTATGGGACATATTTTCTAGAAACCTAAATGTAGCAAATAAAAAACAAAATCCATAATGCGATGCATAAATAATATGATGTTGTACAAAACACATTTCAAAAGTCTAGTTATTCAGCCTTATAAGATGCAGTCATAGTAGTTAATGTAGTTCTCTCACTTGTAACATTCAAAACTGCCTGAATCTTATTTTAGTGATCTCCGATTTATCAAATGCCTAGAGCAGTACATTCAATAAAGGCAGCAAACCTGTTGTGTATGTCTGTGGTGTTCACAGTCTGAACTAATTACTGTCCTTTGATAGCTCTTCTACAAAGCATAGATTTAGAATGAATCTGTCCTCAAGAATAATGAGGAGATTCTCATTTAGCTGATTTTAGTATTGACAAGCTCATGTCGAACATTTGCTTTATCAGTAATTTCTCACAATATAGTTCTTTTCTTCCAATAGGGTTACAGGCTTGAAGTTTCTACTTTGGATCCTTCTATATGCACTCTATTTCCTGTCTGCTATGCCTTTTTTCCCCCTCAGAATGTTGTGCTCAAATCATAACCCCCAGAGCCTGTGAATATGACTTATCTGTAAATAAGATTGTTCCAGATATAATCAAGTTTAAGGTGAAATCATATTGACTTCAAGTTTTCCCTGTCTCAGTATGATTGTGTGAAAGAAAATGAGAGGAAGGCACAGAAGTATGGACATGCGAGGAGAGGTGTGATATGATGACAGATTCTGACTCAGCTGCCGATCATGTAACATCAGGGGTTTCACACTCTCTTATGAAGAGAAAAGCAGGATTCTCCCCTTTAGGCTTCAGAGGCAACATTGTGCTGTCGGAAACTTGATTTCAGTCTTCTAACCTACAGAACTGTAAGACAATAAATTTTTGTTGTTTCAAGACACTCAGTTTGTTGGACTTTATTACAATAGCCTTAAGATACAGGTACATTGTTCTGCCTGTTATGTGCCCAGGACTTGGGTTCACAGAGTTTCCAAAACTAAGCTTTCTCTCACTGCTGGTATAGTTAGGCCAGAGTGAAACTCTAGCAGGAGTTCTAAGGTAGTGGAGAATGAGGAGAACTGTAATCCCTTAGTTCCCTTCTTTGAGGTTGCTTTGACTATTCCTTTCCCAGAGTCCCAAGCTTCAGCTAGTTATCACTGCCTAGGCTTTAAGAACTGTCTTGTCCCCTGTATCCCTTAGTTCCAACTTTCATTATCTATTATATTATTTATCAATTGCTGTATAGTAAATACTATGGACTCATTGCCTTAAATCAACAGATACTTTATTAACTCAAAGTTTCTACAGGACAGAAATCAGTCATGGCTTAGCTCTCCTCTGATTCCAGGCCTACCAGGAAGCAACATAAATGGACTTGGCCAGGACTAGCATTCATCTGGAGGTTCAACTAAGAGAGTATACCTCCAAGTTCTCTTCCATATGTCTGTTGGCCTTGTTTAGTTCCTCCTAGGATGGATTGAGTGCCTTCAGTCCTTTCTGGATATAATACAGAGGTCTTCTTCTTTTCCAAGTTTCATGGTTTTCTTCAGCCTGACAACTCACTAGAGGAAAGAAAGAAGTCAGTGTCTTCTGTAATTCAGTCATAGAAGTTGAATGCCTCTCAAGTAAGATGGTCTATTGGTTTTAAACAACATAATCAAGAGGATGTTATAGAAAGCAATGACTATCATAAAGTAAGGATCATCAGTTCTCTTAAAAGTTGTCTACTATACCATCTCTTGTTAGGGTTCTTAAATCATGTGTCCCTTTATAGTCTGTTCTTTGACTATTTCATCAACTGCCTGCCTCAAGATGATGACTGACACAGAGATTAGTAAACTGAAGTTATTCACTCTTCTTTCTAGCCCCAGTGATGAATTAATTTATACTGAGTAATGTTCAGTTTTCCAGGATTCACCAAACCTAAAGGGAGACACAAACACAGAACTTACTCATACAACTGTTTTCATAAAGTTAGCAATTAATCTAAGCCATGAAATAAAACACTGTTATAAAATAAGTGACTGTGTTGGTTTGCATCATATGTCCCCCATAAACTCATTGTGGTTTGAATGCTTGGTCTCCAGCTGATGGCAATTTGGGAAGTGGGGCATTGTTGGAGATTGTTGCTGCTAGATATCTGACCTTAGGCTTTGGTCTTTTAGACCAAAGAAGAAGGATTCTAAACTTTGGAGTAAAAAAAATGCCTTTAGGTGCTGTAAACAGAGGTTGATGGACAATTCTGCTGAAAGTTGCAACACCTGAATACAGAAATAACTATAGACTGTGAGGCTTATATGACGGGAAAGAGAGCTTTGTCCATACTGGGATAGAGACAGTTTATGTGAGAGGCTGGCTATGTTCTGCCCATATCGTAAGAACTTAAATAGGGTCGAGTTTAGAAGAAATGGACTAGGGAAAATAGAAGGATGTGGTACACACACACAAAAGAAAAGACAAAAAAAAAAAAACCTTTAAGCCAAAGCCTACAGTTTGGTTCAACTGCAAAGGTCTGAGAGATTGCTACCATGGAGAATTATGCCAGCTAGTCTGCTTTGTGTGCATGTGAAAAAAATGCTAAAGGATTTTCTTTTTTCTGTTCTTCAATGTTTGCTTTATTTCCCACTTGATTATCAAATTTTGTAGCCCATCTGGTACTTGTTTTGGAAGAGTGACAAATGCAGGTAAGAAAGTGTCATTGGATTTGCAACATAGTTATTTGGAGATGGCCACTGGGCTATGTGGATCAGGGTCATAGTCCCTGATTAGAGTCCACGAGGGGCCATGGCATGGAAAAATGGGTTCAATTGGAGAACCCAGGATTTTGGAGATGCCAAGACTATGAGATAGCTGTCAAAGAGAGCTGCTGGGTTGGTATGAAGATTTGCCTGGCTGTGGGCAGCTCAGCAGGAAGGGTGGAACTGAAATCCAGAAATGCAGAGATTTCATTATGAACACTATAAGCCAGACATGGAGCTACAGGATTGCTTTTTGCCCTGTTTTATTTCTGCATGGCATTAGTTCATTTTCTCCTTATTATGACCAATGCTGTGTTTTACAGTGTGAATGTTTTCTCTGTGGTATTACACGTGTTGCAGTCATGTTCTCCTTGCTGGCAGCATCCCACCAAGAGCAGCTTGTAAGGAAAAATAAAAGTTTATTTTGACTTACAGACTCAAGGGGATGCTCCATCATGGCAGGTGAAAATGATGGCATGAGAAGAGAGTGGGCATCATCTCCTGGGCAATGTCAGGTGGACAATAGCAACAAGAGTGTGTGCCAAACACTGGCAAGAGGAAATTGGCTATAACATCCATAAGCCCACCCCCAGCAATTCACTGCCTGCAGGAGGTGTTCATTCCCAAATTTCCATCAGCCTGGGACCTAGCATTCAGACCACCTAAAGTTTATGGGGGACACCTGAATCAAGCCACCACATTCTTCCCCTGGCCCCATAAACTGATAACCATACATGATGTAAAATGCAATGCAGTCTCATGTATTTGTTTTACTTCATAATACAAGTTGGACTGCCAATTTGTTAATCCAAGGGTGGATAAAGAAGACTTTGAAGAACAGGGCACTACTTTAGCATTCAGACCCCTTCCAAAGAGTCTGTATTCTTCCTGTTGTCCCAGTGCAGTTCAGCTGGCCCAGTCTCAAGGCTTGTGATCTCTCATACAATTGCAGATGAACAGGCAGAAGTTTAGGTGCAAAGATTTCATTTCTGTGACATATCCCTCTATTCACCCCAGTCCATTTCTATGCAATGCAACCCTGAACAAGTAAGTTTTCAGTACATAGGTATAACAACAAGCCTCTCACACAAACTTCTTTTAGTCCAGTCCAAACAAAGCTCTTTCTCACCCCCATAAACCAAACTTCAGAGTCTATACTTTTTACTGCATTGAGGTCTTTCCACTATGACCAGAATATTCCATCAAGCCATACTTAGAGCACTACAAGGCATCACTTAGGCCAAGATTTTAAATTCTTCCACATTCCTCCTGAAAAACATACCCTAAAGGCCAATGTCACATAGCCAGGTTTCTAGCAGCAATAATTCCATTTCTTGGTACCAACTTTACTGTTGCAGACAGGTTTGCATTGTTGGCAGAAAACACCCTACCAAGAGCAGCTTGTAGGGGGAAAAGGGTTTATTTTGGCTTACAGACATTAGGGGAAGCTCCATGATGGCAGAAAAAACTATGGTACAAACAGAGGGTGGTCATCACCTCCTGGACAACATCAGATGGACAATAGCAACAGGAGAATGCTGCACCCTGGCAGGAAAGAGAGGGTCACTGAATTTGCAACATACTTTTACATTTTGGAAATGGCCATGGACATTGTAAAGCAGGCTTGTTGGATTAGACCCATTGAAATGAACTGTAGGTTGCAGTGGAGACCAATAGAGATACAAAGACTATGAGATGGCTGCCTAGGAGAGCTGCCAGCACCAGATGAAGTTTTCCCCCAACAATACACTGCTTCCAGGAGGTATTAATTCCCAAATTGCCTTCAGCTGGGAACCTAGCCTTCAGAATAACTGAGTTTATGGCGGACACCACAATACACCACAATGTGTATTGAACTTGTATTCAAATTTTGCAGTCTTACAATTAGGAGAACGCCTTAAATCTCCAATGAGACTTTGGACTTTAGAATTTTTAATAGTGTTGGGATGATTACAAGAAAACTATGGAGTCTGTTAAAGTTGGACTGAATGCATTTTTACCTTTTGTGATGGTTGTGAGATTATAGAGACAGGGACATAATGTGGTAGTTTGAACCATGTCCCCCATAAACATGTTTTTAAATACTTGGGTCCCCTACTGGTAGCAGTTTGGAAGGTGGATCCTTGCTGGAGGAGGTGTATAGCTGGGAGTGGACATTGGGTATTATAGCCCAGATACTCTTTTGCCAAAGACCAGCTCACTTTCTTGTTGCTTTCTGTCAGATACTATGGCAAGAAACTATGTCCAGCCCCTGCCTTCCATCTTTTCTTGCCATCATGCTTCTTCCCCTAGAGACTATAAACCAAAATAAACCTTTTTCTTCCATCTGCTGCTTTTGGCTAGGTGTTTTGAACCAGAAATGCAAAGGAAATTAGTACAGTTACATTTAACCTGGCTTTATTAAAGAAGATTTAGTTTCTGAGAAATTGTGTAAGATGTCAAGGGACTGAGTAGGTTGAACAATCATAGAACTAGAATCACTAAAACTGTAATATCAAGATAAATATTTACCCTGGTCTTAGAGAGAATACAGAATCAGAGCTGGAGTGCTAACTCAAAATGTCATGTCCAGGGGATAAATAAAGAATAAACAAGTAGAAACTCAAGAGAAGCCTGGAAAACAGGAACCCCAGAAGGCATTTAAGAACCTGATCTGACTACCAGAAAGAAAGAAGCCCATGATTCAAGGGAAGACTAAGTCGATCATGATATAGATTCCATGTAAGCTTATGCAGGCAATCAGAAAATCTGTAAGTATGATTTAATTTTTCTAACAATATTTAATTAACTAATTAGTTTTTTTTTTTTTTAATTTATGAGAAAGAAAGAGGTAAAAGGAGAAAATGGGCACTTAGGCCAAGATTTTAAATTCTTCCACATTCCTCCTGAAAAACATACCCTAAAGGCCAATGTCACATACCCAGGTTTCTAGCAGCAATAATTCCATTTCTTGGTACCAACTTTACTGTTGCAGACAGGTTTGCATTGTTGGCAGAAAACACCCTACCAAGAGCAGCTTGTAGGGGGAAAAGGGTTTATTTTGGCTTACAGACATTAGGGGAAGCTCCATGATGGCAGAAAAAACTATGGTACAAACAGAGGGTGGACATCACCTCCTGGACAACATCAGATGGACAATAGTAACAGGAGAATGCTGCACCCTGGCAGGAAAGAGAGGGTAACCACTGCAAACCAACTCTAGATTCAAGTGCCACTTTATGCATCTGGCTTGAGTGGGTATGGGGGAATCAAACCTGGCTCCTAAGGCTTTGTAGGCAAGTACCTTAAATGCTAAGCCATCTTTCCAGGTCATGTTTTATTTTATTTTATTTTATTTCACTTTTGTTATTTTGAGGTAGATTCTCACTCTAGCTCAGGCTGATCTGGAAATCACTCTGCAGTCTCAGGGTGGCCTTAAACTCATGGCAATCCACCTACCTCTGCCTCCCAAGTACTGGGATTAAAAAAGTGTGCACCACCACGCCCAGTTCAGGTTTTAATTTTTGTCTTGTTGTTTGCTTATATGCATTTTACCAAGTCATAAAATATTATAAACATAATTTTAAGGAAAGACTACCAGACCAGATTTAGAGCTGGGGAAGTTAGTTTTCCTTGGTCCAGTATAAATGTCTATGTACCAAGTAGTACAGAGAGACTCACTTCATTGTATAACTTTAATTTCCTCATCAACAAAACAGAATAATAACATTTACCTTGTCTATATCACAAGAGTAGTGTGAAGATCAAATAAGACAGTGAATTTAAAAGTACTTTGAATAGTAAGAAGCATCAGATAAATTTTATTAAAAATATTTTTCAAAGTTCTATCATGTAGTATATATTTATGCCAGTTATAGATCTCAGTAAAGCATCTTTTAATAGGCATCTCTAAATGTTGTCATTAAATTTTAAAAGAATATATTTTTTTTGCTTTGCTTATGATTAGGTAATTTTGGTAACTAGTGAACTAAAACATATTATATATAAAATATATCAATTTAATGGTACAAGAACTTTTTATGAAATATGATTCAATGACTGCTGTCAGTTCAATATTGTGAAAAATGAGGATAATATTTCCTAATATTTTCTGACACAATTTACTTTCCTGTAATTAGATGCCTCCATAGGAAGTGCCATTTTAGAAGTAGAAGAATATGATAGACGAGCCACCCCTAAAGATAAAATCCAAAGTGATAGGAACTCTTCCATGTATAGAGGACAAAATAAGACAAAATGAGAAAACGATCTTCTTTTCTGCCATCTTAGCAGAAAGAAAGTAAAGGGTGGTAAAATGATGCTAGAAAACCTAGGAAGAATGTCCACTTATAATGCAGTTAGAGGCATGTAAGGGGTCATATGCCTTACTGAGGAGATGTTATCTAGAATGCCTCACAATACCTTGAATTGGCTACTACCCAAAGTACTGATATGATGTGTACAAAGAAAGTAAGTTTTTACAAAGAAAGTAAGTTTGTACAAAGAAAGTAAGTTTAGGAATTAATGTTGTGGAAACCACTAGGTTTTCCAAGAGGTATTATATCTTCCGTGTAGATTCTAAAAATTACTATAAGTTCATAGGTAGCCTGCCCACCATGATGAAGGTCGTAACAGGCCTTTGCTAAGGACTTAGACGAGAAGCCCAAATCAAATAAACACAGAACTTGGTTGAGATTCATAGCTTCACAAAAAGAAGGCAAGTCTAAGAGAGGCTACTCAGCCCTAAGGGAGCTCCAAGTGTCACCAGCATTTCCAGTTGTACATGAAATGACCTCAGGTGGCCCATGAGCAGCTGGAGCGAAGCACCTGTCACAAACATTAGTAAAGAATCTAAAGGTCATGCAAAGTCTCATGCTCAGAGTGTAGCTCTCCACTCACACACAGAAAACGTGAAACAATGCTCTGCTTGGATCCACATGGGATTTTGGAGATTACCAGACAAAAGAAAGGCAATTGTGAAACAAAATTGAGCTCTGAAATGCGTCTGTATATTTAATCCAAAGGAGAAAAGTGGAAGCCGGAGAGGTGAAAACACATTTACATTTTATCTGAAATCCTGTGGATAGGGTTATAAGGAAGTTCAAATCAGTTATACAGAAACTTTTGCATTTCTGAGTACAGTGTATACCTTTTCAACTTTATCACATGTACAGCCCCATTTTACTTACACGTTTTGAAAGAAGTATAACATTTCAAAGCCACAAAGAATTTAAATGTTGAACAAAAGCAAACATAATTTGCATAAATTTCTTTTATGCTGTGGAACAAAACATTCTGAAATTCATTTATATGTGGAGCAGGTACATTATATGTGACAAGTGCTCAATGGCAAAAGACAAACCTCCTGGACAGTGTTGCCATCTTTTTCCAAATAGGATGTGAACCCTGAAACTTAAGGGCAGTAACAATGTAGCTATAACTACTTATGGTTCATCTCATGAGCTTTTTGAACACAGTAAAGTATTTATAAATTCTTTTAAGTAGCAATTTTGAACCAGAATGCCAAGTTAGCCTTAACAAGTGCACATTAGGACAACAGAATAAGGAATACTTTAGGTTTTTGTCTACTTTCTTATTTTTAAAATATTTTTATTTATTATTTATTTGCAAGGAGAGAGAGGGACAGAGGGAGAGAAAATGCATCATAGCAAACAAACTCCAATTTCATGTACCACTCTGTACATCTGGCTTTACATAGGTGTTGGGGAATTGACCCAGGCCATTAGGACTTTGCGAGCACCTTTAAGCACTAAGCCACCTTTCCAGCCCTTCTTCCTTATTTTTGGCTATATTCCAAATTTAACTCTTGTTTGCCAGAACAGTAAATATGGCATGGTATTTGTGTGTGTGTGTGTGTGTGTGTGTGTGTGTGTGTGTGTGTGTGTGGTTTAAATATGTGTGTGTACAGATAGTCTGCAGGCGAATGAAGGCCAGAAGAGATCAAGTGTCATTCTTCCATCTCTCATCCTTGTATTGCCCTGAAATCCAGACTATCTCTCTGATCACAGAGCTGTAGTCTTTGTGAGCCACAACAACTTTCTGATCTCCACTACCCACAGGACTGGGGTTACAGGTGTGCATGACCCTGCAAAAGTTTATGTGGGTCCTGGAAAATCAAAGTTGGGGCACTCATATTTGCAGCAAACACTCTTACCCACTGAGCCGTATCTCTAGCCCTAGATTTGTCTTTTTATTTTTTTAATTAATTAATTTATTTATTTGAGAGCGACAGACACAGAGAGAAAGACAGATAGAGGGAGAGAGAGAGAATGGGTGTGCCAGGGCACCAGGGCTTCGAGCCTCTGCAAACGAACTCCAGATGTGTGTGCCCCCTTGTGCATCTGGCTAACGTGGGACCTGGGGAACCGAGCCTCGAACTGGGGTCCTTAGGCTTCACAGGCAAGCGCTTAACCGCTAAGCCATCTCTCCAGCCCACTAGATTTGTCTTTTATGACACATATAACTACCAGAAGCATTGAGAATATTTAGTAGATTTTTGAAAGCCTGAATCAGAGGAAAACACCTGTTGAAAATGATGTGAAGGTATCTAATTCTGCTATCTCATGTAATAAACTTGATATGCAACTTAAAATATTTTATCTTCAGAAGCCCATGAGAGGGGGATAAATCATATAATACTGATTTTTTTTTTTTTGTTGTTGTTTTTTCAAGGTATCGTGCTCTAGCCCAGGCTGACTTGGAATTCACTATGCAGTCTCAGAGTGGCCTCGAACTCATGGTGATCCTCCTACCTCTGCCTCCCAAGTGCTGGGATTAAAGGTGTGTGCCACTATGACCAGATAATTTTTTTAAGAATGATTTTGTATTTAAATTTTTAGATGACAATACTTTGGGTAACCAGTTTAGCACGTGAAACTATGAAGGCAATATTAATAGTATAAAATATAGCCAATATAAAAAATTCAAATTTTTGTATATCAGTAGCTTTTGCAAAAAAGACTCATAAATGCTTTGTTTGGTAATTTATTTAAAACTTAAACAACTTCAAGTATAGTGTCACTGACATTTTTCACAAAATCTGTTTATTAAAGCCAAAGCATGTTAATTTATTAGCAATTCCTTCAACTATAGAAAATCTACAAAAATATAACACCAATGAAACATTCCTATGATAGTAACTCTCTGCACCTTCTCACAAGTGGCTTCAAGTTTGCTTAAGACCCAACTGTAATTGCTACTACATTTTAGAAGTTCATTGGCAGGGATTAGTCTGTATGTTTGAACACTTTAGTTCTAACATGCAGTGCACATTTCTATTTCCTAGTGCAAATCATGGACTTTGACTTTATAACCAGCCTTCATAGCTCTCCAAACCTCCATGTAATAAATAAAAAATAGTTGGTCCCACTACTTCCCCCGAGACTTTCTGATTCATTCACCATGTATTTCAGGGGATGTTTCTCTGACATCAGTAACATAACTAGTTCCTTGATTTTCAATTTAAAGATGTTGGGCTGGAGAGATGGTTTAGCAGTTAAGACACTTGTCAGCAAAGACTCATGTTCAACTCTCCAGGTCCACCGAGTCTAAACACACAATGTGTTGCAAGCATGCAAGTTTGCACATGTGCACAAAATGGCGCACGTGTCTGAGGTTTGATTACAGTAGCTGGAGGCTCTGGTGCACCAATTCTCTCTCTCTCACTCTGTCTGATAAAAAATTTTAAAAAAGAAACACATATTAAATAACATGTAATTTTAGTCATTTAGTCAGTAGATTTTCTATAGTTGAAGGAATTGCTAATAATTTAACATGTTTGTCAAAGTCATTCTTATTATATCATATACATAAGAAAAAGGGATCTTGATCCTGTTGGTGTCTTCAACAACAAGAAGTAATCACTTTTGTAATTATTGGTAGCTATAAGCAAAATTTAAAATAATTAGTGAATATTTTGGTGGGTAAAATGAAGCTAAATTGGGTAGAAGATGGTGGTACATGCCTGTAATCTAAGCACTTGAAAGTGGAGGCAGGAAGATCAGACTTCAAGGCTAGCTTGCACTACACAGGAGTAAGTGTGAGGCCAGCATGGGCTACATAAGGACATGTGCATAAATTTAAAAATCTCATGTAAATAATTAATCATGCCTATTATATATATAATATATAATCATGTCTAATTAATCTGTGAGTTTACTTTTGAAGCTACTTCTGTCTTCCTTCTTATACTTTAGAGGTTAAAAAAAAAACACATTGGACATACATTATCTGTAGCTTTTGGATAAGGTGAACTCTGGCTGGATACTATTTTAATTTTGCTGAAAATTCATGTATAGTAAGTCACATTCATACACCAAACTTTATGGTCTCTGAGTAGCAGTAATTCCTGCTTCTGTCACTAGTTACAGCTTGATGACTTTTTTTAATATGATGAAATTTAACACTGCTAATTCTAGCAAGATGTTAATCCTGAGTTATTTCCCCTCCCACACTTAGTATTCAAGAACTAGACTGATTGAAGAATTGGTATGGCTGTGACTTATTACACACAGTGATTCTGCTGACTACCAAGTAAAGTACTCACTAGCCATGGTGTGAGAACTTGGAGTAGAGAAATAAAACCCTACTTGCTGATTCTCTTGAATGACATATGATGCAATGCAATATGACACAAGTGTAGACAAGATCTCTGAAGAGTCGCTTCATTATGTTCTCTTTAATCCAGAAAATTATTTCTAGTCAAGGTGTCCATCTCCCTGTTGGATATTTTTAGGTTCTGGATTTGGTGATCACATGAAACCGAGGTAATTTCTGGGTTTGAAAAGAAAAATAAAAGAGAGAGAGAGAATCTCATATTTTGCTTTATACTATCAGAAAGTATATTTAATAACAGATATTTTATCAACATTTATCCATCTCTCAAGATAATAATTTTTCATTTATAGCTTTCTATTTTTAGATACAGAAAGTTTATGGTACAGAATTTCTGACACATTACATTGTTTGTGGCAGTGTTGTTTCAACCACTGGACTATAGCAGAGAGACTGGCTGGAATCAGATGTTGCTTTCTTATAAATTTACCTTAGATAATGAAGGAAATTATAATTATTCACTTCTGACTGTTATGTTATATGTATTTAATTGGTTTATGTAAAGCAACTTTGATATTTCTTTATCTTTGAAGATATATGTACTATTTAATATCCCTATACATAAATTTTATCCAGTTCTAGCTGAATTAGTGAAAGACATTTCTGTATCTTTTGTAGGTATATATGTACTATCTAATATTCCTACAGGTACAGTTTATCCAGTTTTTACTGAATTAATGAAAGATGCTTCTGAGAATATATTCTATCTATATACTCACAATCATCAGGTTTCCTCACATATCTGGAGTATCTTTAGTCTTCTATAATTTGATGGGCAGAGATACTATATTTCTGTTGTTTTTGTTGGCATTTTATTCTTCAGTCATTCACTCATACAGTCTTGGGATGGAACCCAGGGCATTTGCATATTAGACAAGCACTCTCTAGCACCCTCGTTTAAAAATGCTTTTATTTTAAAACAATTGCCACAGCCCCCCTTTTTTTTTAATGTTATTAATTTGGGACATCTCAGTGACATGCCAAGTTTGGCTTGAACTCCCTCAGTAGCCCTGGCAGGTCTTGAATTTATGATCCTCTTACATCAGCCTTCTGAGCAGCTGGCCCCACAGTTCTCTTAACACCAGAACTGGTTCAATTGCAATGTTCTTTTTTCTTAAAAATATTTTTATTTATTTATTTGTAGAGAGAGAAACGAAGAGAGAGAGAGAGAGAGAGAGAGAGAGAGAGAGAGAGAGAATGGGCATTCAAGGGCCTCTAGCCACTGAAAATGAACTCCAGACACACGTACCACCATGTACATCTTGCATTTTTCTAATAGGTTATCACTGCAAGACCTCCTCCAGCAAGGGTGCACCTCCAAAATGGCCATTAGCTTGGACTAAGCATTCAGAACACATGAGTCTATGGGGGATATCTGATTAAAACCAGCACATGACATTTTCCATCATATAGTAATTTTGTTTTGTTATAGTTATTTCTAAATCCATTTATTCATTGTGGTTTTGTTCTTATTCCAAAATAATCTACTTGAAAAATGGACATGTACAAAACTACATCTATTTTCTGATATTTTGAAGTATTTTAATATATATTTAATGTTCTTGGCATTTGTTTTATATTGGTTGTGCTATAGAAGTTAAATTTATTTATATCAATGATATTACTTACATAAAATCTTGATTCTATGCATATTTGTGAATCTTTAGAACTGGTGTTATTTTTATCTATATTCATCTATATGTTGATTCCTCAACAATATTTAATATTGCCCATTTTGATTTTCAAATATTTTTTTTTATTCACTGCTTTTATATTTCAACATTTTATTGGTCAGAGACAGGTCATGGATTGCCACTGCCTTGTAAGGCTACAGCAAAGCTGTCCAGTAGGTCTGTGATCTTCAGAGATAGAGGCTGGGGCTAGATGTCAGGTGGTTGAGTTTCATGTGGTCATGAAGTTGAGACTTTTAGCTTCTAGAGTCTTCCCCTATTATTTATTTTTTTCCACATGTAATTCACATAAGAGTGACTTAATCTCTGCAAAACCAATAGAAAGTCTGTAAAGGTATTTAACTACATAGTCAAGTAAGTGACAATATAATAGCTTTCATCCACACCCAAGGACAGAAACCCAGTCATTGATGAATCACTATAGGTCTTGCCACTATTTTAATAATTAATTTAGGGAAAAAAAGGTGATATGCAGTAGTCACCTCTAATCTGCACTTTTGCATTCTGTGATTTTAGTCTCATGAGATCAAATTCAACATGAAAGTATTGAATAGAAAATGCCAGTAATAAGCAATTCTTGAGTTTTAAGGTGACACTTTCTGCTTAATGTGATCCTGCCAAGGACACTGATCCTTTCTTTGCCCAGACTGTGCATAGCATGAGTGCTGTCTGCCTGTTACTTCACAGCTGTCAGAGCATCATAGTGCTTCTGTCCAGTAACCCCTCATTTTACTTAACAATGGCCACCATGCCCAAAAGTAGTGATGCTAGCAATTCAGATATGTCAAGAGAAATGGTAAAGTATTTCTTTTTGTTGAAAAGGCAAAAGTATGTTTCCTAATAAGAAAAGAAAGCATGTGCTGAGGCTGCAAAGATTTATTGTAAGTTATTCTTAGAAATCTACTACTGTGCCTAATTTATGAACTAAAACTCATCACATTTATGTTTTCATAGAAAAGCCAACATATGTTGGGTTCAGTACTACCTGTTGTTTCTAACATCCTCTGGATGTCAAATAATAAAAGAACCAATTACTTTAATCTAAAGATGTGTTATAAACTTATGTAACACTCCTATAAGTAATAGAGAACAGCTTGGGAAAATTCAGCAGAAGACTATAGATCTAAAATGCCTGGAAGTTAAGATTATATACCAAAGTATTTCCTAGTAATACCCACATTAAGATGCTTGCACTACAATATTTAGGTATAATATGATTAGTGTTAAATTAAAACACCAAAAAACTCATATATATTAGTTATATATTTACATATATATATATATATATATATATACACATATATACACATAGACTATTCACTGAGCTTAATGTCACTGTTATGAATGAGAAGATCTTTTCTTCAAAGAGAAATGTCTCCAAAGAAATGTATGTATGAAGATGGAAAACCCATTACTTTGTATGCTAATCTAAAAATATTAAAGGTTATAAAGGAAAGAATGGAAGGAAATACTACCAGCTAGTAGTTCATCTATGAAGAACCGAGACCAAATGTGGTTATTTGACATGTTATAGTGCGTTATTTTTTCATATATACTTGGCCACCTGACAGGCCATGCATATGTTGTGATCATCACACATTATTTGATAAATAAGGTCAACTTTTTGCTGTATTTTACTCTAGTTTCCAAAGATCTTTATCCTTTAGGTTTCAGTATTCCTTCTTAATTATTTAAGCAACTAATATTATTTAAGAATTCTTCAGGGGCTGGAGAGATGGCTTAGTGGTTAAGAGCTTGCCTGTGAAGCCTAAGGACCCCGGTTCGAGGCTCCATTCCCCAGGACCCAGGTTAGCCAGATGCACAAGGGGGCACACGCATCTGGAGTTCATTTGCAGTGGCTGGAGGCCCTGGCACACCCATTCTGTCTCTCTCTCTCTGTGCCTTTCTCTCTCCATCTGTTGCTCTCAAATAAAAATAAACAAAATTAAAAAAAAAGAGAGAATTCTTCAAAACCTTATAAAAACTTAAGGTATTTCCAAACAACCAGAGAAAATTGTCTTGAATGATTATGTATAATTTTACTAACTGATACTCACATATAATTGACAGCATTTTAAAGAATACTAGTGATTTTTCTCTGTTTTCATTCCATTAACAATATTCCACCATTATGACAAATACAGGTATATTTGTGTCTGTGAGAATATACAACAATGTTAATGCACTTACAACTCTTTGCACTAAAGTTTTGATTTCCAGTTGTGACTATCTATTGTTTTCAGTCTTTCCTTCCCTGGTTTATGCAAATTAATAATTTAGATAGCTGCTGTGCTCTGCTCTGTGAATGCAGAACTTTTCTATTTTGGTTCGTTTAGACTTTCCCATGCTGATTCCTGGAAATGCTGTTTTAGAACTACTGTCTCTGTATTTCTTATGGCTTCATCTTACCCAGTATTTATCTGCCTCCTGATCTTCACATAGTTCACCTATGGCACTTCATCCTCTGCAATTGCAAGTGGTGTTAATTTTATAACTTAGTCAGCATAGGGCTAATGTTTTGGTTTTTTATTATGGTCACATACATACATTTAACTACCTAACAATTTCTAGAAAGCGTTGATTTTCTCATGTTCATACTGGTTAATCTTCTCCCTTACTTTGTCATTGTTGCTCACTAAATTCGGTTACTCCTGTTGAGCCAGTAATTTAAATTAATGTATTTGGTTTTCACTATAGTCTGCTCTTGTCCCAAGTTTTATCACTATTCTGAATAATATAGTTCACAGAGGATCATTGTCAGACAGCTCATTTTCTTCAGTTCCTTCTTCCCAAAGGTTTTCATATTCAACTTAGTTCAAGCACATGTTCCCACTGACCCATACTGAACAATGTCATTACCCTAACCACTTCAAAGAATGATTGAAATACTCTGGTAACTATCACCCCTTCTTTTAAAAACTTTATTTCTGTTTTCATTTTTAAAATTATGATTCTAGTTGTATTCATGAAATATAGTTTGATGATTTGATACATGTATGTAGTATGTAATTAAGAAATTAAAGTGGTTGGTATTTTCACCTTAAACATTTTTAATATATATTTTTATTTATTTGAGAGAGAGAGAATGGATGCACCAGGTTCTCTAGCCACTGCAAATGAACTCCAGATGCATATGCCATCATATCCATCTGGCTTACATGGGTCCTTTGGCTTTGCGGGCAAGTTCTTTAACGAGTAAGCCATCTCTCCAGCCCACCTTAAACATTTTTAAATTAACGCATTAATAACTATACATACCTATGAAATACATGCGTACTGATCAAATTAAGATAAGTAAACATTTCCACCTCCTTATTTTTTAATATTTGGGTCCAGAGGATACATAGAAGTCAACACTAAATCAGAGCTCTATCTTGCCTGCCAAGGATTATAAGAACCTTAGTTTAGATTGGAATAGCCTGAGGCATCATGTTCCTCTCTTCTAACTATTCCTAAAAGATACAACAGACTATTATGAACTTTCATCATACCAGCATGTTGTAGGATGGTAGAACTTTCTAATTCTATCTAGCTGTGTTTTGTTAACTGCTACCCAATTTCTCATATTACTCTCCCAGTACTTTTCCCAGGCTCTAGTAATCTCTATTTTACATTTAGAATACCTGAATTTAGTATCCACATATAATGTGCTTGCCACTACTCCCATAACACCACTCTCCTACCACATTAGGTTTTTACAATCATTGATTTTTTTTTTTTTTTTTTTTTTTTGGTCACCAATATCCCATCTCATTCTTTGTTCTCCTTTGTTTACTTTCCTGGTTAGTATACATTTCAGAAATGATCTTGTAAACCCCCTACCTTCTTTATGCCTTTTTCATTTTCTTGCTGTCGCTGAAAAGCTCGAAGGCTAAACCCTACTGTTTTTCTTCATCCCTTGAGCTTCTGGACTCTGTAGAAAGGCACTCCACAAGCAAGGTTATTTTCTCTTGAAACTCTAGATTTAACTTCAGCATGGCTCTTCATGCTACCTGAAATCCTATAGCCATGGAAATGTCTCTATAGTCTTCCAATCCCAACAGAATATTTTCAGTCTTCTACTCATGTCATACCTTGCAGTTCTTATCCCACAGTACAAAAACATAGTTACCTTTAATTCCCCATCTGCCAAAGATGACAGTCTACTTGCATTTCTTCCCAATCTTTTATCCTTCACTTCTTTTTCAATAGAGAAACCCCTGACTGCCTGTCTGAAACCACATCCCCACTTGTGCTGTGGACCCTTTTTAAGGTCCTTTCTTCTCAGTAACCTTTCACTATAACCCTTTTTTTCCATTCCTGCCCCACGCCCTCTTTGTGTGTCTTACACACACGAACACACACACACACACACACACACACACACACACACACACACACACAGTCAATCTCTATAGGATAGGAGGAACATGATGCCTCAGGCTATTCCCACTCACCCTAAGGCTGTAACAGTCTTTTCACCTCCTCTTCTGAGCCTTTGTAGGCAAAATGGTGATCTGATTAATTTTTTTTTAATTTAATTTATTAGTTTTCTTTTCAGTAAATACAGGCAGTTTGTTACCATTATTTAGGCTCATCTGTGATCTACCCCTTCCCATTAGACCCTCCTTGTTAATGAAAATGGGTCGTGCATTGTGGCGTTAGCCCCCAGAACCGGATACCAGCACAAAGGGGAAGGAGATCAACACAGAGAAAAATCAACTCCTACCAAATCAGAGAGCCAGAGCCTCAGAGGCCCCCAACACCTCAGCACTGAAGCAGACCAAAAATGAACCCAACATGGCTCAGGGAAATTTTGCGGAAGAGGGGGCGGAAAGAATGTCAGAGTCACATGTTGATTAATTGTTTTTTTTCTCTGTAGTTTATGGATTTCTGTTTTGGTGAGTTTTGAATGACCATAGGTACAGTGTCTGTTGCCATTTACCTGGAAGTGGTTTTTAGGCTAGCTATGAGAGCAGTATTCACGACAACACTTCCTTCGTAATGACTTCTAGGCCTGGGCAGATGAAGCGGAGGTGACCCATCTCATGGTAGACAGTTGGCTCTCTATTCTTGATGCACTGATGTATCCTGATTCTCCCCAGTAGTCTTCACTATCTGTAAGATAGAACAGATTGTCCAACCAAAAGTGAGAGCAGTTTGAATTAAAGGGGATAAGTCTAATAATGAGAGAGATTTATTGATATGTCTATCCACTTTTCTTTGTTAAGGAACAGTGGAGGTTCTCTCTGGAACCTATTGGTTTCCCATCCTAGATAATCTGGCATAGTTCCAGAGTCAGATACGCATTTTCTCCCACTGATCAGGTCTCATGTCCAATGCATGAGGTAGTTAGTTACCTGAATCGGCTGTGTGCCACTGTTGCACAAGGGTATAATTGCTTGGTTGGTTGATTTTGTAACTGACAGGAGCTCCTGCATATTCAATCTTTTGGTAATCATTATTCTTTAGCTTGGAGGGAACTGGATTCCCTCTCAGTTCCTGCAAGGTACTTGATGTCCTGTGGCTGCAGACTGTGGTGTTTTTAGCAAATAGGGGCTTACCTTTTGTCTCTTGGAGGTAACCAAATGTTTTGATAATGGCCTATATTAGTTTGGGGACCTCATGTGTCTCCCTGACCAATAGGGTAGGGGGAACCCAATTTTGGCCCTGGGATTTACCAGCCATAACCTAGGGTTTTAGGGATATGCTTTCTCCACCTTTTAGGCTCTGATGTTCTGGTCCCCTCCCCCTTATGGCTTGTAGAGTAATATCTAGGAAGAAGGTTTCTATGAAATTGATTCATGTTGCCATTGGCTTTGTGTATTCTTCCCTCCTCCTTCCTCTGCCTCTGAGGCCTTTCCCTTCCTTCTTTCCTTTCTTCCTTCCTTTCTCTTTCTCTCTTTCTTTCTTTCTGCTTTCTTTTTTCAGACCATCAATTTGTATGTTAGTTGTTTTAACTTACATTTCATAACTTTCAAAGGGAGCTCTCAGTAAGTCACTAATAAGCTACACATTTCTATGCCCAGGGAACTTCTTGCTCTTCTGACAGAATTGTTCTTGACAATATTTCCTGGGCATTTTCAATATCATATTCTTCCACATTTCTGCTTCTATCATTTTTTTACCTGGCTGATATCTTTTGGAATTTATCGTGGTTTATTCTAGGGTTTTTTTCTGGTAATTCTCTATTTTTTTCTTAGGCTACCATACCTTCATATAAAATGCTCACCCCTAAGTACGTTTCCTAGCTCTCTCTTTTTCTTTAAGCTAAAAAGCAAAATATCTAAATGCTAAGTTAACATAGTGTTAATTTATCAAGTTAAAAAGTACTGACATATTATTACAATGGTCCTCAGTTTAAAAAATTACAATTTATTTGTAAAATAAGAAATCTGGGAGAGTAATACCTGACCATTCTCTTTCCTCAACTGACATAGCAAGTTCAAGCTATTTTCCTTTCTTACAATCCATGAGATGAAACATTTTCTTTTTGCCCATTTCTGCCATGGTAATCCAAATTATATAAATCTTTTATTTATAATGCAGAATTGTCCAAGCATAGGTTTCCTATATTGTGTTGTTTTAATGAGATATTATTGACCTTGGGAAAACAGAGTAAAAAACCCTTAAAGTGGTCATAAAGACTCTACTAGTCTATTCCCTTTCCATGAGAGAAGCTGTGGCTCCCGTCGTGGTCCCTGCTTTTTATTACATTGACCTTGCATGCCTGGAATCTGTGTGGGTATTCACACAACAGGGATTTTATGTATACTGTTTTTCTCTTCCATGAACACTTCCTCCTCCTCCCTCATTTTTTGTATGTCATTCATCCTTAATGTCACAGCCCAATTACTTTTCTTTGATTCCAATATAAATCACATATATGTGATATATTTCCTCACAGAACTGTGATTATTTCCCTCAGTACACTTATCTCAGTTGATAATTATATATCATCAGTGTGACTATCTGATTAATATATGAGTCCCTGACTAGACTTTGAAGCTGCTGAGAATAACGTCTGTGTACTTTTTATTCATAATTTCTGTCACCAGCACATAATATAATGGCTATCTCATTGTAGACACTCATAAATATTTATGTAATTAATAAATTAATCTTGGTAGATGAGGCAAAGCAGAAGGGCACACACTTAAAGAAAACAAACTTGCAAGGAAAATTTAGCTATTCCAGATAAAAGTAATTAATTAGTAAGGTCAACTTCTGATATGACTGAAACTTTTTTTATTTTTACCTTATTCCGAAATACCAGTATCCACTAAGATTGATTCAATATTGATCAGAGAAATCCAATTATTAGAAGAGATTTTCAAAATTCTTATCTGTCTTCTGCCTATATTCTTGACTATGAGGTGAGGAGATATGGGCTTAGGGATATATGCAATTGTACATATAGATATCATACAGATAGATGTGATGTAGGATGTTTTTGTAAAGTCAGAACCCATGGTATATGCAAGTATGTTCAGTAAGTATCTGAGAAATGAGTGACCTCCCAGAATATCTCACTTAGACTTAGGTCAAAGAGGTATACACATTGTTTAAATAGGAGGGTGAGAGTTCAGAGACAGTCATGAATCATTCAATGGGAGTCCAAGAGGAACAGCAAAAATAATATGTTGGACTATTGAGAAAATAGTTCATGTTTCTGAGCAGGTGGAATTCTTTGAGTAAACTTTGCTGAAACTTGGGATGTGGAATCCAAGGGAAGCTTGGAAGTAGAAGTATGCTTGAGTTGACAGAGAAAGTCAATCAAAAAGAAGTTTATCTCTCTGAAGCATACATTTTGTTTTACTATTCAGTGAGAACTGGACTTGTGGCCATATACCTGGGTTATAGACACACTGGCATGCCTTCCCATTGGAGATTTTATTTGCAGTCCCACAGGTTAGAAACCAGAACCATGTTTGTTGAATTTATAAAGAGGCTTCTTTAGGAGAAGTGGGGGCAGATGGATTCATACGTAAATATGAGTATATTAATATATTTCTGTCAGTGTCTCGATTTATTTATTTTAATAATTATTTATTTCATTTATTTGAGAAGTCAGGAGAGAAGCGCATATAGGTGCACACAGGCCTCCTGCCACTGTGAACAAGCTCCAGACACATCTGTTACATCATGCATCTGGCTTTATGAGGTTATTGGAAATCTTGAACCCTGGTTCAGTACACTTTGCAAGGAAGCACTTTATCATACTGAACCAACTCTACTGCCCCAATACCTAGGTTTATTTCTGTATTTGTTTCTGATTCTTCATCTAAAATGCTGTCATCCTATGTTTAGGATGAGTTGGATCCAACATCACAATTCTCTAAATGTTGGAATTGGGATAACAAAGAAACATACTTTTATTTGTTTTATAAAATTAACAATAATCTACTCTAATTAATTGATGTCATGTATGGATTAGAAAAGTATTAATGAATATGAATACTAAAAGCTTAATTATTTTTCAGGAAATTAAGATAAAAGGTGTTGAGGTTTGGCAGTTGATGTGGTATGTTAGTGACAAAAACAAACCAGGAAAATCTTCATATTTTGGAGATGACTTTAATAAATTTTGGCTTTAGTTAAACAAGAAAAATAGTCTACACTTGATCAACTAGTGCAAGAGGAAAAGGAATTTGGAGATCTATTTTAAAGGTTTAAATTGGCAGAAGGACTAGATGTAAAGGAAGAAGAATGACAGCTGACTATATATTCTTTATGTACTTCCTTGAAATAGCTTTTAGAATCTGGGCATGGTGGCACATGCCTTTAATCCCAGCACTCGGGAGGCAGAGGTAGGAGGATTGTTGTGAGTTCGAGGCCACCCTGAGACTACCTACCTAGTGAATTCCAGGTCAGCCTGGGTTAGAGTGAGACCCTACCTCAAAAAGCAAAAAAATAAAATAAAATAAAGAAATAGCTTTTATAAAATAGATATAAGAAGATATTAAGGAAAGGAAGATGATATTTTCAGTGTTTGATATGTTGATTTTCAACATATTATCAGGCTTGCTAAGGTATACTTTGTATACAACAATATGAGCCTTCTAAAACACCAACTCTTCTATAGTTCCTTCCATAGTTACCTCCAAAAAATAAAAATACAGAATACATAGATAACTGCCTGTGTTCTCACATGTGCTTTTCTTATAAACCCTCTTTGTCTACCTGGAGTACCTGGAAAACACTAAACTATTTTCTGTTGCTAAGCTTTTGTCCTTATAAGACAGTCATGTAAACAGACTCACAGTGCTTTATGTATCAGGCAGGTTCCACTTGCCATTAATGCTTTTAAATGCTATCAGTACTGCTGCTTGTGGTACTAGTCTGTTCCTCGGTACTGATGAATGGTGATGTGGTGTACAGTTAGGTCAAATTCACTTGTTCAGTTGCTGGTGGGTCTATGTTTGTGTGGTTTCAAGTTTGGGCAATTATAAAGAAAGATAATATGAAGATTCATGAATAGCGAAAAAAATAGAGGAGAAATTGGCACTGAATAAATCTTGAAGCACTTTACTCTGGTGGGGAGCATACAGAACCTACCAGATATGTACAGTGATATGACTCAAGGGCCAAACATGAAATCCTTGGAAAATTCGCCTCTAAAAGGCAGGAGAGAGAGACCTAAAGAAAATAGATAAACACAGGAAGATGTCATATGCACTATAAAAATATTGAATCACAGAAATTCAAGGAGTAGTGTTAAAAGAGGTCAAACAATGCTCAAAAAGAAAGAGATACAATAAAAGTCTCATGAAGCAAATTAAAGTAAAATTTAACAGTGGTGAACTGAGTTGGGCTGTTTCATCACATTAAAGGATTGAACTTGAGTAATTTAACCTGGGACATAAAAGATAATTTTACGTTTAGAGTATCACTTGCAAATGAAAAGTTTTGGGGGCTCTTGGAAAGGATTCAATATTGATTTTTAGACTCAGTTTTGTCTTCCAGATACTTAGATACATGTCATAAGGGAGAGTTGGATAGCCCAGATCAGGGGTATGGCACTTGCCAGATTAGTCCTGATGAGTCTTAACTCAGGTCAGTGAGAGTTTTAGAGAGGAGGACACATCAAGTTAGAAACAAGCAGTTAAAATGCAACTTTAGGGCTGGAGAGATGGCTTACCAGTTAAGGTGCATGCCTGTGAAGCCTAAGGTCCCAGGTTCAATTCTCCAGGTCCCATGTAAGCCAGATACATATGGTGGCACATGCATCTGGAGTTCATTTGTAGTGGTTAGAGACCCTGTTGCTCCCATTCTCACCCACTCTCTTTCTCTCTCTCCTTCTCTCTGTATCTAATAAATAAAAATAAATCTTAAAAAGAAATAAAACTTTTAGGCTGACAAGATGGCTTAGAGGTTAAGGCTCTTGCCAGCAAAGCCTAAGGACCCAAGTTCAACTCTCCAGATCCCATGTAATCCAGACTCCCAAAGGGGAGGCAAGTGCAAGAATACACATGCCCAGTAGGTGGCAGAAGTGTCTAGAGTTTGATTGTAGTGGCTGAGACCATGGCAGCCATTTATCTCTCTCTCCCTCCCTCTCTCTCTCTCTCTCTAAAATAAATAAATAAATAATAAAAAAACTTTAGGAAGATGAGCTTCTTTCCCGACAACCATGAGCACAAATTTGGCAGTTTGAGACCAAAGCCATGTCTGATACCTTGTCTGAGCACTTTGTGAGAAATCCTTGATTTATAACCAACAGAAACTGATAAGATAAACATGCTTTCTTCTAAGATATCAAGTTTTGGATACATTTTATATGTAGCAGTTAACAAGATATATGTCCTAACTCCACATGAGTCACATTGCTTTGGTACTTTGAAATTGGCCATGGTGGGTGTGGTAGTTTGAACAAATGACCCCCAATAGATTCAGTTTATTAAAACTTTTCCAGCCACATTGCTGGAGAAGGTGTCACTGGGTGGTCCAGCCCTAAGGTGTGGTGGTGGTAGATTTTACATTCCAATCTATAGATAGGCAAGTGTCTGGAGTTTCTGAAGTGTGCTTGTTTTGTGGTATGGTTTTAGGGATTTAGATTGTGGTTTTTTTCTGTGTTTGGTCTTGTAAGAGCAGGCCAACTTCTGCCTTTATGGAACTTCTGCTGAATCTGTAAGGTTCAATAAATCCCTTCTTCCATAACTGTACTTGGTCTGGAAATTCATCCCAGTGACCCGAAGCTGTCTGCTACAGTGGGCATTTCTGCTATTGAAATTGGTTAATTGTATAAGCTTTTTTTTTTTTTTTTTTTTAAGGTTACCTTTTTTTTCAAAGTATTTTTATTTATTTATTTATTTGAGAGCAACAGACACAGAGAGAAAGACAGATAGAGGGAGAGAGAGAGAATGGGCGCACCAGGGCCTCCAGCCTCTGCAAACGAACTCCAGACGCGTGCGCCCCCTTGTGCATCTGGCTAATGTGGGACCTGGGGAACTGAGCCTCGAACTGGGATCCTTAGACTTCACAGGCAAGCGCTTAACCACTAAGCCATCTCTCCAGCCCTGTATAAGCTTTTATTCCTCTATCAGAACAGGCTGTTAAATATCTACAAGTACACCACTGGGTATACAGTTGAGGATGTTGGAAGTCAGAGAGCTGGGTATCCTTAGAGGGATAAGAGACCAAAAGTTCAAGAATGTAGATGTATGTCTAGACAGGAAGAAAATCATAAAACATTTGAGCAATGAGCAAAGGATGCCAAGAGTAGATGTAATTGAGAACTGAAGGCTTGTTAAATACGTCATGCTGAGGGCCAAAGATGGTCCCCTCATATTGGACATGCATGATTGAAATACAAAGCTAACAGCAGGTAACTGGGCTTTATTAAGTAGATTATAAGGAGTGATAATACAATATTTTTCTCTTTGTGTTGCAACACAGAGAATTATTGTTATGCAATCATTGCTTTAAAAATTGCACTGATACAAAACATTTTATTGAAGACAAATTCTAATTATTACTCAAAAAATGCAACCTTAATGCAATGGAAAGTTACCTCAAACTAAAAAAAAAACCAAAACATAATATTAGAAACTCTCTTCAGATTAAGACAGTAAAAAGCAATAAATTTATTCCCTTAAATTAGCAAATGAACTGGGTCTAATAGCGCATAAGTATATCGTATCCATTTAGAGTTGGTTCTCTTTAATGTGAGATATTCTATTTAAAATTCATATGTGCTATTAATAACAATTGTGAAATAAACTTCACATTGCTATCTTGTGTTAGAATTAGAGAAGCATCTGATTTCATTATAGTTTTCTTTATTAATTAAAACAGAGGATATTGTATTTTTGGTAGCAAATTATTGTTATTAGAAAGATTGCATAATAGAGTTTTGTAACAAACAAGGAGATAGAACACAGAGACACAAAGTGTTGGGGCTGCTAACTGTATTTGTATTTGGGTGGACAGATATGTAGCCATGTGAATAGTATCAACAGCACCTGTCAGTGTACAACAGAGAGGGTGTTTTGGATCCAGCACCTAGAGTGAGGCAGCAAAAATTAAGGCCAAAACTGGGTTGGAGAGATGGCTTAGCAGTTAAGTTGCTTGTCTGCAAAGGCTAAGGACCCAAGTTCCACTCCCCAGAACAAACCCATGTAAGCTAGACACACAAGATGACACATTCACACAAGGTCACACATTCCACACAAGGTGGTGAACATGTCTAGAGGTTTACTGCTATGAATGGAGGCCCTGGCACACCAAATTTCTCTGTCATTCTCTCTCTCTCTCTCTCTCTCTCTCTTTCTCTTGCTCATAAAAATAAAATAATAAAATAATTTATATTTTAAAAAAGCCAAAACTCACACCACAACAGGTGGTGAAGTGATCATCTTATATAAAGAACGTATTGAAGCAAGCACAGCAGAGAGTGGTAGCAAAAGACATCTAGTTAGGTTCCGGAAGGCCACAGAAACTCAGCTATAGAAGTGAAAGACCAGGCTAGCCTCACAGTAGCAGGGGCCGGATATGGACTGTCAGCCTTGCACTCCAGCACTGAAGAGAGCTTTTCCAGGCCCATTGGCTGTGCTCAGGATTGTTCTTTGAGGAGTGCTGCAAGTTCAGAGTGCCATAAAACAAATCAGATGGCTCAGGACAGGTGAGTTTCATGACCCCAATTTATATTTATATATTAGCCTGAGATTGTTCCACTCACCTCATAAAGTTTGTGCTTTCATCTGTATTGCAAATAAATTGTGTAAAATATTGACAACTTACAAGCCCACATTACCTTTGTCCAGTTTTTTGGTACTTTAGAAAATATCATCTTTTCAATATGATTTTCATAACACTATTCCACAACCCTTTGGTTCAAATTCAAACTTGGAAGTAGTCTTTTGTACTAAAGCTTATTTGAGCTAAGTACTCAAGACAGACACTTTTTACTGATTGATGTTTTTAATGCATCTTTTGTTTTAATGGCTCCAAGGATTTAATTAACATGTTGTCTCTTCTCCTAATCATTGATTAAACTCTTCAGAGTTTAACCGGACCTAACATTAACATTCATCCCAGTGACACATACAAGATCCCGCCAATCAAATCCATTGTTACTGCTATTTATCACTACTTTTAAATAACTTTTCAAACAGCTTTCAGCCCATGTGTTAATACCAGCAAACAACTTATGTTTATTTTTCAAGTGTTATTTCTTGAGAAACCCTATCAAAATATGTTTCTAAAATTAAATTTACTGTCTCTGAAATATCACTTCCAAAATACTTAAATAAAAATGTAAGCTTCATCTGCTTATCAAAATTGAATTTACAGGTCATAATCTCATGAACTAGGATGTTGAGATAATTTATGTATATATTGTTAATATCATTTATATAGAACACTATGAAATGAAGTTACTTAATAAGGTACTCTAGAGAGCTGTCATGATAAAAATACATATATTCCAATGCTTGATTAAATATATAATTTAATAGATAGGCTTTCTAATAGTGAGCAAAATATTTCCTATGGAAGATTTAGAATATAATCAGGAAATAGGAAAATTGTTTGAAGAATATATTCCAGTGAATTTTTTTCAAAAAAATATAGCTACAAAAGTTTTTTTTTTTTTTTCAGATATTTAAAGTCGTAGGATCTTTTCAGGTATCATCTAAATTGGTAAAACTACTTAAGCAGCATTTTCAGATATTTTCAATGAGTCTTAATAGGCATTTCACAAGAAAAGTAGGTAACAGTTGTAATATCCAAGAGCATGCCATTTTTTAATGCTTCGCTGTGCAGGCAAAATAAGGCTGGCATTAATTGTCAATGGAAATACAGTATGTTTTGGGAACTTGTATAGTGCCATTTATCTACCTGTTCTTCATGTTTTCTTACGCAGACATTTCATGAATAATGACATTTTATTTCAGATGCAGTTTACTCATTGGACTATATAGTCAACCAGTAGTCTACATTAAGCTGTATTGTCTGTGTTTAGATATTATATCATGGTTTTAAAATATATTATTAGCCATTTTCCCAAACTTCATACTATTTTAAGACCAAGAGTTCTTGGCAAAGCTATGAAACTTATAATGAAATAAATACTCTCTCGTGTTATCAACGACAGTGTTCCCCATTACTTAGCCAAAATTATAAATATAGCCTGTATTTCATTGATAAATAAATAACAATGCCCTAAAATAAATCTAAAGCCTTCCAAAATTTTATGGCAATTCTTTTTTTTCTGAATAAAAGTTTCTAACAAGAGCTTTAAAAAGTATTTATACTATGTTGCTTGATGAAATAAAAACTGCTGCTCCCAAGTGGGAAGCAGAAGAGAAAATATTAAAGAGGTATTTAGTAATGGAGGCAGAGAAGGAAATATTTTAGAAGAATATTTTAGATTTTCATCATCAAATCGCATGTCTTGTTGAGAGTGAGAATCAACAAGAAAATGTTTTCTACCTTATCATGAAACTCCTATCATATGTTTCAAAATACGTTCCCATGAATTATGAGAGACAGCCATACTAATGAGACACATGCTGATTGCCTGGAATGCGCACACTTGGGTAATCTGACCAATGACATGGAGCTTTGTCTCATCATCTAAACACTCCCTAACAGAGAAAATTGTCAATAGTCAGAATGAATCAAGGTAGAAAATTGATGCTTTTTGGACACTTAAAGCAACATAGGTCACGATGCCCTTCAAGAGCACACTAACAAGATGATCCATAAAATGTACTGTCAATTTGGTTGTGCAGTGTCATTTGGTCATGGTTACAGCTTTTAAATGACCTTCAAGCCAGAAAAATTACTGTTTCTAGATGACTATAGTCCCAGGATTAATTTTTACTGCCCCTGTTGTCACTGTTTTTCTATATTTCTATATCAATGAATGTGGGATAAGCACTCTTATATGTTCCATTGCGTTAAATAATTTTGAATAATTTTATCCTTTTCTTAAAATTAAAATTAAGCAGCACTGTAATAAATTACTCTATTATCCATTTTTTTGCTATATTATTTTTCAGGCATAGCACTGGACAGAGTTTGTAACGTTATGTCAGAAAGGAGAGGAGTCTTGTTCCAAAACTTTACACAATCTTGTGTGATTTGTGCAACTCACTCAACTTTTCTAAGTCTCAGCTACATAGGTTATCTACTTACAGATATCTGATGAAAGTTTTGTGAAAATTCAGAAAATGAAAAATGTCTAGCATTGGCTAATCTAATTTAACTCAATTTAGAATGTACTTCTTCCCATTGACTGATTTATCTACTTTCCTATCTTCAACTTTTATTTTGAGAAATTGGCAAAGAATTTCAAGCACACTGGGCTCATCTTCAAGTACTAAAATTATAAAGCATAATGTAAAGTAAATATGAATAAAGGCATATATCAAAACATTATGACATAGTTGACCTCCAGGAAAGCACTTTATTCTTGGACTTGAAATTTAGATTTAAAACAAAACCTTGATAAATTCTTTGCTTTGCTCATACAGTTTTTTCCCATTCACCTAGAAGATACATATCCCTGACTTAATAAGAAGAGTTCTTTTAACTTATTTTATAACACCTTATGGCTTGATTGTATCAACAAAATTATACAGTGCATCTATCTGAAATGTGAGATATAGTTGAAATCCATTTGGGACATGTGTCATAAGTGTGAGGGAAGTGAAAGTCATGTGCTATGCTCAGGAGATGCAGAATTTCATCTCCAGTATAACATTTAGAGCGTTTTTCGGCTGCTAAAAAAGTAACACGTAATGAGTGACATACTTCTCACATTAGTAATCAACAAGCATACAAAACTCTCATTTCCTGAATCATATCGAATGCTGTCTGGGTCTCATAAGGGTGTTACACTGCTGCTCCATATATTTTGATGCTTTAAATAGTCTTGAATCTAATTGCGCACTATTTGGCAAGTGTCTCCATATAGCAGTTACTATTTATATCTCAAATAACAGCATTATGCTGCTTAGTGATACACCCTAGCTAGAGAGTCTTATTCACAAAAGAAATACATCCATAGCACAGTTCTATGAATAATATCCTTATCAAAAGTGCTGTGCATAGTGACATTAAGTTTTGTAAAATATTAGTCCATATCCAAAAACACTTACAATTATTTTTCTGTTGGAATTATAAGCACTTAAAAATTCTAGTATATATTGGTATTTATACAAAATGAAGAAAAATGCTGTCCAAATTGATACATAACTAGTTAAAATTCACTGCATATATTTGTATGTATATAAACACATACATACACATATTACATATGTGTGTGTGTGTGTGTGTGTGTGTGTGTGTGTTTGTCAACTTCACCTTTGTATAAATCAGAAAATACTGATTAAACAATTACAATAACAATATTTTGCTCACATAGATAACTGATGTAATGATGTTTGAAGACAGTCATTCCTTAGTAATTGGGAGTTCAGAATTTGAACAGTATCAGATACAAGTGAGGCAATAATAACTATCAAGAAAAATTTCCAAATAAGAATCTCTGTATCATGACCCAACATGTGGCTCTGACATTCTTTCCACTCCCTCTTCTGCAAATTTCCCTGAGCCATGTTTGGTTCATTTGGGGTCTGCTTCAGTGATGAGGTCTTGGGAGCCTCTGTGTCTCTGGATATCTGGTTTGGTAGGAGTTGATTGTTCTCTGTGTCGATCTCCTTCACCCTTGTGCTTGTACCAGGTTCATGAAGAAAGCAGTGCTCTTGCTTGTTACACCAATTATTCTTAGTTTCAGCTGGGGCCCGTTTGAGGTATGATGAGGTAGTTCTCTCCTTAGGATCGGCGTCTATCTGAAAAAAAGAAGCAGATTCTACTTCAATAGATTGAAGAGAACATAACTCATAAATTAAACAAACTGGTTCATATACAATTCTATCTATATTTTTATTTAATTTCTTATTCTAAATATAGGGATGTGATGGTTAATCTTGATAATCAACTTAACTGGATTGAGCCATTCCTAGGACTTGATAAGCATACCTCTTAACATGTCTTGAGGCACGTCCAGAAAAAATTTATATATGCAGAATAGCTAAGGAAAAAGATTTATTTTTTGGTTTTTCAAGGCAGGGTCTCACTCTAGTCCAAATTGACATGTAATTCACTCTGTGATCTCAGGCTGGCCTCAAGCTCACAGTGATCTTCCTACCTCGGCCTCCCAAGTGCTGTGAAAAGGCGTGCACCACCACACCTGGCTCAAGGCTCACACTTAATGTGGGTAGCACCATCCACTAGGCTGGACTCAAATGAAACAAAAATGTTGGAAGCATTGGAAGTTAGCCTGCTATTGTACTTTCCTGAGTGAGTATATCTATTGATATTGCCATAGAATCTTACTGCTTTCACAAGCAATTTACCCTTAATTTCATTGTCTAATGGAATGGTTATTTATCATTTCTTCAATGCTCACTTCTAAGGAATTACATCTCTTTTATTTTTTTAAATGACTCCCTCCTTGTATAGATATGTAGTCTGTCTACTTGTAACTTTGAACTATTGACCCTAATTTTGACCTGGAAATTTTTAAAATAAGAATTTAAATATAACAGAATATGACTACTGATATTTTTCCATATTCACCAATACGATCTGCATCTTTACCAAAACTCAATCAATTTTAGACCCTTTTAGGCAGAACTGTTATATTTATTTGCCCAGCAAAACATTTGAGAATTAAATTAAAATAAAAAATCATGTTTCTGCTATACAATAACTTAGATAACTTTTCAGATAATTGCTTCTGTGATAGGTATTAGACACTGATTCTATGGCTTGCATGGATTCATCTGACTTGTGATTATAAACTTTGTTCAGAATAAGACCAAGCTCACCTTTATGGGTGCTTCTTTGAAACACCAGTCAGCCTTTCCTTCCTCTTTTTCCCTTCCTTTCCTTCTTTTCACCTCCCTCCCTTGCCTCTTCTGTCCTTCTCTTCTCTTCTTTCTTCCCTCCCATACCCCTCTTTCCTTCATGATGCTGGGAATAGCACTCAGGCTTCATGCATACTAAGCACTATGACACTGAGCTACATCTTATGCCATGGGTCAACTCTGATCATTCAGCCATTTCTGAGTTCTCTCCCAGTACTGTTGTTGAGTCCCATCTCTCCCTGATGAGATTATGCTGAGATTATGTTGTATGTCACCTTTGCATTAGAATCTGAACTAGATGTTAGGGCTGAGTGATCTCTACTCATGGATGGCTGTACTTTCCCCTTTCCCTTATTTATGATTAGTTTTAATATTGATTAAATAATTAATGAATGGAGTATAAGTCATGCCACGCATGCTATCATTATTCAAGTTTAAAAGCTATTCAACAACAAAAATGTTATCCAGGGATTGACAGATGGCTCATCTGTTAAAGGCCCTTGCTTTCAAATCCTGATGACCCAGGTTCAATTACCCAGTACCCATATAAAGCCAGATATAAAAAATGGCATAACTAGCAGGGGTTCCTGATGTATCCATTCTCTCTCTCTCTCATAAGTGAAAAGAGTTAGTTATACATTCTTCAAAATATTAAAACAACATCAAAATATTTGAGCTCACTTGGAATAAGAAACATGTACAAAAGCTGCTAATATAAAGGGTCAAAACTACACTAAGTGCCTTGCTGAATGTTTGCATGCCATTATACTAAGTATATATGTATGATTCCTCTTTGATCAAGTAGTCAACAAGTGATCCTTGTCATGTTTTACATAGTAATGTCATATGAAGTTGATAGAGTCCAAAATTTCTACCTCACAATACAAGCTTCTTAAGAGAATGGAACTTAGCCACTAAGCAGTCAAACATATAGCCTAATGGTTGAATTCAATCTGTTCAACAAATTGTGCACAACAAATGAGTGTTTATGTGTTCCTTCAATTGCTAAGTGCAAGTTGTGCCATCTATTAGTAATCTAGATAAATCAATAATCCTGTTGGATAGACTTCAGTCATAGCATCCATATGCATGTTAGAGAATCTGTCTAAAATACTTTTGGTGTTGAGAGAATAGGTATTAAAGTGGCAGTGCTTAGCCAGCGGGTCTAGTAGCTTATTAAGGCAGCTCCTGGAATCTAATGAGCAATCTCTGTCACCCGCACAGAAGTAGGTGCTTGTCTTATTTCCTGTGGCAAAAGGGTGTGCAGTCAGATCACCTGAAAGCTGTACCAAGTCATTCTGAAACAAATTAAAAAGAAGTAGAGCTGAGACACAAGAGTCTTGGATTCTTGATTGGAATGTCATGTGGAGAGTCCATTCCTACCTGCTCTGATGTGCACAGTGGCTTTGTGCTTCCCACTTTGTAGAAGGGTTCACAGCCTGGGTTCTGGGCTGAGATCACATGGCTCAGCCCACAGTGGAGCTTCTCTATAGAATCAAAGACAAACTGCAGATCAGAACTGCTGACAAAGGCTGGCATTGTTCTCAAATATTTTCACTGTATCGTTCAAATTTTTCACAAAAAGACAAGAAAAAAAATAAAATAGGTGCTTAGCTATGGCCAGTAATGAAATAACTTATTTGAGACACATGTTTCTCTCATAAAGGATATTTTGTTAAGAGATACAGTTCTATACTATTCCAAAGTATAGTTCTCCCCTGGAGCATCCATATTCATTATTTCTAAGTTCATCTATGTGATCATATTTGAAATTGTTGAACATGCATCCATCAAGGAAAATGCTGTAAGGTCAAATTATTTGGATTCATATTTGATACCCACCACTAATAAAGTTCTTGTGTTGTGAAGGACAACTTATGTGTTAAATCAGTACTGAATAAACAAAGAATGCTGTTAGTCTGTCTTAGCACAAACATCCTGATGGTGGTGTGGTCTATCCAAGCCTGGTATCAGAGTCCAGTAAAGCTGCATGTGTCTCCCTCTTCACCTGAGTTCTGCTCTGTTGGCAGATCTTCAGCTGATCCTCCTGCTTCTTTAGGCTGAACTGTTGCCTTCCTCACCCTTTCTCACCTCGTCTTTTCATTACCAGAAGGTAGATGGAACAAATAGTCAATTTCCAGTGGTTATGGCCTTTTAATTCACACATTTTCTCACATAAGTAACAGTTACTAGATGGTTTTCAAGACACTATAGGCCTGTAGATTTTTCTGATCCTAACTGTCATCCCATGACAAACTGTCATCATTGCTTTTGTTTCACAAAATTGGCAGTCAATTTTTTGTTTGAGGTCACAGTTAATAAAAAAACAAAAAAAGTAAATGCAATTTCAACATAGAGTTTCACATCCTACATCTTGTATACTTTTATCTCAGCAAGATAACTCTGAATTTTTCTGGAAATGAGGTGCCTGTCTTCTCATAAGAGCCTCGTGTGTGTCAGGGGCTGGTTCTACTGACCAGGCATATTCTGACTGTTCATCGGAAGCCATCAGCTCTGGTTGCATCTTGGAGTAGGAAGGAATAAAAAGGTGACTGAAAATAAGTAAAACAAAGATACATTGACAGGGGGTATTTTAAAGGAAAATGAGATGAAACATTGAAGGTAGACAAGGTGAGAACCCAAAACTTAACTGAAAGACAGAAAAGCCTCAAAGGACTTGGTTAATTCTTTTATCTGGATTTAAAAGAGTCAAAAGTAAGGCATCAGTGTAGTTCCAGAATGAAACTCTGAATAATCATAGCCATCACACAATAAGGTTTTGCAGAAGACTAGCAAGGATGTGTGGTCCGATGTTACCACATGTTTGTAACAAACAAGGATGAAAATAAAATAATGAATAAAGATAACAAGAGAAACAAGTTTGTGTTTTTTGTTTCTCTTTTTACAAATTTTGAATCAGAAAAATAAAGAAAATGACTCCCAAATATTTTATACTTAATAGAATTTGAAACAACTAAATCTAAATCTTTGTGTTTGAATGTGTATAATAGCCCCTCTCCCTCCCTCCCTCTCTCTCTCCCTCTCTCTCTCTCCCTCTCTTTGTGGTTATGTGTGTATGTATGTATATATGGTATGTATGTATGTGTATATGCATGAATGTATGTGTGTGCATGCCTATTCAGACCAGAGGACACCCTCAGATATAATTCCTCAGATATGCCATCCACCCTTTTTTTGTGACAAAGTCTTATATTGACCCAGAGTTCAAGTAGGCTACAGCTGGCCATAGAGTTCCATGGAGTCTGTCACTGAACCAGGAGCTGCTATTTTTGGTCACACTTGCTAATCAGCATGCCCAGTGATTCTCTTAACTCTGCTCCCCACAGAACTGGACTTACAGGCCATGCCCAGGTCATTTACGTGAGTGCTGGAAATTGAACTCAGATGGTCTCCGGCTTTAAATACTTGTATGGCAAGCATCCAGCTATTTCTCTACGCTCTCTGACAACTTGGTTGCAAGAAATGTGAGCTGTCCAAAGAAGACATTCTTCAAGAAGTGTAGGAATTATCTAATATTAACTTCCAAAACTGAAGTCACCAGCAGTAGTTAGAACTCTTACTGAAGACATAAAACATTCTAGAGATGTTCACACATGAATAATTTGGTATGTACCATGGCCAAGAGGAACTGGTTACTTTAACTTGAACATTAAGCACACTTATAAACTGGGCCCATCCTTTGGTCAAGCTTTATTGTTAAACTAGGAAGAAGAACAATAAAAGGCAGGCACTCATTCTAGTATAAGGACCGAGAATGGAGACTGGGCTGAGCAGCTCTCAGCTGATGATCCATAATGTCATCAGCGTACGGAAAGTCTCCATTGGCATTTTACCTATGATCAAATGAATTACAACCGTGAGAGATGCCTGCATGTTTATTTTTCCAGAACAATGATTTGCATGTTTCCTGAAAAGCTGTCTAATGTGAAGGCAAATGTTTTGTTTCATCTTTTAGAGCCATCCTGACAATTCTAGCTACCATGCTCATGCTTCTGGGAGTGGAGCATCACTTGCTTCTCTGCTTATTTTGAACCTTACATCAACAGAAAACAACAAGAAAAGCTAGTATGTATATGGCTCTTTTCATCTTCAAAATGGTTTAGAAATATTAACTAATTTATGCCCTTCTGCATAAATGTAGCACCAGACTTGACTGCAGAGGAAGAAACCCTGTCAGAAAGCTTCCTTGGGAGCTGCTGCACAGTGGGCCACGGTTTCTGCAGGGTCAGCACTTTGTCAGCCTGTCAGTGGACACTGACAGAAAGCAAATAAAATTTTGCAAGAAATGGCAAGAGAACCCCAGAGTTGGCAGGATGGAGGTATGGGACATAGGCATTTCAAAATCCATCTATATTGGCACTATGTAATGTGCAGATAGCCTTATTGGATTTATTTTATTTTGACCAAACAAATTCAGTATAATGTTGAATAACTCCTGAGCATGGTGGCCCACACCTTTAATCCCAGCACTCGGGAGGCAGAGGTAGGATGATGGAGGTGAGTTCAAGGCCACCTTGAGACTACATAGTGAATTCCAGGTCAGCCTGAGCTAGAGCGAGACCCTACCTCAAAAAACAAACCACTCAGTGGTACTAGACCCATAGCTGGAGCTGGGAAACAAGTCAAAACCATACCCAAACACAAGCCCACTCTACAATATCAAGTTACCATCAATCACGGGGTATAAGAGGGCCTAAGCCTATCATACTGTCTATCAAAAAAGTAAGTGTTATCTCAATTTTCTGGATGCTAACTTACTCTCCATTGGAGAATATGCTTCTCTTTTCCAGATAGATGCAGATCCTAAGAAGAGAGCTGCCCCAACATACCTCAAAAGGGGCCCAACTGAAACTAAGGACAACTGGCGAAATAAGCAAGGGTGATGTTTTCCTGTGAACTGGATACCAGCACAAAGGGGAAGGAGATCAATGCAGAGAAAAATCAACTCCTACCAAATCAGAGAGCCAGAGCCTCAGAGGCCCCCAACACCTCAGCACTGAAGCAGACCAAAAATGAACCCAACATGGCTCAGGGAAATCTTGCGGAAGAGGGGGCGGAAAGAATGTCAGAGTCACATGTTGGGTCATGATTTGCAGAGACATTTATCATACCAATAACTGGGGGCTAATTCCACAATTCACGACCCATTTTCATTAACAAGGAGGGTCTAATGGGAGGGGGTAGATCACAGATGAGCCTAAATAATGGTACCAAACTGCCTGTATTTACTGAAAATAAAACTAATAAATTAAATTTAAAAAAAGAAAAAAAAAAACAAGAAAAAAATACCATAATCATTACATGGGAAACCCAAATCCAACTCAAGAAATGTTTCAAACCCAGGAAAACTATTGATGTGGCTTTGCAAAGTCTTGATTAACTTTTCTAAGGGTTAATATCTCAATATTTACTAGAAATTTCTCTTTTGATGGGCTGTTATAGAATATTCTGTAATACTGTGTTAACTACTTTTCTTGTTGCTGTGACAAATATCTAACAAATTAACTTAAGGAAGGAAGGATATACTTCAGCTCACAGTTTGAGGTTACAGTCCATCATGATGGGAAATGCATTACAGCTGGGGCATGAAGTAGTAACTGGTCATGTGTCTTTGTAGTCAGGAAGCACAGACAGAAAAATGGAGGTGCTAAGCCTTTTTCTCCTGCTTATACAGTCAGGATTGTAGCACATAGAATAGAATCAACTACATTTAGTGTGGGTTTTCTCACTTCAATTCACCTAATATAGAAAATCCATTACATATATTCCCAGAAGTTTATTTTCATGATGATTCTAATTCCTGTCAAGTTGAGCATTAGATGTAACTTTCACAGGTTCTGTGGTCTGTAACTCAAACTGTTATCTTTAATAACTCCTTTAGGCCAATCTTATAAATGGCATAACTTAAATGTGGTTTGATCTTACAGGTGTTCTTTCTTTAATACAATGACTCATTTATTTGTTTATTTAAAATATTATTGGGCTGGAGAGATGGCTTAGCGGTTAAGTGCTTGCCTGTGAAGCCTAAGGACCCCGGTTCGAGGCTCAGTTCCCCAGGTCCCACGTTAGCCAGATGCACAAGGGGGCGCACGCATCTGGAGTTCGTTTGCAGAGGCTGGTAGCCCTGGCGCGCCCATTCTCTCTCTCCCTCTATCTGTCTTTCTCTCTGTGTCTGTCACTCTCAAATAAATAAATAAATAAAATTATAAAAAAAATATTATTGACAAAATAACTTATTCATGGTATTTATCATTATCATAAACTAACTATCCAAAATGTTTTATTTTTGTAATTATATATGTATTGAAAACTATAAAGAGCCTACTAAGTACTGTACCAACTTAATTTGTTGCTGTGTTTGTGTTTCCTCATCTTTTCATTAGGATTTGAGAAAGTCACCGAAACAACTGGGTCATGTCTTCCAGCTGTCATATCTTGTATCCTTTTGAATTTGAACAAATTTTCTCCTTGCCTCATTATTCAACAGATCTCCCAGCCTGCAGATATATGCATTTGTTATCTTTTACCCAACTAATTTCTGAAGCTATTTCTAGAGTGAGCCCTGTTACCTTCCCTACATACATTACTTTCTTATTCCTTCCTAAAATCATGTGTTTGGTTTGGGCCCTGGCTCTACTTCTCATCACCATGCATTTCTGTACAACCACAGATTCTGTTTGCTGAGTTAAGCCAGCCTGTGCCTAGAAATCCCCAGGTGATTGTTAACTTTCTGAAGAGGAGCTTATATCCTGGATGGCCAACCTGGAAGTAGGAAAAAGAAAAGAGAGCTTAGGTGAACTGGGAAACATATTTCTCAAGCTGTTGTTGACAGCACTTTCAAGGCCATGAAAAATCCATTTTAGGATGAAGCCAACCTACATGTAGAAGAGGCCATAAAACATGCCTAGGTAAAATCTCATGCACTAAAAACAACTAACCCTAGTAAAAGACACTTTGGACTATTACAACTGAAATAGTTTTATCTTCTTGTTAATCAAGGTTTATTAAGTAGAGGTTCTTGCTTAAGTGAAAGGCTTTTAATCTCCAGACAAAATATTTGACTTAAAAGACCCTGTTGCTCCCAACTGTCTTACAGTTTGGGCATAGACTATAGGATTTCAAGAGTTTTTAAGATCATTTAAATGCCTATTTTATATTTGCCTCTTTCTGCGTCATCCTCATGAAAAGGACTTCTGAACTGTGCTGCTCTGGGGACTATACACTTTTCATGATAATATACTTTTTGAGGGAATGACTTTCTTAAGTCTAAGATCTTTAATAAACTTTCTACTCACTTTTCAAAGCTGTTACATGAAGATTCTTATTGTTATTATTGTATAAATTTGAGGTTACAATAGCTTAGAGAAACTAAGAATATAAAGCAAATAAATATTATAGCCAGCTGGGCGTGGTGGCACATGCCTTTAATCCCAGCACTTGGGAGGCAGGGGTAGGAGGATCACCATGAGTTCAAGGCTCCCCTGAGACTACATAGTGAATTCTAGGTCAGCCTGAGCTAGAGTGAGACCCTACCTCAAAAAACCAAACCAAGCCAAAACAAAACACATTATAGTCAATATACTATGGCTTGGATAAATTTTTGCATTACAAATTCATATGTTGAAATCTAGTCATCAAGGTGGAAGAACTGAGAGGCAGAGACTTTTAGAAGTGATAAAATTTTCAAAAGCTGGGCATGGTGGTGCATGCCTTTAATTCCAGCACTTGGGAGGCACAGGTAGGAGGATCACCATAAGTTCGAGGCCACCCTGAGACTCCATAATGAAGCCTAGGTCAGCCTGGGCTAGAGTGAGACCCTACCTCGAAAAACAAAAAAAACAAAACAAAACAAAAAAAATTGAAACTTCCTCTTTTTCAGATAGACACAGTTCCTAAGGAGAGAACCACACCATCGTACCTCAAAAGGGCCCCAACTGAAACTAAGAATAATTGGGGAAACATGCAACAATGCTGTGTTCTTGGCAAACCGGGAACCAGCACAATGGTGAAGGAGATATACACAGAGAACAACCAACCCCTACCAAACCAGATATCCAGTGACACAGAGGCTCCCAAGATCTCAACATGAAAGCAGGCCCAATATGAACCAAACATGGCTCAAGGAAATTTGCGGAAGAGGGGGCTGAAAGAATGTCAGAGTCACAAGTTGGGTCATGACACACAGAGACATTTCCTCCTACCCAAAACTGAAGGCTAACCCCACAATGCACGAGCCATATACCCCAACAAGGAGTGTCCCTGTGGAGGGGGGAGGACAGGGAGGGGGCTAACAATGGTACCAACTTGACTGTTTTCACTGACTACGAAAATAAAAAAATAAAAAAATAAAAAAAGTTTGAAGCTTCCTAACCCGATTAAATGTTTTTATAAACAAAATGATTGATTGAAGGCAGAGCCCTTGCATCTTCAAACACTTGCTATGTTCTTACTTTTTGTTGTTTGTTTTTGTAATTTTCATTTTATTTTGACATTCTCATACATGTATATAGTATACTTTGATCTTACCTCCAGCAATTACCCTCTTTTATCCTCTTCTTTTCATATTAAAACCTTCTACCCTCCCCCCAAACCTCTTCATCTTAAAAAAGAAATGATTGTTACATGGTAATATTTGTTAATCACCTTGCTAAACAGCAACTACCACGTGCTTTTCAAGAACAATTATTGGCAGTTTGGCACTTCTAATAATATTTATAATAAGAAATTTGGTTTCTGTCTTGAACTGATAACTAAGAAAAAAGAAAATACAAGGCTAGAATCTAATAACCTTTTATTTTATCTAACTTGTCATGTCTGTAGGAAGCGTGTTTATGTGTATTTGTGTATTTATGTATTTATGTAATACAACATGAGATAAAGAGGATAGTCTGTGACTATGAGTTTAAACACGAGTGTTTATGAAATACTTACACGTGCATGTGTGTGGTAGATTCAAACATTGGTACCAAGAATTGTATTTGACATATCCTTTCCCAGCTTCAGTATTTCAGATGTATATCCAAAAATTTCTAGATTTTGTTCATCATATATTGTGTGTCTATGGCAAGTAGCAACTCATGAGTTTTAAGTTCCATGTATAGTCCAGAAAAGGTTCAAAATTAATTTACCTCTCCTATACTTTTAATTTGTTTAAGAGTGTCAGCTATCCTATACAGCTATACACACACATTGGCTTAAATTTCCACAAATTCTTTTGGAAGAACTACAGCATTTCCATCCAATTTGGAGATCCTAATTTTAATCCCAACTTGAAAAGGTAGCCGTGCTGGACCCTGGTACTTTGTCTCCATGTTGTGTTTTTCATATTGTGTTCTTTAGAGAGCTAATGGGAAGGGCGGCTTGTGAATTTCCTCTCTTCCAGTCTGTGACTTGTTTTGGTATCATTTCTCACATTATTTGGTGATCTCACACTTTATCTTATACAGATTAATTCTTCCCTTATCCTTAGCTTATCTTCCAGCCAAAGTGTTTGGATGATTAGCAGCAATTCTCAGTAAATAACTTTTAGGACTCCAAGTCAACTTGAGGCACTCTAATACCAAAGAGAAAGTTATATAAGTGCAGGTGTAACTGACCAGGCATAAAAGACTCAGGGAATGCTTGCAGCCTTGGGGAGAGGGTGTGAGCTTGTGGACTGACATGTGATGCCAGGCCTGTGTTAGTTCATTTTCACTTATGCTGTCTTCTTCATAATAGCAGGGTGAACATTTTAAACATATTCTGACTTGGGAGGCTTGGGCTGACAAATTTTCCTAAAGTTGGAAAAGCAGCCACAAATAACCAAATTTTACTTTCCTTCTTATTAAAAAATGATTTGGAAAACTTCCTGGGCAGAGAAATGGGAAATATGGATGTTTATCATCTATTAACATGTAGTGGTTTTTTTTTTTTTTTTTTTTGAGGTAGGGTTTTACTCTAGTCAAGGTTGACCTGGAATTTACTGTGTAGTCTCAGGCTGGCCTTGAACTCATGGTGAGCCTCCTACCTCTGCCTCCCATGTGCTGGTATTAAAGGCGTGCTCCACCATGCCCAGCTGTAGTTGGTATTGTTAATAAGCTGGGTACCCAGTTGTGACTGAGGGTCATCGTTAGGAGCATATCCCTCATCATGGAGTTATACCTCTTGGTTATCTTTGATGTTCTCCTCCAGGTTCTTTATGTATATATGTTGGCTGCCTACTAATAGTATGGAGGAAATGAGTTTCAGAGATGTTGAGAAAGATGGCTAAGCTTATTTTGGTTAGATGCTAAGTAACCTGGCATTGACCAAGTTTCCTTAAATAAAAAGCTTGTCTTGTCAGTTGCTGTCTTTCCAAAAGTTGCTGGGATATTGCTCTACGTGGATCACTTGTCCAGCAGATGGAAGGCCCAAGAAAAAATCCTTACTAACCTCTACCAAACACAACCTTCCCTTCACTTGATATAATCCCATCTTCTGTTTTTGTCTTAAGCATAGATACCTGCTATTTGTATCTTCTAAGTGATTTCTGACTGGATTCATATATCACACCCTTAGTTTGTCTCAGTTTTAGGCCATGATGCACACATCTGGCATCCTTTATCCTTGGGAAGATTTCAAGATCATCTGCTGAATTCATATCAGCATAGGTTTAATACTCAACTCAAGGTCCCCACCCCTTTACATTTTTGTTTGTATGTCTAGCATCCATGGGGGTGATGGACATCTGCACTTTTGCTAGGCTGGTCCCATAAGGACGATGGCATGGACAGCCTCCTGTAGCTGATTCCATTTCCAATATCCATTGATAATTGCCACAGATTCTCCTCCCATCCATTAAAAGAAAGCTACTTAGTGCACAAAAGTGACAAGGCTAAGTGCAATATAGGTGTAATAATCTTCAGCAACATTCACATTGTTGCTTGTAATCATGAGGGATAATACAAGGGGGGATGATATTAAACAATTGAAAGATAGTTTTCTTATTTGTAATTTATTTCTTTCATAATTTCAGGTTTGAATGTTATAACTACTTATTCCATGAAAAGAAAGAGTGGTAAGTATTGTTTGTTTTCTTGGTCTTGTCTTACTAGCTTTAATTACTAAAGCATGGAAACCCAGTACTTAACAGCAATAACAAAAAATGCTATAGCTTATGTAATTATCCTATGTAACATGCAGAGCTTCATTAGAACATACACTCATAAATGAAAGTATATATATATATATATATATACATATATATATATATATATATATATATACATATATATATATGATAAGTAAATAAGTAAATATATATATAATAGGTAAATAAGTAAATATACATATATATTATATAAATATATATAAGTATAAATATATAAATGCATATATATTAGGTAGGTGATAGATAGATGATAGATAAATAGATACAGAATGTATCTAGCCAGATTACCTCTCTTCTGCTTCTTCTCCTCCTCTTCCACCTCTTCCTCCTCCTCCTCCTCCTTCTTCTTCTTCTTTGAGGTAGGGTCTCACTGTAGCCCAGGCTGACCTGAAATTCACTATGTAGTCTCAGGGTGGCCTTGAACTTACTGTGATCCTTCTACCTCTGTCTCTCAAATGCTGGGATTAAAGGCATATGCCATCATGTCTGGCTTAGATTACCTGTTTTTTATACTCCATATTTCTAGGTTTCTGTTGTGTGACTTAAGTTATTCTTTCTATTTGTGCTTAAGTTATTTCATTTATGAAGCAAGATCAAGAAAATACTCATACTCTAAGATATGGTGGCAACTAAATGCAAAGTTTATTGAGGCATGCCTGACACACAGGCATTATAATCATTTTACTAATATTTCCTTATTATTTGTGCTATTGACATATTTGTTGCTATCAGTATTTTGAATTCCAAACCCATGTTTCCTACTCTGCATTCAAAATCTTGAGTGTACTTATGAAGTTGATGCATTTGGCATGACTTCATTCTCTTTTCTTTACACTTACATCTGGCCTAAACATGCTTCCTTACCTATGCCTTATCTTTCAATAAGCAACCCCAATGAGTAGTTCATGCCAAAGCTGCAGATATAATTTTTACCTGTTTGCTCTGTCTGTATATAAATCCTCCAATATGATCGTTCATTGTGTCATACATTCAACTATGCAAATAATTCTCAAACTCATCATCTTTTCTTTTCTTTCCTTTCTTTCTCTCTCTCTCTCTCTCTCTCTCTCTCTCTCTCTCTCTCTCTCTCTCTCTCTTTCTTTCTTTCTTTCTTTTTGATGTAGGGTCTCACTCTAGCCCAGGCTGACCTGGAATTTACTCAGTAGTCTCAGGGTAGCCTTGAACTCATGGTGATCCTCCTACCTCTGCCTCCTGAGTGCTGGGATTAAAGGCATGCACCACCATACCTGCTTATTTTCATATTTTTAATACATTCTATCTTTGTCTCCTACTCAGAGGAATCCCTGGGTTAATGCTGTTTTTCTTTTTTCATTTTTTTAGTAGTGTAGTTGTTTCTCAAATTATCAAAACATACAAAATACTGAGTGTTGTAGCTCTGTTCTCATTCCAAGGACAAACATCTGACCAGAAGCAGGCTATTGTAGGAAAGATTTATTTCTGGCTTGCAGGGGAAACTTAATCATGGTGGATAAAGCTGGCTCACTTCAGCATTCAAAGTAGAGAGAGATAAAATACCACCAACAAGCATGAACTGCAAGAGCAAAACTTGCTGTCTACATACCCAGTGGGACTGGACTCAAGATCCCCTCCCAGGGACTTACCTCCTCCACCAGGGCTCTGGGTTTGGTCTTCAGCATTATATAAATTAAATATGGTGGCACATGCCTGTAATCTCAGCACTCAGGATGTGGAAGCAGTAGGATAAGAAATTCAAAGTAATCTTGGTTATACAGAGAGGTTGAGGCCAGCTTGAACTACATGAAGTTCTATCACAAAAATATGTTATGTGCAAGAAATTATTAGTAATAATTGATGTGTCTGGGGCAATTACTGTCCGTCAGACCTGGTATGCTGAGTGAGTTATATAGTGTCTTTTCAGAGGATGATGTGGGAACTTTGAAGATTTACATCTTGCTAACATTAATATAAAATACACACACAAACACACAAACAAGTAGAGTAAGGACAGAGGATATACCAACGTGAAATTCTGTTATTTCTAAACATGCACTTTGGCAATACCATTATTCTGCTCAATTTGGGGCATAAGTACTAAAGGAACAGTGCAACTTCTGTCTGATTCTAGCTTGGAACCTAGTCACTTGACTGAAATGCCTGATGATGGGCTCAAGAAGCAGAATTTTTGTTCACTAAATTAGCCATTCTGACTTTTATGTAAAGTGACAGATTCTCCTGGAATTATATATCTTTCATGTTAAGGTGCTAAGACAAGAAAAATAATACCATATACAAGGGTAGGGAAAAGTTAATTTCTCTGTAGCTATCTTGTTTGCAGTGTAAGATCCTTGGTTAAGAGCTGAGGTATTTCAAAACCATTGTGCATGTGCAGAAGCAATACATCAGCTAAAATCTAGAAGCTTATGGTGTGCACGCTTTCATCCCATCAGGCTTTGTGTGATATGTAACAGAAAATGTCTTTTCATTAGTGGAGTTGATAAAGTTAAAACTTTTCTTGATTAATATTCTCTTGTGGGAATTGGTTACTACCATAGATTTACACTGAAGATCTGCCACTGCAGTTGTAATTTCTTTTGTACTGAAGATTCAGCTGATACAGATTTTATTTAATAATGATATTTGTTGTTGAAGACTGAAGTGGATAATATTCCTTTGGTATCTCAGCTGGCAAATATTTAAAAAAAAATAAGAATCTCTGATACTTGACAATGACCTTCAGTGATAGTAAAGGAATTTATGCAAAGCTTATTCAGGAAAATGATACAAGAAACAGACAGTTCTGTTGTTTAAGTCAATGCAGTATGTGGTGAAGACACATGCCAGGAAACTGGATTAAATCCTCAGAATAACATGAAACTTTCTGATATTCTACCTCACTCTTTAAGTTGTCATAATGTAGTGAAATTTCAGTAAGTGCATTTAAAATTTAGTGTTTATGGATAAAAATATTTTCTTGAGGAGTGTTTTTACCCAAGGAAGATGAGTTAGCCACAATCACATACTGTGTGCTTTCATAGACTAGCTGAACTACAATGACTCTATAGTCTTTAGCTTATTTCCCAAGACCCATCATTTGCTTTGTCTTTGTCTCCACTGTCCTGTTCCAGTCCTAGTCTCTTCTCCCACTCCACTTCTATTGTTTCTTCTGGAAAATGCATACAAGCCTGATTTATTCAAGGAAAGGATGATTAATTCCTCTAAAGAAACTTTTAATCTTTTAAGTTTAATCGGGCTACAAAAATCAAGGTACACATTAATCATTAGTGTATGACTTTTACATGGAAAATTCAATCCAAAATAGGTTTGTTCTTATTGAATGAAATAAAATTTTCTCAGTTCTCAGTGGGTTTACACATTGAGTATAGATGCATATTGTAGTCTCAGTGTATATTGCACACAATTAACATGTATATGGTGTTATTGTATATATTATGATTTCAGGGAGGTTAAATGTGGTCTTTGAGGAAAGAGATACTTTTATTTATCTGCTATTATTTTTTGAGAATTGAGATTGAATAAAGAAATAAGCTTTAGTTTCTCATTTTTCTTAGTACTCAAGAAAATGTTGAAGATATGTTCAAATACTTGAATAGGTATTGGGATATTAGTTAAAACACTAAGAATACTTTTGTTTTCAGAGATGACTTCTTTCTCTCAGCCCACCCAGGTTGTGAGTTCATAAAAGACAAATTATCTTTTCCTCTTATCATCCTGAAGCAGTCATTTTCTCTCAAGAGCAAACCATTTAGACTATGAAAGTATCCATACCAATCAAGAAGCTTACAAATAATGATCAATTCATATCTGAGTCATCTTGTCCCAGGTCACTGAAAATGCTGACAAATGCATTGCATTTAATCCAGAGTGGAAACATGTTTGAATTCAAGTTCAGGATCTTTGTAAATCTTTTGGAGGCTGTCTTTGTATACAAAACAGGACTTGTTGGGAGAGTAGTGTAGCTCTGTGATAGAGCCATTGCCTGTGACATATGCCACTCTTAGTTTGATCCTTGATACTGAAAAAAAATCTTATTTTAGGACTGTCATTATGCAGTATTATTCTGGGAATGATGAAGAGCTGTTCAAGGGATATCCACTTTTAATCAAAGGATGTCATGCCAATTAGAATATAAACTCTTATTTACTGAGCATATACTGCATGACAGATGCATTGACTGATGCACATTTCCTCTACAAGTTGCCATCATTACCCTCATTTAAAAGTTGTGAAAAATGAACCCTTAAATACATGAAAGAGCTTAGATAGAGTGACACAATTAGAATGTTTCCAGCTTGAAACAAAAAAAAAAGAATATCTAGCTAAATGGCACAGAATACAGGATTCTTGTTTGAGATTTTTTTTTAGATTTTTCTCATGGCTAAAAATGCTTTCCATAGGTAAACACTGGTTTTGAGCGAGAGCTGTTCAGCATTCTGAACAAGCATGAAAGTATGACTTGATTTTCATGTCATGCTCAAAAAACAAAGCCTCAAGAATAACACGGGACCTACAGCTGAGGGAAAGATTTGCTTTAGGCAGGACAATGCCTTCTAGACTACTTCCACCATATTTTTCTTATATTTCAGAAGTTTCAACTTGATCAGCTGTCCACTTCTAAACTATGATTGAGGTTGGAAAAATTAACCTTAAAAAAAAAATCTTTAGGGCTGGAGAGATGGCTTAGCGGTTAAGCGCTTGCCTGTGAAGCCTAAGGACCCCGGTTCAAGGCTCAGTTCCCCAGGTCCCACGTTAGGCAGATGCACAAGGGGGCGCACGCGTCTGGAGTTCGTTTGCAGAGGCTGGAAGCCCTGGCGCGCCCATTCTCTCTCTCTCCCTCTATCTGTCTTTCTCTCTGTGTCTGTTGCTCTCAAATAAATAAATAAATAAAAATAAAAATAAATTAAAAAAAAAACTTTAGTGAATAGAGGCCAGGAACAATTCTATTGCCCAGGAAACATTTAGAAAAATCTGGATACAATTTTAATACTGAGTCATATTGGGGATGCTCCTGAACTTCTAACAGTTCTTGTAAACATCTTTCCCAGTCCAATATTATCAACACAAAATGTCAAAAGCACCTAGATCAAAAATAGCTGCTCACTATGGGGATCAGGCAAGGAAACATCAATCACATGTGATAATCATAAGCTGCACTGGACATTTTTTTCCTCACGAAGAAATACAGAGTGCATCTAGTTTGCCATTCTTCCTGGGGCATCTTCTGTAATTGGCTCCACGGTCCCTCTTCCCAGGCTTACCTCCTTTGTGAATTACAGAGAACCAAATGACTTTCTCCACTCAAAGATGCTAGTTTATTTCAGAATGCAAAAGAAAAAATAAAATAAAATTTGCTAGTAATCACTAGGGCATCATAAAATTGTACCTTATTACTTTACATAGCTATGACATAGAGATAAAAATACTGAATAGTCATTAGACATCTTTGATTCCCAATTCTTATATTGAGTTTCCTGAACTTAAATATGTTTAATATCAATAACATTTATCTAACAATATTTTTTAATCACAAACCTAGTGTGAAGTCTCAAAGCGATGATTAAATAAAGCATTTTATAAGTTTTAAGTGTGACACACTTTTAAAGAAATGTTGCTATTCTCAAACTGAAAATTCTACTAAATTGTCGAAGGCTTATTGTAGGCCAGGTATTTCACACATTTGATCTCATTTTATCCTCTAGTAGCTTCATATGATTTTTACAAATATGTACTATAAAATTAAGTAGCTAATTCAAAATCAAAAGGCCAGAAAGTTAAAGTACTCACTTTAAAATCAATCTCCTTATTTTAAAGCCAGCATTCTTTCTGTTGCACACATAGGCACTTTCCTTTGGCAAACATCACAGCAGTGGAATGTAGAGCTCATGAGCACATTTCAAGGTCCATCTCCCTAAGGAAGACCTGGAGCAGAGATCATTATGTGAATGTTTCAGTGGAGGAACAAGCTCAGAAAAAGGAGCAAGGAGGCTGGAGAGATGGCTTAGCGGTTAAGCGCTTGCCTGTGAAGCCTAGGACCCTGTTTCGAGGCTCGGTTCCCCAGGTCCCACGTTAGCCAGATGCACAAGGGGGCGCACGTGTCTGGAGTTCGTTTGCAGAGGCTGGAAGCCCTGGCGCGCCCATTCTCTCTCTCTCTCCCTCTATCTGTCTTTCTCTCTGTGTCTGTCGCTCTCAAATAAATAAATAAATAATTAAAAAAAAAAGTTTAAAAAAAATTAAAAAAAAATAAAAAAAAAAAGGAGCAAGGAGGAAAGGGTATGTGAAAGGAGTTCATTCAAGAGAGTCTCTCAGCAAGGGTCAAAGCATCATGAGTCTTACCTTGTAGGAGTGGGGAAGCACAAGTTATCCAGAGTTGGTAAAGCCTTAGGCAAGCAGTGGCCCATTACACACTTCTATTACTTTGTCACTCAATACTGACTTCAGCTGGCTCCTGGACATTGGTGCACAGACTCATAAGCTAGCAGGCTTGCCTTCTGAACAAGGGAAAGTGTTTGAGATTTGGTGAACTTGAGGCAATTTGTGACCAACATACACAGTAGCTAGGTGTTGGATGCATCAAGTCACTTGAGAACTGGGCATCATACCAAAAGAATTCACTGCAACATACAAAGTGGTCAGAACAGTATCTGGATCATTGCAAGCTTTAAAAGTTAGCTTTCTTCACGTTACTTTATTGTGTAAGTTCTCTCCATTGTTTCATATGTTTAGAGTTGGCTTTCTAGCCAGAATGTAAGTTCCTTAAGGTCAGGGACCAATTCTAATTCTGCCTAAGATGCCACTCACCTGCAGCTATAAATCGATGCATTGTGATGGCTGCCCAGCAACTCTAATTTATGTCTGGTTCCTAGGGTAGGACCTCTGACTACATGTTTTTTGTTTTTTTTTTTTTTTTTCTGTTTCTTAAATGTCTGCTTTTCATTACAGAATTTGATAATAAATTAGACTCACTTCTATTTTGGAGGAAATTCTCCCCTAAGAGAGCTATGTGGGAAAGAACATAATTGTATTTTTATCTGTATCAGACATATTTTATAACTTTGTACTCAATATGATTTTTTCCAGATTTGTTATTTTATTTGTGAACTGAATTCATCAATATTTAAAATGAAAGCTATTAGTCTCATCAGACACATTCTTATTTTTGCCAATGCAGACTTGTTATGGAATAATTTCATTTTAATATCTAAAGAAATTCAATTGATCAGAGTATTGATTCCATTCCCCCTTTTGATCACTGTGCCATTGATTTAGCATTATCACTACCTTACCAAGCGGGGTATAATACAAGGTGTCCTGTGCATTCATCTTTGTTAAAAGATAAATGCATGAGACAGGCTTTAAAAGCTTTTTAAAGTGCAAGATGCTGGAACTGCATTTTCAATCTGCATTCTCTCCTGCTGTTTTATGGAATTTATTGAAAATGTGCCTCTTAGAGGTCAGATCATTTCTTTCCTCAAGTGGAAAAAAAGATATAAGTAATATATTAAAAGGCTTCTAGGATAATATCAAGAAATTAGAACAACCTTATTCTATATTCAGATACTCCTCCTCCTGGATGTTATGACTCATCAAAAATGAGAGTCACAATTCAGCTGTGTGTAGCCAACTTCAGACTTTTGCATTTTTGGATGTTATTGGAAGTAGTCTGATAGGATAATTTTCTCTAAAATTTCCCTCTTCCTACTTTTTTCCCCATCTGGTACTTCATTGAATCAAAGACTGAATTAAAAATATTTGAAAGACACTAATGGTTATGTATAATTAGAAATTTATTTATTGACTAAGCCAAATCTTAATTGTTAAAATCTTAAATATATTAACATTGGTTTACTATTAAAATATTCTCTGTGCAGACAATATTCAGCATATACCCTTTTGATTCTTTCCAGTGAGTTTCACATACAAATAATTATTGTCTACAAAACCATTCTGGCACTGGGAAATATACCACTGTATTTTTAAGACTAAAAAAGGAGGTACTCTAAATTATGTGTTTCTCTAGCTTTCTAATCTGCAGGCATGGTACAATAGATTGTTTCTCTTTATGAACAAAATAATATATACATACATATGAATTTATTCAGAGATGAATGCCTCTTCTTATTTGTGATTCTAATCAACAGAGTATTTCTTAATCATTTTTGGTCACACTTTGATGAAAATATTTCCACCTTTTGTTGATTGCCTTTCTTAGTTTAAAGTACTTCAGTAAGTTTTCCCTAATAGGAACAGTTTGCTTTCATTATGCAAGGAGAGTCCTTTTCATTTACTCTAATTAATTGCTAATAGATTGTTCTCTCTTGGTTATTAAAAATGATGGTAATAACTCACTAGCCACTTGGGAAAGGATTTTATTTTTAAATATGGAGAAATGAACTGAGTAAAAACATGCCTCATACCAAATAGAAGTATGAGAACTCAGTGGAGAGTGTTTCTGAGTGGGGAGTTTTACAAAGCAATGTTTGGTGGATGTACACACAGTCGGAGACAGATGATGTGCTAAAATAGGAGTAACAGTCTCAACAGGATAGTAGAGTTCATTCTACCTCAATAAAACCAAGAACTAAGAGTGTCAAGGACCCCTACCTAGACTTTAATCATCAAGGATGTCACCTGGGCCTCCTCACCTTTCTTACAGCAGGAAGAGGGTGCTGGTCAGGACCATTGCAGTTAACTCATTGGAGATTCACTGTTGGAATGCAGGGGTATTTTCTCTCCTCATAAAGTGTTCCCCATTTGCATCCAGCACAGCTTGAAGAGCTTCAAGGGGATGGTTTAAGAACTATGGGAGGATAGCCTTAGATATACTTAAAATGTAATAGGGTGATAGGTGAGCAGTTGTAACTGTCAACAATATAACAGTTTTTTTCTTTATCCATTTATGTGATGATAGACAGCTAACAAAATTATGTCATTTTCAGGAAAATAGATAAAACTGGAGATTATCATATTAAGTAAAATACAACCAGACCCAGAAAGACAAATAATACAAGTTTTCTCTTTCATATGGAATCTAGAGTTTGAGAAATAAGACATTAAAGTAGAGGAGGGATTATCTAGGATGAGGAACTGTGGGAGAGATAGGGAGGCAGGAGAGGGTAATTGGAGTGAATATGAACAAAATATATAATGTACATGTATGAAAGTGTCTTAATGAAGAACATTTTTACAAGAATATTTTAATAAAAATATTTTAAAAGTAAGATAAAGGATTAAAGAGATGACAGAATTATGAGAGAGAGGGAGAGAGAGAGAGAGAAAGAGAGAAAGAGAACCAAAGATTGAGAGAGAGTCGGAATCAGTCAGGTATGCCCTGAAAGTGAATTTGCTCTTCATATCCAAAGTAAGGTCTGGGGGAGAGAATGCAAGAGAGTTCTTTGGGCCAGGAGGGTCACTGCATGCCCAAGATCAGTACAGGAAGGAAGACAACACAGCCCAGCAAAAAAGTGAGACCTCAGGACTGAATCCTCAACACAGCCACCAGAGGATACAAAAAGCTGGAAAATCTAGAAGGGTTCTTTGGAAGAGAGGATCAGCTTTCAATGACTACCTTCAAACCAGAGGGCCCAAACTTTAATCCCGAGCTGTACCAGCCTCTACTTCCTTCTCCTTGAAGGTTCAGACCTTGTATACAAGCCCATGCCAGGTCAGAAAGGAGCAGGAAGAATAAAAACAAGGAAGCCTATCATACCCTACCCACTCCCAGCTCACCCTTGTGTGCTCATAGGCTTGACTTGCTGTCATGGTGCCAGTGAGAGAAATTACATGCTAGATAAAGCCTTGGAGTCTTCATGAATTTATTATTGCTAAAATTAAGTGTCCTTATGACTTCAAGTAACTAAAAGATGATTTAACTTGACTGAGATTTACTGTGAGTCAAGGGCAGAATTGATTAGCAGGTTAACTGTAAAGGTGATGAGAAAAAAGAATTAAGTAATCTTGTGAATTTAACTATTCCTGTTTTTTTCAATAAAGGGATTTTAAATGTGTGAAAGATGTACATTTTGAGTCAGGGTCAAGGTAGTACTAATAGGGAAGTTTAAATGAACATACCATGAGTAGCAGTAGATGACATGCATTCAGTGCTTGATATATTTCAGGAAATCATTTAAGTTTGGCTGCAACCTTGTCATATAAGAGCTAGTAGTTCCAATTTAAAGAAGAGGAAACTAAAGCAAAAATCATTTACTTTCATTTAGACAATTAAATGAGGAAGAGAGGAAGAAATGCAGGAAAGAGAAGGAAGAAAGTCTTCCAAGACATTACTTACCATGCCTTCGGTTTAAGAGACAGGGAGATCCCAAAATGAAGACTAGCCCACTGACTTTCAAGAGAGTATCCATGCAATGATGGGACAGAACCCAAGGAGCTGACAGAGAGAACATCCACACACAGCAATTAAAAATGTCAATGCAAAATGACCCAGAGAACAATTGAATGTCGGTAAAGAATGTAGATTAGTCACATTTATGTGTTGATTGAAGAAGGAGCAATAAACTTATGTGAACAGACGTGGACAGCTATTGTAACACAGCCTGAGAAAGATGCTGTTGAGAAAAGATACCATATTAGTAAAGCAGTCTTCTTTCTATAATGGTTTATTTCTGTTCTTGTAAAATCACATGTAAACCTGGGCAAACTAGCACAAGTATATTAGAGATATGTTCTGTTAAATGCGGCCTGTAGGGAGTATCTATCCTATTCTATGATATCTTGGCATCTTTTGACCACCTTAGCTACATTTTCTTTTTTTTTTTTAATAATGTATTTATTTATTTGAGAGCGACAGACACAGAGAGAAAGACAGATAGAGGGAGAGAAAGAGAATGGGTGCGCCAGGGCTTCCAGCCTCTGGAAACGAACTCCAGACGCGTGCGCCCCCTTGTGCATCTGGCTAACGTTGGCCCTGGGGAACCGAGCCTCGAACCGGGGTCCTTAGGCTTCACAGGCAAGCGCTTAACCGCTAAGCCATCTCTCCAGCCCTACATTTTAATTCTTGATATAAGACCTTCCTTATATATATCCAGCATTGGTGGTAGCTGGGATGAGCCTTAAATCTAGATCCAATGACTAAGACATCATTGAGACTGACAGCAGGCATGGAGTCTGTACAAAAGCTCTCCTCCCATCTGCAAAGGCACCTTCCAGAGGTTGATGGGTGCAGCATTGTAGGTTATGTACCAAGTTGTGATTATGAAACCAGGCCTGCAGTGTGGCATTTCTATGAACTCCCATGAATTTTGGGAGGAACTTGCATATCCTGTGATCTATGGCTCTTTATTACTTTTCTGCTCAGAACAGTGGGTCAACCTGTGCACATGTAAGTTTTCCATCTTAAGTTCCAGAATTTTGGAAACAAGGCAATATTCATGTAATCTAAACATTTATATAATAATTAACAACAATCTTTTTCATAGCTGCTACTAAAATTACCAGTGGTGATGAAATTAAAAATTAAGAAATCAAAAACATCATGGGAAATTTAGGACTTAAAATTATTTTACTTAATAAATTGATATAAATAACCCCAAATGGCTATTATATGAAATTCATTTAGTACTTATTTATACATTTATGAGATGATTATAACTTATTTTCCATTTCTGTGAAGACAAAAAGGCTTCTTTGATTTGTTTGTGATGTTTCATCCAAATATAAAATTTTGTTTTTTATTAAACATAGGTTTTATCATCTGTTGCCTAGGTCTCCTAGACCAGCCTCCTAGAGTCTCATTTTTTTTTGTTGGTTTGTTTTTAATTATTTATTTGAAAGTGACAGACAGAGAAACAGGCAGAGAGAGAGAGAGAGAGAGAGAGACAGAGAATGGGAGCGCCAGGGCCTCCAGCCGCTGCAAACGAACTCCAGACGTGTGCATCCCCTTGTGCATCTGGCTAACGTGGGTTCTGGGGAATTGAGCCTCGAACAGGGTCCTTAGGCTTCACAGACAAGCGCTTAACTGTTAAGCCATCTCTCCAGGCCTAGAGTCTCTGTTTTTAAACCATGTAGTCTGGATAATAGAAAAACAAGTGGTATGAACATTTATTTAATATGCTTACATATTTAACATTCTGGTATATTTAATGTATTTGTATATTCCAAGTAGATATTTTATGAATCTTTCCTCAGTAAACAGGCTTAATGCACTTTAGGATTTCTCAGATAACCATTCTAACCACATTCTACCCCTTCTTTTTTACATGTCCCATCTTTTGTCAACAAAGGCAGAAGAGCACATCTAAGTCCTGCCCCATCTTTCTTCACATTGTTTTTTAAACTCTTTCAAAGGTTTATTGCTATAACTTTTTCATATCCTTCCCAGTTCATTTTATCTTGTAGAGATTACAGACCCAGGTCCTTATCTCTTAAAATTATTTTCAAGGGCTGACAAAATGGCTTAGCTGCCAAAGGAGCTTTTCTGCAAAGCCTGCCAGCCCAGGGTTTGATTCCCCAGAACTCATCTAAAGTCAAATGCACAAAGTGGTGCATGCATGAGGGCTTTGTGTGAAGTGGCAAGAGGCTCTGGCATGTCAACGCTTTTCTCTCTCCATCTCCTTCTTTCTGTTTTTCACACACACCACAAATAATAAATAAATATTTTTTGGAGAAGTAACTTTTGAATTGACTTGGGGATTGTGTGTGTGTGTGTGTGTGTGTGTGTGTGTGTGTGTGTGTAGATGATAAGCTATGTCTGTGTCTATATACAACGAGGCTCTACAACAACCTTCTAACTACTTTTTATTAAAGAACAGTTAAAAAATAAGCACACCCAAGCAGAGCCAGGATAATGTTTTCAGCTTGTTTCATCCTGAACTCATTCTCTTCCTCTGCACCAACCACATCCTCTTCTCTGTTTACATAACATTGTGCTCATGCTATCCTGTCTTCTATAAATGAAGTCTCCCTGATTTATTATTTTGAGGAAAGATATGATTTCCATTTATAAATTCACTCAAAGGTCTCAAAAATAAATTTAGTAATGAGTAAAATGCTGTATTGCTATTCCATTGAAATTACTTATTTGGACAGTCTTTTAAAATTTTACTCATGATTCACAATATAAGACAATGATTTGCATCTTATGTAACAAGGAAGAAATGAAATCTTTGTATATATTAGTCCATTTATTTATTATAAGAACTTATTTACAAGTTACTAATACTTATTTGGGCCAAATGTTCCTTTTAAACAAAGAAAAATGATTTGTAAAAATAATTTCTCACGAATCTTAATGTCCAAATGTTAGCATTAGCATTGTAATAACTCTCATTTCCCTATAATAACATTGATATTTTAATTATTTTCTTTACATAAAGAGCATATACATTAGCCTGCAATCATAGTGTATGTCTATAACCCTAGCACTAGTGAGGTTGAGGTAGGAGGATAACAATTTCAAGGGCAGCCTGCTGAAATAGTGAGACCCAGTTTCAAAGAGGAGAGAGAGAAAGAGAAGAGAAAGGGGAGAGAGAAAGAGAAGGTAGAAATACAGGCTTGAGAAACATGGAATGCCATAGTCTGTGGATGAACATTAGGGTATTTATATACCCACTGAACCTTTATGACATATTTTCTTCATATGGGTTTGGGTTCATATCCTTCATTATATTCTTTACTAAGTAATGTTGCAAAAAATTATGAACCAGTAACATAATGTAAAATATAAGCTGAAGAATGCAATTAAATGGCTCCAATGTGTTTTTCATTATTTTTAAGGTATTTATTTATTCGCATGCATGCCTGTGTGTGTGTGTGTGTGTGTGTGTGTGTGTGTGTGTCTGTCTGTCTGTCTGTCTGTCTGTCTGTTTGTAGGGGTTCCAGGGCCCCTTCTTACTGCAAACGAGTGACTGTCAGGATTTATGTGGATGTTTGGGGAATTGAACCTGGGTTATCAGCCATTTCATACAATCACTTTGAGTTGCTAATACATCTGTCCAGGTGCCATTAGTTAATTTTTCATTCATATCTGGAATTTTGGTTAAACCCATGGAAAAATCTTAACATACTACCAGATGTGCCCAAACATTTGACATCTCACCATGACATTGTCATCTACAAGTCACACTCAAGAACCACACACCAGATTTTTTTAAAAAATGCAAATAGAGTCTTAAAATTTTCTAAGCAAGTTTATAACTTTGTCTTAGGCTACATTTATAACTCTTTTGATACACATGCAGCCCACAGGTTGGACATGTCTTCATCCATAACTTTCTCATCCTTTCTCCCATTTCCTACCATTATTAGACATTCTGCTGGAGATTCACTATTGCTAAAAAATGGAAGTCCTGTGACCCAAATGCCTGATTTTTTCTCTGGATACCTCACTTTCTACCTTCATTCCTTCAGCCCTTGCTCAGTAAGAATGTTGTTATTTTTTCTCACATTTAACTGGAAGAGTATCTACTGCTTGGTTACTGAGAAAAAAGTAGAAAGTCTATGAGGAGCACCACCAACTTTTTTTTTTTTAACTTCTGTATATATATTTTCAAGTTTCAGTATTTTCACAAATATTTATAAAACCCATATATATTTTTTTAAATTTCTAATGCTATTTCTATGATTATTTTTTTCTGTTTTGCTTTTTAAAGGTAGTGTTTTCCTCTAGCCCAGACTGACCTGGAAATCACTACATAGTCTCAGAGTGGCCTCAGACTCACAGTGATTCTCCTACCTCTGCCTCCCAAGTGCTGGCAGTAAAGGCATTGGCCACCAGGCCTGGCTGTTATTATTTTTATCATGATACTCAGTACAACTTTGCAAATAGATAAAATTAATTACAAGTTTTACCCATGAGTTAATACCAAATTAGGTATTTCTCTTCATAAGCAGACCCGCTATTTCAAGTAGCCATTGGGACAAACATTGTGCCCTCAATTTATGGATGAGCAACCGATCCCAGAGTCAAAATTATTGCCTTCTGAATGGTGGAGATAATGGATACCAAATACAATTGTTTTATTTTCATTAACTTTTAAAATATAGCTCCTTTTAAACATGAAAACTAAATCTTGCCATTTTATAGTCTAATTAGCTGAAATATGAAGATGGACAAGATCCTTCCTGGGATGGCATCTAATCTGACCTCATCATTAAGATATATGATCCTCCATTCATAAGGAATAAGGTTACTCATTCCAAGGTTTGGCCTCCCAAAATTTTCATCTTGCACCATGAAGTGTTGCAACAGTGCTGCTGTACTTTCAACATTTTGCGTATTGAGTACTTCATAGAGGAAGGAAAGGGAAAGGTATGATCAGAAAGGGCAGGTGAAGAGTACGGTGGAGAATGGCATTCTGCTTTTGCTCTGGGAAGTATTGCTCCCATCAAAAAGAGCAAGAGTAACTGTGACTAATTTTACCTTCTAGCTCACAATTTCATCATACATCTCTTTGTTTGCTATCCCATGACACTGGTGAATTAGACTTCTGCACCTTTCCCTGGGTAATTACAGAGTAAATGTAAGTTAGATTATGAGAGCTATTATAATCTTGTCAGTATGTTTGGCTAAAGTCTTTTTCTTTAATGCATTTTTGTGTGAAGAACTTTCAAAGGACGGCATCTTTTAAATATTATTAGTCTTCATTGACCGAATAAGGGGGAAATACCAAAAATACACTATTTGGAGCATATTTAAAAATGACAATTTTAGAAGACATTATCTTCACAGAACTTCAATGAATAATAATTGTAGTCTCACTAAGATTTGGGTATATCTTTTCCTGTTGATGTGCAATTATAGATAATTCTATATTTAGACAACTGAATGAATTTGAAGTACTTGTGCCAAAATTAATAGCATTTTTAAATTGCATTATTTTAGAGAACATCAAGCATATTTTAACACTGTGAATCTCAGACAATAGCATGGACTATACCATCACTTAGCACAGCAAATGATCCAGTTCATTAGTACCATTAACAACAGCAAACACTGTGATGGAGTCTGTGCAGAGGGCACTCAGTCCTTACCCACTGGGAGTTTAGGACATATCATGACACTAGAGATGATTAAATAAATTTAGGGAGTGACATGAAAGAACAACAAATTTCAACATGAGAACCTTTATCCCTTATTGCTTCTTCACTCCCTCCATTTCCTCCAGTGCTTGGCTTCAGTCTAAACACTGAGATATGTGATGCCTTGCACTTGTGAATGGAACTTTATTTGTAAGACACTGAGTCTAGGACTGCATGCTTAAAATGAGTAAGCCACTGACTCTCATAGCAATAGGGATGCTGAGTCTTTAGAAGATTCAAAATTCATAAAATATCAATAGCAAGTATAGATTTTTGACTGGAACTTTTCTTTACTTTGATATTAAACACAGATGATTAACACAAAGCACCAAGGGGAATGCTGTCAATATCAACTATACAGGAAAGTACCATTTGAGTTTATCATATAAAATACAGGTATTAAATTTTATTCATCTGGATAGACTTCTTTAACTGAACCTAATTAAAATAATTTTCTTGGGCTGGAGAGATGGCTCAGCGGTTAAGCGCTTGCCTGTGAAGCCTAAGGACCCCGGTTCGAGGCTCGGTTCCCCAGGTCCCACATTAGCCAGATGCACAAGGGGGCACACGCGTCTGGAGTTCGTTTGCAGAGGCTGGAAGCCCTGGCGCACCCATTCTCTCTCTCTCCCTCTATCTGTCTTTCTCTCTGTGTCTGTCACTCTCAAATAAATAAATAAAAATTAAAAAAAAATAATAAAATAAAATAAAATAATTTTCTTCGTGCTACAAAACTTAAGTTACTTCTTATTGTTTGTCCATTACATGAAGAAAGGAAGTGCCACAGATGTTGAGAGTAGCTGAAGGCAAGTTTTCTCTAATGATGCTGCGACCAAAAAAGTAAATTGATGAGACAATAAAATGGTTCAGTTATATAAAACTATTCTTTTGGATGAGCTAATAACAAAAGCATCATTTTCTCCAGCATATTCTTGCATACCATAGTTTCCCCATCAGAGTAGGTACTGGATATTATTTGCATTAGTATCTTTTTGGTTTATAATGCTTTAAAAAGGACAAGCTGTAGAATAATATCCTATCATGACTGTAAGTAGCTTTGATAATCTGGTCTGAAGACTTGGGAGGGAAATCAAATCATACAATTACTACTTTAGTGCCATGCCCATTCATAGCTTATATTATTGGAATAAGGACTTTGGTAGTTGATAAGAAAATGGCTAGAATAAAATTATGCAAAATATATTATAAAGAAGAATATTTTAGTCAGAAGGTAGAGGTCACGGGAGGAAAATGTACATGAAGGAAAAACTAAGAGCTGAGAACAGAGTAGATTGGGATGTAAGGTAAAGAAAAATTAGAGTAGTGGTTACTACCCTTGAATTACCATTGTAGTCTAGATTTTGGAATGTTTAGGGTCTTGACAACTTCAAATGTTCTGTTTTTCTGGGAGGTAGAAGAAATTTGATTTTGGGGTAGAAAAGTTTTTATATCAGAGCATATAGATTTAAAATTACATAGAAATTTTATATCCTCATTTATGGAAGTAGTTCATTCAAGTTTATTAGCTATGCAAGAAGGTGTAGGCAGGTGTATGAATGTCTTGTAGGATGCATTGAAAAGATGATGTTAGTTCCAAATGATGCAATAGTTTCAAACTGGTAAAATGTTTCTAAGTAGTCACTGTAAGTTTTAGTTCCTTTTGTTAAGACCAATAATATGCTTGCATTGACTAGTCTTTTGAGAACTCTTGGGACCATCTTCACTCTACTTTCATTGCTAGTATTGTTAGATATTGACTGGAGAAATTGTTATAGCTTCATTCTTGGGAGATTTGACATTTCCAACTTAGTTGTTCTTCCTCTGTGCTTAGAGAAATGTGTAACAGGTAAGTAGGAATATGTGACTGGACTTTGAAAAGGCTAAGATATACAGATGTGCATTCACTGTAGTGCCATACTGCCTCCTGATTTAACCTAAGTCAGAATAAGTGTTCTTTGTTATGGTCTCCCTTCTATAATGAGCTAAGGAATAGTCTTAGGTACTTTTATTCCAAGGTCCAAGGATAATGAACCTAATAGGTATTTGCTGATTGAACCCATGAATAAAATGGAAATACATCTCAGTTGCTGCCCCTGTAGAAAGCTATGATAGTGTAAAATTCACATAATTTCAAGTAAACTGATTGAAAGGAAAAAAAAAACTTTACTATACAGTATGATGATAAAACTGGAGATTTTTCATTACAATCTTCATTATGCAGTTAAGCATCACTAGAAATGGAAGGAAATTTTTAAATGCTATTCTTAGTCAAGAAAAAAAGAAGTTGAAACTTACCATGGATAATAAAGATGTCCAAATGAATAATAACAGATTTTATAATTGCTATCACCATTGTGTTCAAGGGAAAATACACTTGTAATGATAAAGCAGATAGGGAATTTCAGCAAAGATTTGAATATTATTAGAATGTAGGATGCAGTGCTGGGAAGAGCAATGTAATGACAGAAATAAACTCTTTGGTCAACCTTATCTATAAATTGAAAGAAAGAAAGAGGACAAGAGAACCTGAAGTGGCATTAAAATAGAGTATCCAACCTGGAAAATATTGTTGGAAAAACTAGACAAAAGGTAAAAATAATTGACATGTGGTTTTGTGAACATGTTCACATTGCTGAGATGAACTCCCAAACCTGGGAAAACTTATGAAAAGAATGGAATTATTGAGCCTTACATATGTAATGGAAGTTCCACAGTGGCAGAAGAAGCTGATCCCCTTCCACAGATACATACAGAGAGAAATACCACCACCAGATGGGTAATCAACTGCTCTGACAGAAACCTGTGGAGCTCTTAGTTCTCTCCAATAAAAGCTCAATGTGGATTGTAACAAATTTCTGGTACCAGGAGTTGCAAGCCAGAGCCAAATAATTTAGTGTTGGGCTTCATCCAATCCTCTACAGGGCCCTTCTTACCAGATACTCAATCCCTCCATGGTTCCATTCAGGGTTATATCTTTCAGTCTGCTATCCAAGAAGAAGATTTCTATGGTACCAATTCATTTTGAGTTTGGCTTTATGTATATCTACCCTTTCCCTCCAAATTGTCCACCCCCAAACCCTTCCATCCCTTTTGTCTGTCCCTCAAGTTGTCTGTCAGGTATGCCTGCAACTCAAGCTGTTCCATCTTAGGAACCACAGACAAGGAGTACATGTGGTGTTTGTTTTGCTACACTGGTGTGAGTTTGCTTAGTATGATTTGTTCCAAGTCAGTCCATTGTAATTTTATATGTAATTTATATGTAATTTTATTATGTCACTTGTCCTTATCACTGAGTAGAATGCCATTGTGTATATGTACCACATCTTCATTATCCATTTGGCAAATGGTGGACATCTAAGAGGTTTGATTTCAGTTTTTAGCTCTTGTAAACTGAGTAGCTATAAACATGGTTAAGCAAATTTCTCTGCAGTAAAGAGTGGAACTTTTAGGGTAAATGTCCAGTCGAGGAATAGCTGGGTGAGTTAGTAGCTCAATTTTTATCTTTTTCAGGAATTGCCATATGGATTTCCATAGTGGTTGTACAGGTTTGCACTTCCAACAGCAGTGTATGAGCATTCCTGTTTCCCCACATCCTCAACAACATTTATTGTTGTTTGATATTTTAGTGATTGACATCCTGACTGGAGTAAAGTGAAGGAATCTCATAGTTGTTTTAATTTGCATTTCCCTGTTGGTTCTTTTGGTTAAGGATGTTGAAAATTTTCTTAGGTATTATCCATTATCTTTGAAGATTCCCTATTCAGTTCTCTGGCCCATTTTTGAGTGGATTATTTGATTTTATTTATTGCTTAGATTTTGGAATTCTTTGTAGATTCTAGATTTTAGGCCTCTGTCAGTGGTTTAGCTGGTGAAGATCTTCTCCCATTGTGTGGGTAGTCTGTTGGTCATATTTATGGTATGTCTGTCTATACAAAAACTTTTTAGCTTCATAAGATCCCATGGTTGGGTGTTTAATTTCCTTGGTTACTGATGTATACTTCAGGAAGATTTTCCCCACTCCTATATTGTGGAAAGTTCCTCCTATTTTTTTCTTTTTTTCACCCAGTAGTTTGAAAGTTTCTGGTCTTGTATTGAGGTCTTTAATCCATTTTGAGTTGATTTTTGTGCATGGTGACAGAAGTAGGTCTAGTTACATTTTTCTACAGGTGGTTATGCAATTTCTCAAGCACCATTTGTTGAAGATGCTGTCTTTTCTCCAATGGACATTATTGGCATCTTTGTGAAAATTCAAATAACTATAGTTACTTGAACTAAGGACTGGGTCTTCAATTTTGCTAAATTGGTCTATGTGTCTGTTTTTATGACAGTACCATGCTGTTTTCATTACTATGGCTTTGCAGTATAGCTTTAGATTGGGTCTGGTGATATCTGTAGAAGTGTTTTCTTTACTGAAGATGCTTATGAATAGCTGGGGTTAGGATGGAATTTTGATCCAGTTCCAAACACACCTTATGGCTAGACCCTAGGATCTACCCAAAGAGACATATCCTCCAACCAGGCAGCTGGAAATCTAATAAGTTTTAATAAAATTCCTGAATCTATTGGGAGACATCCATTCAAACAACCACATATGGGAAAAAATTAAAGCAAATTGGTTTAAATTACATTTTTTAAACATCACACTCAACAACTTTAAAATGCTCATTCAGTATAAAAGAAAGTTACATCAAGATAGAGCACATTTAGGAGACGGATTATATTGTTTAATAGAGTACTTGCCTAGGATGCACAAAGACAATTACATTGGTAAATGCCTGTAGTCTCTGCATGTGGGCAGTAGAGGTAGGAGGAAAAGAAGTTCAAGGTCATCCTTGGCTATATTATAACCTGTGGGGAGTTGTTAAGGTAAGACTTACAAAGAAAGCTATAGCACTTAATTAAGTTTAAGATAACTTATCTAAACTACTAGCCTAAAAACCTAGAAGGAGTCAATCAGATTAAATTCAAAAGTAATATATAGGTGCTGGAGAGATGGCTTAGCAGTTCAGACATTTGCCTGTAAACCATAAGGACCCAGATTCAATTCCCCAGTATCCACATAAGCCAGATGCACAAGGTGGCACATGAGTCTGGAGTTCATTTGCAGTAGCTAGAGGCCCTGGCTTGCCCATTCCCCCCCCCCCTCTCTCTCTCTCTCTATATATATATATATATAGATAGATAGATAGATAGATAGATAGATAGATAGATAGATAGATAGATATAGATATAGCTATAGATATATATAGATATATAGATATATAGAGATATATATAGTTATATCTTCCATATATCTTCCTCTTTATTTCTCAAATAAAATAGTTTAAAATTATTAGATAGAATGAAGTAATAAGAGCAATGATCAATGTTAGAGAGGTCTAAAATGGTAAAACATGTACATAATTCAACAGTTTCTTATGAGGGTAAGTATGTACTTCTAAATGCAAGTTCATCTTTTAAATTTGTATTTATTTATTAGCATGTGTGCATGTGCATGCATATATGTGTATGGGAGTTCCAGGGTCTCATGCCACTACAGAAAAAAAAAAAATGTTCATCCAGCTTTATGTGGATGGCTGGAGAATTGACCTGGGATGTCAGGCTTTGCAAGAAGGAGCTTTTAGCCACTGAACTATTTTCATAGCCCTGAAAATTCATTTCATGATGCAATCATTTTTGCTCTAACACCTGCCTTTAAAATACAAATTTAAGTTGGTGCAACTGATATATTTATTAGGAGGCAATGTTAATATACAATAGATGTAATTTTTCATTTGTTTATGAGCAGTTTTGGCAAGGGGAAGCACTAATGACTATGGACAGCCCGATACACAGACCTGGGCTATGTATCTACATGTAAAAACATACCTCAAAAATTGGCTACCTATCTCACAACTGACTGTAGTACTGAGACCTACATCATCTGCATGTTGTGCCCAGAGATCTGGTTTCAGGTTACCCTCTTGCCACTTCAAAATAATTCACAAGTTTCAAACTTTTCAATTGTCACTTTATTTGTCACACTAACTTCATGCTTTCTTCCCCCAAATAAGCACTTTATTTATTGTAAAATATGTATTTTTAAAACATTGACTATATAAAGCATTACTTCAGAAAATTGAATTTGTTATGCTTCACTGGAAAATGTTTTGAGTATTGTGCTACTTAATGCCATTTTTCTTAGAAGTCCTGTGCTTTTTACTGTCTAATTGTCAAAATATTGTAAGTTTTAAGAATACAAAAAAATTCTAAATATTTTTAGCACAATTGGAAATCATAATAATAAATATTTTTAGAATAAACATTTTATTCTACAAAAATAAACATTTCTAGAATAATTGGATATCAAGGTTCTCACTGAGAGTTAAGAAATGAAAAAAATATGGGAGAAGACAAAAGTGGAATGTCAGGGGTACTTGAATTAGTACACACTCTGACATACATGTTCTAGATAATGTGTAGATAGAGAAATATGACACATGTTTATATGTATTAACATGCACATCTGCCAAGATTACCTAGCAGCAGAGACACATCAGAAATAACGTGTTTTGAGTTTCTAAATGGGGAATTATTAGGTCTCCTTGATGAAAAGATTCCAGCATGGAATAGAGAAAGTTCAAACTGATTTTGGAACATTATCTTTTACAAGAAAAAAAATATGATCAGATATGAAGAGTACAACAATCAACCCAAAGATTCTTACTAACCAGAATGAACACACACACACACACACACACACACACACACACACACACGCCACATGCATGCACATAAGATAGCCATGAAAGAGACTTAATCAGTTCGGGCTGCTATAATACCATAAACAAAGAAAAGTCATTCATATTTCATGGATCTAGACTCTATAGAGTCTAACTAAGATAAAGACATCAATTGATCTGGTGTCTGGCTTAAAAACAGTTATAATCTCCTTCTCATATACTCAAACAGCAAAATACAATCATTCAGTAACCCCTCCATAACTTATATACCTCTCAAAGACCTTACTTACTAATGCTACCCCATTGGGGTTAGGATTTCAACATCAATTTTAGGACTCAAGCTCTGAATACATAAGATATTATTAATGGGCATATCCATAATTCAATAATTAAAAGGTAAGAAAATAAAATGATGGTATCAATGAAAGTAGTAGTGAATAAACTAAGAATTCATGTACCCATATTGGTCCAGAAAATGAATGAAAAACTCAGGGAATGAATATAAGTGAAGAAATACAAACCTTTAACCATAGCAAGCTAACTAATACTTATATAAGACACGTAGATCTAAGGAGTTGATAAATGGAATGGATTATTTCATAAAATTTTGCAAATAAACAGGACTTTTCCATTGTCTAAAAGATACCCCTGATCCATATTATCAATAGACTACAAAATGACAGTCACATACACACCTTAAGCAGACAAGCAGAGAATACAATGATATCAGGAAGAATGTGGCAGAGAGCTTCAGGTTCGCTGAGGTGAACTTCCAGAGCAGGAGCAGATATGGAGGAAGGGATTTACTGAAGCTTACAGGTCCAGGGGAAGTTCCATAATGGCAGAAGAAGCTGGCTTGCTTTCACAGGACCAAGCAGATAGAAAGATAAGCACAAGCCAAAAGCCACACAGCACAGCGCACTTCAGGAACTCCAACTAAGCACACTTTGCATATCTTTAGATTGAAATCTAAAACCCACAACCACACCATAAGATCCGCCCAGTGACATTGCCTCCAGCCAGGTGTCTTCAGGTACAAACTACAAACTAAAATAACACTGAATATATTGGGAGCCATCTATTCCATCTATTAAAATTACCATGAAGGACAACATTTTTGAATACTTTCACCCAGAAAACATCACGTGAATTGTCATATCAGGAGACATTACACAAGCATTAATTGCAGGATACTCTTTAAAATTGCTTTGTTTTCATTAAAAATATCAAAGTTGAAAATTATAAAAATAAAATAAGAATAAAATTAGGGCTGGAGAGATGGCTTAGTGATTAAGGTGCTTGTATGTGAAGCCTAAAGACCCATGTTCAATTCTCCTGGTCCCTTGTAAACCAGATGCACAAAATGACACAAGCATGCAAAGTTGCATACATACACAAAGTGGCACACACATATGGAATTAGATTACAATGGCTGGAGCACCCAAAACACCAATTCTCCGCCCCCCTCATAAAAAGGCTGGTCTGTTGGGCTTGCCTCAAAAAATAAAAATAAACTAAAAATAAAAATAAAAATAAATAAAGACTGTAGCTTTAAAGTATATTACTGTATTTTCATAGCCAATGTCCTCATGGAATCCCATTAGCCTCAAATAATAATTATATGCTAAGAAAGAAAAGCATGGCATATGGTAGCTAGGAAAAACAAAGGAATACATAAAGAGATGATTCAGGTGCTTTTATGGACCTTCATATCCAGTGATGATGATGCTGTATTAAAAAAAAAAACAAAAACCTTCTACCTGTTAGTTGTGATTTATTTTTATAAAGTAAAATCAAAGTTTGATTAAGTTTTAATTCAAATATACAATCTTACTGCAGACAAATGTTCTACTACCCACCCACCCCCAGCTCTCAATCTTAATGAGCAAGGAGAAGTAGGTACCTAAAGTGCAGTTTATCCATGTCTGACACTAGCAGATGACTTTAGTTCAATATCTGCATTTCAGAGGCAGAACCACAAACCCTCAGCATTAAAAGAGACCCTAAAGGTTATTGTGGTGGCCTCTCCATTCTGTGCTGAAATTTTCTGTTCACCTTTATTGTCAACCAGAATATGTTAATATTTCTTCAAATATATTATTCTGAAGAAAGGATGTTATAGTAGACAGCTTTAAGTTCATTGAGATGAACTTCCAGACCAGGCACAGTTCGGGAAGGAAGGGATTTATTAAAGCTTAAAGATCCAGGGGAAGTTCCATAATGGCAGAAGTTTTCACAGATCTAAAGAGAAAGAAAAACCACAAGCCAAAAGGCACACCATACAGCACACTTCAGGAACTCCAGGTGGAACTAGGCAATTGGTGTATCTTTAGATTGGAATTTCAAACCCACCACCACACTTTAAGATTCACCCAGTGACACCTTCTGAAGCCAGGTGGCTGCAGATCCAAACTTCAAACTAATAAAACATTTAATATAGTGGGGGCCATCTGTTCAAACTTCCACAGATGTCTAGATAGTGAAAAGAATGATCTGCTTTTACTAAAAACCACACAGTCACATACACACACACACACACACAAACACACACACACACACACACACACACACACACACACACACACTGTGGAAGTTATTTATTTTTAAGGAGAGAGAAAGAATAAGAATGGGTGTGCCAGGGCATCTAGCCATTTGCCAACAAAGTCCAGATGCATGAGCCACTTTGTACAGCTGGCTTTACATTGGTATTGAGGAATCAAATCTGGGTTGTTAGGATTTGCAGACAAGCTCCTTTATTGCTGGGCTCTCTCTCCAAACCCTAGGTAAATATTTGTAAAGTATGAGTTGGGATACACTTTCCACATAGTTCTGCAACATTCCTTTTTATATGAAATATATATTTAGCATCTGTCCATGTTATTAAAACTTCAGAATATGCCATGTGAAGGATGTCCATAAATCTTTTGCACAATTTTTTGGCACTCCAAAAAGTCAAGGCCATCAGAAACACATCTGCAGTCAAACTTAAGTAAATAAATAAATATCAATGAAATGTTAACTGGCCTAGCTGCAGCCAATGAGGATATGCCCAAGAGTCTCTGCAACTTTAAATGCATAGATGTTAATTTTTTATAGTGATGTTTGAAAATTAGAAACAAGTAACTATCCTTCAAATATTCAAATGCTCTTTTTAGTTTAATCTAAATTTTATCTGTTGAAACAATCTTACAAGATTATATCTTTAGAAAAATGATAGTCACATATATGTAAATAGCTAAATTAACTTTATTATTAAATCTTCTTTATCAGTATTTTATCTCCTTGGTGATTATTTCATTTTTACATTTTTTCTGTGTCTTCCTTATTTAATTTATTAGTGTGTTATTGGTAGGCTCTGTCTTACATAGCCTACATAAAGCTGATGAATGAACAAAAATATTTCTAATTGATTGTGTGTCTTTGAGATACATATGCATATATAATGTTAAATTCTATCTTTATTTCAAGAAATATTTCTCTCCTATCTAGTATACTTAAAACTTTTTATGTTCAAATTGTCAACTCATGTGTTGCTTGCGAACCTGGATTTGCTTTCACAACTTTGCCAAATTTAAGAGCTGAATAAATCATAAATAATGAAAACTAAATCTTCTCCTTAATAGTAAGCACTTTAATGATTTATTTTTTCAGATTTTATTGGATTTCTAAGACTTCAATTAAAATAGTGAATTATGGTATTGATGCTAAATTTATTAGGAATACTTTTAATTTTTATATTTATTAATTAGGCAGATTTTTAAATTTTAAATTATTTTTGTTTTAAATGCTACATAATATTAAAAGTATATATATATATTAGTGGGGTACTATGTGTTTCTTTGATACATGTATATATTGCTTAGTGTTTAAACCAGGTTAAACATGTTTGTCTCTTCTAACACATCTCATTATTTTGTGTTAAAACCATTAAAAATAATGTCTTCTAACACTTTGAGATAAACAGTAGAAAAGTCTTTTTTATAATCCCCCTATTATGAAATAATCTATAGTAACTTGTTTTTTTTCTTGTGTTAAGAAATTTCTTTATGAACTAACTTACTTGTTTTACTTGCATCAGTTATGAATATTCTAGTTTTGCTAGAACCACTTAGTGAAGGTGGCTGCAAACTTGGTTCATGGTAAGAGCCTCCTTCTGGACTTGTGTAATGGGCATGTTTCTTCTGTAAACTTACATGGCCCAAAGGCTTGGTGTATGTCTCTGTAAAGAGAAAGATCAAGCAAGTTTTATGGTGCCATTTATTTTCTTTTCTCATTATTTCTTCTTTGGCATATGTATGGGTATGGTTTGTGTGTGTATGCATTCCTATGTATGTGGGTACGTGTATGCGTGTAAGGGAAGCCAAGGCTTGATGATGTTGGGTATTTCCTGTGTTCTTCAATCACTCTCAACCTCTTTTTTTTTTTTTATGAGATATGGTCTCTCTGTGAACCACCACCACATTGATTTGGCTAAACAATTAGCCAGAAAGCCACAGAGATTAGCTCTCTCCTCTTCTCAGGAGCTGAGATTAGAGGGCTATGTCCTACACCCAACACTTTACGTGAATTCTGGAGAGCTTAACTTAGGTCCATATACTTTTCTGACAAGCACTTTACCCAATGAGCAATTTCCTCAGCTCTGACAGTGTCTTTTCTTATAAGGGCATCAATGCTATTTTGTCATATGAGCCACCACATCATCATGACCTCAGTGAAACTTCCTTGCTGTCCACAATCTCCATCTCCAAAGGCTACATATTGCCAGTTAGGGCTCCAACATCTGAATGTGGACGATAGTAGAAGATACAATTCAGCTTATAAAATGAGACTAGGTGAATTTCAAACCATTTTTATAACTATTAATACTTTTCAAAATTTGCATTTCAAATATTTTGCCTTTTTTCCTATTCTTGGTTTTAATAATATTTAAGACCTAATTTTCTATTGAGAATATTAATACTTTTCTATTTGTACTGGGGATTTTCCCATAAAACTCATCACATAGGTTATTTTAATTTTTTTCACTTTAAAAAAGAGTTATGTTGTGTTGGATCCCTATCACCTATGTAAAATGTTGTGGCATGTTGGTAGCTGCCTACACTTTCAGCTTTAGGAGGCATTCATTGGAAGATCTCTGAGACATGGTGGCTAACTTGTCTAGCTGAATCAGTGACTTGTGGGTTCAGTAAGAGACTCAGAAAAAATGAAGTGGAGCCTATTTTTGTTTACATTTTAATGTCAATTTTATAATAATTGTTATGATTGATGAGAATTATGGAAGTTTATATATAAGAATATATATGATTGTATACACTTTAAAGCCAAATTATGTTTTTATATCTACTTTGTCTCTTCAATTCATATGATTTTCAACAGTATTAATCTTTTTTATACAGCTGCAATATTTATATAAAGTGACACTTGTGAATTTTCCACATATAACATAGAAAAAGAACATTCCACCTCCATATGTGTCTATAATACATCTTCTGAATTTATAGTATGTTTTCTTTTTTTAACCATATCACAGACAAAACACACATGAGCAAATAAAAGCTGAAAATGAATAAAATTTTTGTCAAGCAAAAGACAAATTATAAAAGACCTTTACCTAAAATACTAGTTTTAGTATCATATTTTAAAATTGATAATTTTAATGGTTTTATACTAAAAGTCACAGACATGTAATTTTGAAAGAAAACAGCTCTAATATATTTTTTTTCCAACCTTTCTGGCATCATGCTGGCTTCCACACTGAAATTTCCATGTTTCATTGTCCATTCTGCTTCAGTGGCTTGATCAGATAGATGCACATAGTGTATCTGGCTCTCTGCCATTCCACTGACATTAGAAATACTTCATAGAGATGGGATGGGATGAGTTGCGATTGTGCGGGCTTTTTCTTCCACAAACTGCTACAAATGCACAGTTTATGCATTCCAAATAACAGAGACCTAGTTTAAAATATTCACCCTGCAAAGGTGACTTCCAAAGGCCACTGCAATCTCTCTTCATGCAGTCAAGAGGAGGAAATTCACAGAGATCAAACTTGCAGAAGGCAAACACAATAGGACAGTGACAAGGAAACTTTAAGGTGGTCCCCCACTGAGACCAGGTAGAGAGGATGCTTTGAGTTTTCACAGTCAACTTATGTTGACTTTGCTCAGACTGGGCATTTTTATTTCATGAACCTTCTGATGGGAATTTTCTTTCTCATTTTACCCATTGAAATTAACAAGAAATCTTGCTGTGCTATGCCTGAGGCCTGTTGTATATCTATGCTCTCTGGAGCTAAACCTGCAATGCTTTTATTTTATTTTTAATTTATAATGCTTGAGGATGTTACTGTTTATCACTCTCTTTTCATGGTTTTTAAGGCATTTTTGAGCATCTCCTTCAATAACAGTCTTTTTGGGAAGATGGTGCCTCATCTCCCTCAGTTATGGGTTTTGTGGGGTGCGGGGAGAGGGGTTCTGTATTGATTGGCTTCCTTTCTGTTCAGTTAGATGCAATTTTCCCACAGCTTGGCTTGGGAAACCAAAATAATTTTTTCAAAGGAAGTTAAAATATGTTGCAAATGCCCCACACTTATCCCTTTAGTAACTGTGTGGCATGTCAGAAGCCACTGTAGAGTCACACATAAGTATCCACCTGATCCTTTGCAGGAAGGTGCCTTGACTAGGTCACTTAACCCACTTTATTGTATCAGTATATACAATCATTCCATGGCTCAACTATTTGGATTGTTCCACACTTTCCTGTGGCTGTCGTTTCACTTTAACTTCTCCTAGCTATGTGGTTTCTTTTGTTCATCTATCCCCTTCTCCTATCTACTGTGAGCCAGTACTGATACTTCCCCTCCTCCTCATCCCCTTCCTTTACCTCACTCTCATGTATGTTGATGGGATCAAACCCAAGGCTCATCTCATCTATGTATTAAGCATTTCTAGTTGTAAATCTTGGCTCCTTTGACTCAAATAAGGTTTTGTGGTCTAGCTCAGCTCATCATTTTAAGATATTTTACTGCCTTGTCACTTAACCAATCATTTCCATTCTGCAAACACCAGAATGCTGGAATCTTGAAGGACAATGGCAAGATTCTTCATTATACTTTCAAAAATATGGATATCTAATGTAACTCACAAATTTCAATTCAGTACCTACTGGTACAAAATTCTTATTATTTTCTAATTAGTAAAAATGGGAGATAAAATTATTGCTTATTGTAACTTGGCACAGAAAAATATTCAGAAAATTAAATACATATAGTAAGTGGTACAGAATTATATTAAATGTAAACATTATGATCTTTTGAAAATATATGTTAATTCAAGATTCATCCATTGCAATTAGCTCTATTTCAATATTCAAACTTACAATGAATTTTCATACTACCTTGCCTATTTTGTCTTCTATTTTATTATTTTTCCCTAGATTTTTTGGACATGTACTTTTAAAACCAAAATAATTTTTTCAAAGGAAGTTAAAATATGTTGGAAATTCCCCATACTTATCCCTTTAGTAACTGTGTGGCATGTTAGAAGCCACTGTAGAGTCACACATAAGTATACATGTCATAGACATGAGTAACTAAAGAACTGGTGAGGAGAACTAAGACTGACTAGGAATTGAAAGAAGAGATAAAGAAACTGACAATGTGAAACTGGCAAGCTATGTAAGAATTCAAGGTTCTCTAAGTAGAGGACTTCCTCCACAGGTTGGGAGGAAGCATATACCCTATGCAGCTCGTTTTTGAACTCCAGTTTGTGCTGGAAGGTTGTAGGCAACTGGTCAACCCAAAAGCCATTAGGTGCCATGTCACAGATATTATTTTTTATTCTCTCTCTCTCTCTCTGTCTATCTCTCTCTCTCTCTCTCTCTCTCTCTCTCTCTCTCTCTATATATATATATATATATATATATATATATATATATATATGTATGTATTTCATGAAACTATATATAACTTCAAGAATTTATTCCTTTTTTAGTGTCATATGGTCCCCTTTAGAGATTTCATACTTTTCTTATCTGAAAGACACCACTAAACATGAAATTAATATTTTCATTTCTAGCACCTGTAGTTTGTTTTAATGCTGTAACACTTATAGGACTACTACCAGTTTTAACTGTATATATTTTTCTATACTGTCTAGGTTGAGGATACATATTGGATCCAAGTTATAGCATGAATATTAGAGATAGCTTCAACCATAGAATGGCATGACTAATAGAGAGGCACAAGCCTTTCCTGGACGTGGAGGCAATAAATCAGTTAAACTACTGCCATGTGAAACTGCCTCACCAGCTTCCATACCTCCCAGGACAGATATTTAGCATGTTTCTGGGTTCTGCTTGTTTGTTTGGAGATCAAGTTTCTCTCATTATAAAATGTCTTTCAGGCTGGAGAGATGGCTTAGCTGTTAAGTCACTTGCCTGAGAAGTCTAAACTTCTGTGCAAATCCTCCAGATCCCACACAAAGCTAGATGCAAGCGACACAAGCATGCAATGCCATGCCTGCTGACAAGGTGGTCTACACATCTGGTGTTCATTCACAGTGGCTGAAAGGCCCTGGTGGGCCCATTCTCTCTCTTTTTCTTTCTCTGTCTGTCTCTCTGCTTCTCTCTCTCTCCCTCTCCCTCTCCCCCGCCCCTCTCAAAAATCAAATGCCTTTCCTCCAATTCAGGGATGCATGGCAGCCATTGAAAGATTTTCATCAAAACTGAAATACTGGAGTGCATCAGAAACAAAGGAATGCTATTGGGCAGACACAGGAGGTAAACTTCAGCTCAATTAACTTATTTTTATCTTTGCTTGAGATTCTAATGTCTAAGTGTGTGTGTGTTACGTGCATCAGTGGCTTAAACTCCTATTAATCAGCCAATAATTGTGTCACCTGAGAGGTGACAGAGCTGCTGGCACATCACAGTAGACACCAGGACTACGTCACTGCAAAGGCTGATTTCACAGTGCAGAGGCCTATTAAGTTACACAAAAGACCGAAGTAGGAATCTGGACAATTTCAGAATTTCCAGAACTAAACACTGAATTACTGGTAAGTGACTTGTGCCAGGAAGAAACTTGGACTGTTATCACCAAATCCTGACAAAGCAGACCACTGTGCTATAGATTATAAGGCAGGACTTGGCAAAGTGAGCTAACAGGCTCAAAGTCTGTAAATGACTATATTTTCAGAGCATACACATGTTTTTAGCAACCTCACAACACATGAGCCAGAGAAAATTTGCAATTCCTGTGGACAAGAAGACTGTGTGAAGAATGACTTGGACAACTCTTTTAGAGCAAAAAAGGTTAAACACATGCTCTGCTACTTCATGTGATTTCCTTATGATTCTCCCAAGTCCTAGAACACATTTCTATCCTCATGTCATGTTCACCTTGGTTACAGCTTCTTATTACTAAGAGGCATGTTCCCAAGTCCCCCCATCAGACCCAAAAGTGTGGTTATTCCTCCTAACTTTTGCTGCTGGTTTCTAATATTTGTGTGTAGTAACAGAAGCTCAAGACCTCTAAGTACTCTTTGATTTATCTTTCTCCTTTCCCCCTTTACCAGTGATTCACCCGACTGTCATTTTCATCTCCCTACCATATGACACCTCCCGTTCCTCTCATACATTGCCCTGGCCCCAGTTAGCAGTCTTATTACTGCTTACCTGAACTACCTCTATAACTCTTCTCACTGCCTCCAGTCTTGCTTCTAATCTACTCCTTCCGCATGCGGCTGCCAAATTAATCTTCCTAAAGCTCAGCTTTGATGATGTCACCTCTGTTCAATAACCTTCAAATCCCTCTTCTTTGCCTACGAAATAAAGTTCAAACTTCCTAGCCTTTGACTTTATTATCTAGGCTTATTTTTATGGTTTTAGCATTAATAATTTTCTCTGTTTGAAACTCTAGCCATACCTAGCAAGTCTCAACATTCTGCAATGAAAAGTGGAAGTTTTCACCAGCTTATGTATGTAGGATGTGTGTGTGTGTGTGTGTATGCACACATGAGTGTGGAGACGAGAAGTTAATGTTGGGTATTTCTTTGGTCACTGTCCTCCTCATTTACTGAGCCACAGCCTCTCATTTGAATGCAGAGCTTATCAATTTGCTTACTACAGCCTGTCAGCTTGCAGCTGCGATCTTCCATTTCCACTTCCCGAGTTCTGGAGTTACAGTGAGTTGCCATTCCTGTCTGGCCTTTATATAGACATTCCAGCATTTATGTGGGCTCGATGGATTCTGAACTCAGGACCACAAGTTTGTGCAGCAATGGATTTATCCACTGCACTATTTCCTCTGCCTCTCCCCTTTTAAAACTATTATTCCAAAAAAAAAAAAAATCTATTATTCCTTCCTACCCAAGATGATTCTAATGCCATTTATTAACATCTTCCTTGGTTCTTCAATGATAGTTTTTGCTTTCTCTAAAAGAACTGAAACACAGATACTGCAATGTCTATGATGTGTGCTCTACCCATGATCTCTGAGGGTTCCCAGATTCTTATTTACCTTATGAAAGGATTGGCAAAGATGTCCACAATATAGGAATTAGTAAGAAACATTAAGAGCAAAGCACTGGAGCACTGTCAAGAGGGTCAGTGGGCTACCCTCTCAATGGAAGAGTACTCAAGGTCCCTGGTTATTGCCCAGGGCTTCTTTCTAAGGACTCCCTAAGAATGAGGGTCCTGTCCTAAGGGTAATCATTTGGTTGGTGGTATGGTTGGAATGACAGGTTTGGGTTATGTAACCTTTTCCTCTATTATGCGTATTATATAATGCATCTGATTTTTATCATATGTACCTCCAGTAATACATAGGCATAAGATGACAGAGCCTTCTCCCCAAAAGCTCACTTGAACTTGAGTTCACATGGGATGTCTTATTGCCCATGTACCCAAAACCAGTCCAGGCTGGAATCCCAGATGTATCTTCATATTTGAATAGAAATTGATTATAAATAATGGTCATTAGAGAAGGGGAAATCCATTTCATTGCTTGGGTGATTCTTGCTGCAGTCTGGTGTAAGGGACTGTCTCAGATGCCCAACAGTTTACCAGGTGCATTGTGAAGAAAATGGTGTCATGGTCGCACACAGCTTACATGTTTTTCCTATGTTCACCTGCCTCAATGACTACCTGTAGATTATGATGAAGAGAAAGACAGGGTAGATGATAGGGCAGTAAAGGCCAGAAGCCACAAACAAGGATGCTTGATAAATCAGGATATTAAATTTGAAACTGATCTACAACATTGTGAAATTATTTCAACTAGGTAGGATGAGAAAATACATTGTGCCTACTCTGTTAGTGTATTTTCCAAGCAGATGAATGAAGGACTCTACCTATTGTCTTGCTCTTCACAGGAATGCCCGGAACATGCCTTTCTTATGCATAAAATGTAATGCTTGACTGCACTGTCCTCTGGTAGATTTTTATGAGTGCACGGTAGAAAGCAGAAAGCTTTTGTTTCTCAGAAATTCCAGAGAATTTGTTTTTCATCTTTCTTGTGATGCTGATCACAGCCCTTCTGGTAGAATGCACTTTGTAAGTACGGGTGTCTATACCATAATCATTTTGAAAGAAGACTGTATGGTGTTTTATATATCTATCATCTATCTATCTATCTATCTATCTATCTATCTATCTATCTATCTATCTATCTATCTATCTATCTATCTATATCCTGCATTAACTGAATGATATTAAGTGTTTTTTTTTTTTTTTTGCTTTGTTTTGTCTTCTGGCTAAATATCAGAAACTCACATCATGCTTTATGAGAGAGACATAGACTTGTGGAACCCAAAAGTTGTGAGAACATTTAGACACTAGGATACAGACTAAAGAAAAATAAATGTTTTATTCAGAGTACATGACTATTAATAGTAAACATGGAGATAGAAAACAAACACTGTAATACCCAGCAGTAAGATGTAAGGTGTGTTAGCACATCCTGTTAAGTATATATTAATTAATGCTTTGTCTTTTTGAGACAAGGTCTGATGTATCCAGGCTCACATTTAACTTAGGATGCAACCCAGGATGACCTTGAGTTTCTTATATTCCTGCCTCCACCTTTATAGAGATGGCAAAAAAGCATATTAAAATAAAAGACCCTTGGGATGGAGAGAAGGCTTAGCAGTTAAAGTGCTTGCCTGTAAAGCCAAGGGACCCAGGTTCGATTTCAGTACCTGCATAAATCAGACGCACAGGTGGTGCATGCATCTGGAGATCATTTGCAGTAGCTAGAGGCCTTAGTGTGCCCACTCTCTCTCTATATATCTGTTTCTCTATCTCTCGGTCTCTCTCTTAAACAAGTAAATAAATAGATAAATAACATATTTTAAAAGACCCAGCATTACTATCCTTAGTAACCATAGCAACATGCCATTCCATGAATACTGCAGTCAAGTTGAAAAGTAGAAACAACTCAAGTAGAGATGCTTTCAATAAACACTGAAAATTTCCAAAAGAGCTTAGTTTATTTAAATACATAATTGTCACACATTGCAAATTTAGCTAGGTGAACTCAGTGTTGACATACAGTTTATCCAGAAGACAGAGGGATTATGTTGCTGTAGTTTCTTTGTGAAGATTCAGCAGTAATAGCATTCAGTCCCAATGCATGTTTGCATAAGGCATTGCTGTGAAAAAATAATGTCAAGACATCACTAATTTCTTATAATAAGCTACTGGAAAAGGGTTTTCAACCCTATAACACATCCAAACGTGCAATTCACAAAGTGCTTATCTTTGGAGATGGCTCTATCCACATTTATCTTCATGTATATTATTCCGTGTGCTGAAGATACTTAGCTAATAGGTGGGGGCAGGGATACATGATGTATGAAATACTACTAACTTGGAAAAAGAACCTATGATATGACCTACTGGTCATATCATACTTTTAAGTCACTTAGTAAAGTAAAGGTACAGTTGTATCTCTTTTTGTAAGCTTTTACCTAGAGACTATCAGATAAAGGTGTTTAGCAATACACATACATTGCTTGTGGAAAGAAAATCTCAGGAGAAGGACAGTAGGCATTTAGAGGACACGATGTGGCAATCACTTGTAAGAGGGCTGTTTCCTTCTAGCATGTTAATGTTTGTGAAAGCACTTAGTTTCAGAGCTGAATACAAAAACTACGTTTTACCATTTTACTTCTAATGCATGTGCTCTGCTATCCTGTCTCCTAGATAATGCTCATCTGTGAAGGAATTGAGGAAATCTACATTTATATCTTATGAGTAAGGCTAGAAAGATAGGTCTAGATTACTTACCTGGTTTAAAACTTTGAAGTCAGTTTTATCTAGAACTCAATCAGGAGATAGGGTGTCTTTGCTATATAATCTTAACTGTGAAAGAACGGTGCTCAAATGCATCACAAAATAAAAACAGTGAGTTATATAAGGGTTGCTTACATTTGTGACTTGAAACATTTGAACACCTATGTTCTGGAATACAGTGTATCTAATTTGTGCTTGATGATTAAACTTTGAATTTAGTGTAGCTTGAAATGAGGTTACTACAATGTTTGGTAGGGTAAAATGACAGTAGAATGCATGCATTTCCTGGGAGGGTTTACAGCACACATTGCAGACACTGTGGCCCAGGGAACTGGGGCAGTGATCTCCGGGGACTCGGGGGAGCATTGCCATGGACTCCTTTTGTGTTTCTAGCTGGGTGACTGCTACCCTGAGGTCCCTGAACTCAGCTTTCTGTCTCAGGTATCAGCCTGTGCACCTGCTGGGAAATGGTTACATGAGCCTCAGGAGGCTCCTGTGCAAATCTGGAGAACCACTAATTGGGATTCTTCTCGATTAACTTAGACATTTGCTTCCTTTTCACTTGGCTGATGTCCACCTAGGCTCAGAGAAGAAAGGATTTAATGTGATCTCATCTTTTTACTGTTACCTTCTCGGTGCTGCAATTACAAGCATAGACACCTTGGTTTATCATAGGCTATTACAGAAGAATTCAACACTGACTTTGGCTCACTATCATTGTTCAGATGTCAGGGTTCCATAGGACTTCTCCATAAGCCATACTCAAGTTTTATTTCAGGCCAAAGGTGAAATAGCACTCTGCCTCAGTGTCTCATACTTCATTATTTCCTCTTTTTATCTCTTTCTTTCCCCTCTCTTCCCTTTCCCTTTCCTCTCCTTCTTCCCCTTGTCTTTTCCTTCCTTTCCTCTCTTCTTCTCTATCTTTTCTTTCCATTTCTCTTTGGTTTAAGACAGGGCTTAGAAAGCCCTGGTTGACCTGGAACTCACTATGTTGCCAAGGCTAGCTTCAGACTTGCAGTGACCCTCCTGTCTCAGTCTTCTGAATACTGGGATTACAGACTTGATCTATTGCTCTGTTTCAAAGTTCTGATCTTTCCACTTTTAATTAGGTAATAATTATATGTGGTGTACTTTTACTTGCCATCTGACTCAATATAGACAGAAGTTTAAAATTCATAACTAGAACCCAGGACATATAATTTTGGCTGTGCCTAGCCATGCATCTGACTACAGACAGCCTGCATTTGAATATCTCTCTTCTATTGATTAGATGCTTCACTGTATGAAAATTACTTGAGACCTTTGTGTTTTACATGGTAATAGGAATAACCACTCATTTCATGGGATTTTTATGATGCTTAAATGAGTTGCCAGACCTAAAATTCTTATAAAAATAATTGATATAGAAAATGCTAAATAACTGTTTTTTTAAAGTGTTTTTATTTATTTTTAAGCAGAGAGAGAGATAGAACAGAGGCAGAGAAGGATCATATCAGGGCTACCTGCTGCTGAAAACAGACTCCATATACATGTGTCGCTTTGTACATCAGGCTGCAAGTAAGTACTGGGGAATTGAACTCGGATAGGTAGGCTGCAGGGAAGCACCTTAACCACTGAGAGCAATGTCTCTAAACCTAAATAACAATTTTAGAAGCATTATTTTGTTCCACTTCTTCCTATTGCTTTACCTAGTAACCTGTCACATGAGATAGTTCAGGAGGTAACATGAGGGCCTGCGTTCAATCTCTAGACCCCATGGACAATGTCGTGTGTGTGTATGCTTGCCTATAATTCCAGTGCTGGGGAAATGAACACACTAGGTTCCTAGGGCTTGCCAACTAGCTGGGCTAGCCTAATTAGTGAGTTCCACAATATTGAGAGACCCTGTGTCAGAAAGAGTATGATGACATTGTGGAAGATGAAGCCCAAGGTTGTCTTCTAGCCCCCACATGCATTTACATATATACATATGAACTTTCACACATGTGTGAACATATACATATACATTCATACATATCACACACATGCAAACATATTTTGATTATATTTAACTTTGTAAGGTTACGATTTTATTGCAATATGCTTCCACTTTTTGAGAAAGGATCTCATTATGTACCTCTGGCTGGCATCCAATTTTCAATCCTCTTGTCTTAGCCTCCTGTGGTCATGGAAGTGGGATACTACTCCCAATAATTTAATGTGTTTTCCTAAGTAATATTTTTAAAACCTAGATAATTTTCAGTTGAATATAGGTGCTATAAATTAGTTAACTATTTTCTGCTTCATGGATTGCTAACTTATTTTCTGTACATTGTTGCAACCAATAATGAGTCAACATAATTCTTTGTAGATAAACTATTCTCATGGTGGAATTATTTATAGAAATGAAATTTCTAAAGTATGCAAATAGTAAATTTTAAGAACATTTCATTTTCTATTATAATGGCACCTTATATTGTCATTGATAATATTTAATCATGTAAGTCTAAATGAAACTTAAATAATCCTGTTAGGTTGTTGTTCAATTGCTTTATTTTCTTAGCAAATAGAGGCAGCTTGTTTTGTAAGGCTGTACCAATACTAAAGGCAGCGTTCTTCAAAGAAATTAGTGTGATAAACATGGTGGTCAGTGCAGTGTTTACAACTTAAGGATATTGTCTTCAAATATTGAAAATTTGTTTAGAAAGCGCCTTCAAAACTTAAAATGTTTGTATGTCCTAATTCTATTGCACTTACTACATTGTAATCTAGAGTATTATGCTTCTCTTGTCCTTGATTACAAACAAACTTGACAATTGTAGTAGGCAAAAATATAAGCTCAAGACAGGCATAGTGGTTTATCCCTGTGATCCCAGTATTTGGGAGGGTAAGGCAGAGACAATGTGATGAGTTCAAGGCTGGCTTGTACTGTATGAATACCAGGCAGTCTGGGCTACAAATAGAGAGCCTATCTTTTTATTTTTATTTTATTTTATTTTTTTAGTTTTTCTGAGTTAGGGTCTCACTCTGGCTCAGGCTGACCTGGAATTCATTATGTAATGCCTTGGTCTCATGGCAATCCTCCTACCTCTGCATACTAGGTACTAGGATTAAAGGTGTGCACCACCATGCCTGGCTTAAGAGTGCCTGTCTTGAAAAACAAAACAAAACATATGAATTTAGTAAAATTTGAATTTTACATGAATCAAATTTTTTCAGGATAAGTATATATCCTGTGTCATGGCTTCAAAGTAAATTACTCTTCATAACCTCATGAATTTGTGATTAAGCCTTATAATTAATCCCCAACTGGTGGCACATTTGAGAGGAGCTTGGGGGAAGGAGGGAGGAGGTATGCTGTTGCCGTGGACCTTGGAGTATTAGAGTACATCCTGGTTTGCCAATGTTCCCTAGCTTAGTTTCTCTAACCCCTCCCTGATGGTGTCATTGCCAGTTATTAGTTATCTGCTCTTGACAGTGATAAAACTTCCCTCCAAAACTGTAAACCAGAAATTAACCCTTTCCTCCCATCAACTTCTGGCTGGGTGTTTTGTCCTAGGCAGGAGTGTGTAACTACCACACTTTACGAAGTATAAGACAAATTGACACTGAAAATTTTCTTCATTTATTGAAACTTGAATGGAACTAGTTCTATTACACTGGCAGCAGCAATCCAGTTCTAAGATCAGAACTCTCTTAAGCCTCCTACAACGTGGCATCATTTTGTTGATTCTCACTTCCTCAACAGAGGAGAGATCCTCCCCAGTGGCAACCTGCCCTGGATAATTCAAGCAGTGACAGGAGTGGATTAATGATGGCAGCCTGAAGAAGACAGCACTCCTTGAGAAAGAAAGGCTTCCCCTCTTCAGTCCTTCCACAGAAGCTTCATGTTTCAGTAAACTGTGCTTTTTGAACAAGGGAAATTACCCAGAGACTAGCATAGCATCATTAAGTAGCTTAATGTTTGAAGACTTTTTCACCCTTTACAGTTGCAAAATAAACAGAAACATGCAAAGAGGTAAAGCAAAAGGAATTGCACCTCCCTGGACTGCCCCACTGCTCAGTTCATTATGCCACCTAAGATGTAGGCCACAGTACAGGCATGCCCTTTGCTTTGTCCATCCGGACCTCTTGTTGGGTGTAATTATTGAGAGAAGTGAGAATCACAGCTGTAAAAAGACTTTGCTAGTGACAAGTTCCAGAGTGTTCTAAAAAGTAGAGGCGGAACTGTGTACAGAAGACCGAGGGAACAAAGTCAGGCAGGAATCAAAGTGTGGCATTATGTGTCTGGGCAGTGGGTGGAGCGTGTGGGTGGTAAGAGGTGCTTTACTTGTACTTGACCTGACTTTAGGGTATGGATGGCCTTTAAGTTTCTGAAGATGCTTAAGCACAAAAGGAAGAAAGACTCTATTCACCTATCACCCTGAGAAACGACTTGGCAGATGAAACTACAGGTGTTTTACTCAAAGAAACATGAGGGGAAGCCTTGAGTCACTCAGACTTTCATTATCCTCATAAAAGTCTCCAGTCAAGGACATTCCTAGACCTTTATAGATTTTATGCAACATCCAACAAAAAAAAGAAACTTTTGCATTGCTTCCTTCTCATCTTTGATATTTATAGTTGACATGAAGTTTAACAATTATAAACATCCTATACACTCTTGAACCTAGATTTATAAAATACACATTTTTATCAACAACATACTTGAGTCCTTTATATTGTGGCTAAGGAATTTTTGTATTATTTTAATTTGTTTTTATTTTTTATTGACAACTTCTATGATGGTAAACAGTATCCCATGGTAATTCCCCCCCTACCCCCACTTTCCCTTTTGAAACTACACTCTCCATCATGTCCCCTCCCCTTGATGTCCCCTCCCCTTCTCAATCAGTCTCTCTTTTATTTTGATGTCATGATCTTTTCCTCCTATTATGATGGTCTTGTGTAGGTAGTGTCAGCACTGTGAGGTCATAGATATCCAGGCCATTTTGTGTCTGGAGGAGCATGTTGTAAGGAGTTCTACCCTTCCTTTGGCCCTTTTTTTTTTCTTTCACCTCTTCCACAATGTACCCTGAGTCTTGGAAGGTGTGATTGAGTATTTCAGTGCTGAGCACTCCTCTGTGACTTTTCAGCACTATGGTGTCTTCTCAGTCATTCAAAGGTCATACTATCTGAAAAGAGAAGCTTCTCTAACCAAAAGTGAGAGTAGAATTAATATATGGATATGAACATTAAGAAAAATGCTTATTGGAGGATTGCCATGAGTTCGAGGCCACCCTGAGACTCCATAGTGAATTCCAGGTCAGCCTGGGCTAGAGTGAGACCCTACCTCTAAAAAAAAAACAAAAAAAAAAAAAAAGAAAGAAAGAAAGAAAAAAGAAAAGAAAAATGCTTATTGGGCAATTTGGTGAGCATAGTATATACATTTAAATAAAAACCTCAGCTAGGCAAAGATAAGAAACATTATTCCATGTACTGTCTTCTGGATTTTAAGAGTGGAAACGTTGGCTGGAGAGATTGCTTAATGGTTAAGGCACTTGGCTACTGTGCCTAAGGTCCCAGGTTCAATTCCCCAGTACCTATATAAGCCAGATGCACTAGGTGGTACATGCATCTGGACTTTGTTTACACTGGCCAGAGAGCCTGGCATGCCCATTCTCTTTCTCTCTATCTCACTCTTTCTTAACTAAGTAACTAAGTAAATAAATAAATAAAACATTTTTTAAGAGTGAAAACCTAATACAAAGTTCAAAAAGAGAAAAATAATATATGAGAAATCTATATTGCTATTTATATTTTAATTCTAAATATTTTTATTCTAAATAATTGCTACTAGTATGCTTATTTTATATAGTTTAAAATAGCATTTTATTCCTAAAATAGAGTCATATTTCCTGGAAGTCAAGAATGGGCTAGAGACAATATAAATAGGTGCAATTAACAGAAATTGTTTAATTTTCTTATTAGCAAACCAAATATTTATTTATTTATTTATTTTTGAATTTTTATTTATTTATTTGAGAGGGACAGACACAGAGAGAAAGACAGATAGAGGGAGAGAGAGAGAATGGGCGCACCAGGGCTTCCAGCCTCTGCAAACGAACTCCAGACGCGTGCGCCCCTTGTGCATCTGGCTAATGTGGGACCTGGGGAACCGAGCCTCGAACCGGGGTCCTTAGGCTTCACAGACAAGCGCTTAACCGCTAAGCCATCGCTCCAGCCCCAAACCAAATATTTAAGTAGAAACATATTCATTAAGATTTTGAATTACTTTAAACTAAATTTAAAAATATACTGTGAAAGAAAAGAATAGAAGGGATCAAAAGAAAGATGTCTAACATCTTATGGGGCATTCCCAAAGTTTATTTTTACATTTGATACCCCCCCAAAAAATCACAGTGCTTCTCAGTATGTAGGATGAGTAGTTTATATTTTCTAAGATCAAAAATAATACTAAAACTTTAAGCAAAGAAAAAATAAAACCATATATATATATATATACTTTCTGAAAACACTACTCTAATCAGAAGTTGAAAATTAGCTTTGTGTCCTTTAACATATCCCTTTTGGATGTCATACACATTCAAAAAACTACTGAAACTTTATGGAATGAGGAATGGTCAGTCATGAAAAAAATACTAAATGTGCAACAAGTGATTTCCTTTCAAATGGGTGAATTTACTGGAAGACATGACAGGGAAGCATTATTTATGCTCAGTAGCTAACAAAATATTTCATGTATTATTTTTCTGATTCTGAGTTTGTGCACGTGGGTGGGTGTGCATATGTGTGTTTTGTGTGTTTATGAATATGGATGCCCACATGTCACCGAAGGCCAGAGGACAACTTTCATATCACTCTACTCTTTCCACCTCATTTGAGGAGGCGTTTTTCTCTCTCTACTTGTTGCTCTGCCATTGAGATTTTCCTTCCTCTGTTGTTCCTTGCTGAGCTTGCCCCAGGCTTCCAGGAAACTCTCCTGTCTCTGCCTCCCAATTCACTGTCTCAGTGCTGGTATCACAGAAGCCTATCATGGATCCCAGTGTATTACGTGGGATCTGAGGAGGGCTAAACTCAAGTGCTTGGGCTTGAGGGCATGGCACTGTGTCCAGTGAACCATCTCCACAGTCCTCATATATTATTTAAAAATAACCCTGACAAGAAAATAGCTAAGACCTGTAGTGAGAACTTGATGCAACTTTACTGAGGAAAATAAAATATTTAAGCAAATAGGGAGCTATACCATGTTTCTGAATGCAAAGCCTGAATAATGTAAAGATAGCTTTTTTTTCCTAAATTTATATACAGGTTTATAATGGAAAACATACTCTTGAATATATCTTACCCCCTTATAGACTTCACTGTTTCTAACCTTTTGATTCTAAATATACTTCTATCAAATGGAATTGTGATGATTTTCCAGTGAGCATATCTTAAGCAGTATTACTAAAATGGTAAATGATTTACTTTTGGGTGACCTCATACCATTTAGCATTGCCTTTCTCAGATGAACTGAAAATAAGGAGAAATGATGTAATCACTAAAGTGTGTTCTTTACATATTGGGGTTTACTAGGAAGAAATATGCATGTCTATATATGTATAGTTACTTGACTCTCAGAGCAAAGATCTCTCAGAACAAGGCCCTCACCTGTCACTGGGATGCTTTCAGCCTGGGGTGCTCTACCTACCAGGGAAGCCCCAGGAACAGGGGAATCCATTACAAAAGCACCATGATTCCATCTCTTGGTATTTTTGCCTATAATGACCTGTTTGACCTGAGTATCTGTTTCTGCAGGGGAGGAAGCTTCCTTCTTCCATCTGTGTTTTCCATCTTGGGCCATGCAAGTAAGACAAATTATAGACTAAGACTAAAAGAGGCTTTTTAAAGAAGGAATTTGAGACCAATACAGTTCTTATGTCAAAGTGGCATGTATTTTGGTGGCATATCTTGATCTCCTTTCTTTCCAATAAATATAATATGGAAGAAATGTTGGGTGTTATCCCTGTGATTATGTAATTAATATTTTATAACTGAATTATGTTAGCCAAATAAGTACGTGTAGTCTTTGGGCTCCAAGTTTCTGACAGTTTATTTCATGGCACACACATACACACACACACACACACATAAAAAAAAAAAAAACCCTTGAGAAATTGTTTTGTTTAAATATTTAAAGATTTTCATTGAGAGAGAGAGCTCAGGAAGTCCCATGCTGTCCATGCAAGCATGCGGACCTAAGTTCTGACCACCAGCATCTACATAAAATTCTGGCACAGCAGTCTATGTTTATAATCCTGGCACTGGGGAGGCATAAACAGGAAAACCTCAGTGCTTGCTCGTCAGCTACTTACTCTAGGTGAATCAGTCAGCTCTAGTTTCAATAAGAGACCTTATCTTTAAGAACTATGTGGGGGCTGAAGAGATGGCCCAGCAGTTCCTACAAAGCCTGCCTGTATGAGTGCAGTTCCCCAGTACCCACCTGAAACCAGACACACAAAATGGCACATCCATCTGAAATTCATTTGCAGTGGCAGTAGGCCATGCCTAACCCACACTCCCTCTCTCTCAAATAAATAAAATAAAACATTTACTATTGCAAACAAAAATGAACAAAACAACTGATGTCTACCCTTGGTTTCCAAGAACACATGTTCAAATGTACCCATACACATATGTATATCCATTCATATACAAACATGAATGCATACGTATAGGCATGTAATATGAACACCCAAATGCAAAGAAGGTAAAAAACCTATGAAAACTTTTATTAATGTCCCTACATAAGACTAATCCAGCACCTCACATTAGTTTTTTTTTAAAGTAGCAGTTATCAAATGTATTTTGACTCAATTAAGTGAACAGTCAAATTTATGTACTTAATGAATGAGGTTTTAATGTAATTTGAAAATGTTTAGTATGTTGGTAAGTAATGCAAAGCCCAAGAAAAAATAAGAGGAACTACAGGAATATGTACTAATATATACTGTTATACTAACCATTATATGTGAATATTGGACTCTGTTTTTGACTTTTGCCTTTTCCCAGAGGTTTTAGATTCAGAAGTTATTTAATATAGGCAGAAAAATACTCAGTCTTCATTACATAGTACTCTTGAACTAAGACCTGTGTTTGGTTAGTAAGAAACCTATGCCACAATTCCCTCTGAAAGATGACCTTAGCTTGGCATTTGGATCAGGTGGGAACCTAGCTGCTTGGCTGAAAGCCAGTTCTTCTGTTAAGAATCACTGTAACTTTGACATGTGATCAAATGCTTCCTGTTTCTTTTCCTTCTGAAATATAGTCATAGTATATTGTTCATACAGGATTTTTAAAGAAATGAAATAAGTTCATACAATATTTCTAAAAGGGCTTAACAAATAATAATTAACTGATAATTCTTTCCATTCCCTTTAAAAAATAATTCAGTAGCTAAGGGAAGATGAATATTTTAGTCTGCTTTCAACCAAATTCCCTCACTTTTCAATTTAGATTCTGTAACATGTATGTGGATGCATGAGTGTATGTGTGTGTGTGTGTGTGTGTGTGTGTGTGTGTGTACACATGCATGCATGCTCATGGGAGTCAAACGATGTAGGATATATGAGACACTAGAATCCTAGGGTTTGCCATTCTTCATCTTGTGACATTTATTTGACATTTATTTTCCATTCTTTTTTTCCTTAATATAATAGAATAATAAAACTTTGGAGCTGGGGGGACATTGGACATTATCTTGTCTATGTGGTTTTCCATTTATATTTTATGAGTAGAACTAGTGACATTAACTGTGGAGAATGTTAAACTGAAATCATCAAAAATGGATGCTGTTCATTTTGAAGATTATAAATTCTAATAATTAATTATTCTGTTTCTGGTTCTCTCCAATCTCCTGCTTCTCTTCCTCATCTTCCTTCCTCCCTCCTCCCCAGCCCTCCACACATTCACACTGTGAATATTTATGCATGTGTTTGTTTTTCATTTCTTTAGTGACATGCACACTTATCAACAGTGTCAAAGCATTTCTTTTCTTAGCTTCTTCCTGAAGGAAATGTTTATTATGAATTTTTAAAATCCACAACCAATATAGGATTTCATAAAAGAAGTGCTGACAGAAACCTATTTTTCTCTTAAGAATGCAGCACTATGCCTAATAAACATTTAGTAAATTGTTAATAGCATATGATGAAATGTTAGCATAAATAAGAGAGTACCTAAATGAGTGTTCACTCTTTTTTTTCCTCTTACTGAGCTTCAGAGTCATTTAAATAAATAATATTAAAAGAGTGGGATAAATTTAGTGTAAAATTTGCAGAAAGGCTTAAAAGTTCATTCCTCACCCCAGCTCCTCCTTCTACATAGTACCTTTTTGTTTGTGAGGGCTTGTTTAGCTAGCGAACAACAATAGTAACACCGTGATAACAACAGGAGCAACAATAGGAATGTTGAAAGGTAGTTCCCAAATCAAAGTCTGAAGTGGATTTTAATAGGTGCTTTGCAAATCTATGGACAGCTTTAACTACTTAAGGAATCTCTTCTTCCATGGCAATAACACTCTATCAGACAGTTAGGAGCCTTTTTATGAGCAAGGTTATTAGAAATAGCTCCCAAGAAAGTTTACAGGAAAAGGAAACTGGAGGACGGACGCCACTTGGCACATTAATGAATTCTCTGTAAAATACAGCTTAGGTATTTTTTAAAATAAAGTATGGGTACTAATTACAATTAATTAAGTGCTCAAAATATTTGCATTTTGTCATTTGAAATTTAATTTTGAAATCCAGTTGTTAAAATTTATATCAGATTTTAAAGGGGCATGTTTTCAAGAAGTACATTTGTGTAATTTTCATAACGATAGGTCACTCTCTTGCCAAATAAAGCAATCTCATTCATAAATCTACAGTAAATTCCTCATGGGAACTAACTTCTAGCTTCTCTAATTGTTTCATTTCTTTCCTTTTTTTTTTTTTTTGTGGACTTGCATAGAGATCAACAGGATGGCTTTTTGTGACGTTACACATGGGTTTTTCATCACGTGTGTATTTCCCATTCATGATCACATATTTGTGCACACTTTCGTTCTTGGCATTCATGGTGGAGAGCAGTGTAAGCACTCAGCCCCGGGTGTGCCTGCATCTTGTTTTTAGAAAGCACTTGGATGTTGTTCCTGTTCCAAAATCTTCAACTCAGATTTCAATGCAGTGTGTTTTCCTTCTTGGCTGGTGGGAAGAATTTTATAGTTATTCAATTTCTGATTTGACACTATTTTCTGTAAGTGATGGGCATAGTTTTTGAAAATGTCTCCACTATCTAATATATATGTATTTTTTAATTTGGAAAAACTTGATAAATTCTGGGGTTTGGAAGAGATTAAAGAGAAAATATTATGTTTTTGGAAAAATTCTAAACACAAGTAACCTCTTGGATAGTGTCAGTAAGACAGATGCATACACACTTGTTCTAGTCTTTTTGCCTGGGACACCTACCACCTTGCCTTTGATGCAGTCTGAGGCCAAAGCAAATTTTTACATGGGGAATATTGTGTAGCAGATACTCCCAAAAAGAAGAAGGAGACTCTGGAAGTTCAGGATGTCAAGTCTGGGAGATGTGAAATGTAAAGGTCACACAACCACTCTACAAGGTTATGTTAATAAAATACTGAAATATTCCTCCGTGGGCAGGGCAGGAAGGAAGTTCCAGAGACTGAAAGGGATGCAAGAACAAGCCCAGAAGCTCCGTAACGCGAATGGAAACCGGGGCTGGGGACGAGACCCTTCAGCTGAGCTGCCTGCAGAGTGCCAGGTGTGCAGCAGGGCTCAGCTTTCCTTTGCTCACTAAAGCCAATGCCCAGCCACTGCTCCTGTAAGCAGCCCCTCATCCTTCTCTGTAAGTAACCCCAATAACTTCATCGGTCCACCAAAACTGATTTTGGTGTAATTGTCCTTTGGTCTGTCTGTGTCCTTTCGGGGGAGAAGCCAAGTGCTCACATCCCCCCAAGGAAAGGTTTCCGTAACAGGGAATTGGCATTTTCTCCCTCCCTCATACCCCATGAGTCATTATTTCTCTCTCAGCGTTCCTGTGCAGTCTCTCTTTCTGTTGTCATCTTTATTTGCCACTGCTCTCTTCTAACATATATTTCCACCACATAAGTCAGTGTGAACCATGGATTATAGAGATGGTAGCATGAAGCATGACTGCACGTGTAGTCTTTGCCACATGTAACTATAGGAGATTGAATGTCATACCTTCACTGCTTGGCTATCCATCTACTAATACTGAGTTTGTATTATGTATATAAATAAGTAAATAGGAAGGAACTATAGGGAAATAATATAAGATAAATTATAATTAAAAAATAATAATAATGCCCAGCACTCAGGAAGCAGAGGTAGGAGTATCATTGTGAGGCCAGCCTGAGACCACATAGTGAATTCCAGGTCAGCCTGGGAGAGTGAGACCTCACTTTGACAAAACAACAAAAGTCTCAAATGAGCAAATTATGCCACATAGCTAAGAAAGAAAACATAGCAGAGTATTTGTTGTGCTAGACAGCTCTGTTACTGAAGAGTAATGCATAACTAAAGTTTTCAAAGAAGAAACTGTCAGTGAGCAGAACATGTATAAAACATGGCAAGTGGAAACAGGACTGCTGATCTATCACTTATAAGTTATCAGGCTAATAGTAGTCTCATATTCCTTTTTGAAATATTACAAGTATGTATAAAGTAGATCTGATTGTCATTCCAACATAACACTGTTATGTAAATTATGCTTGAGAAGGATCTAGATATTTTATTTACTGATGTTTTCATGTGATATTGTGTTTGATGCTGATTCAATACAAGTCTATTAGTCCAGAATGCAAAAATATTAGGTATGGCTTATTTCATGCCATATTCATTATTTTGTAAACATTTTTACATAGTGTTATATAGTGTTCTTTTGCATATCTAAAGTAACCTAGTAACTTGAACAGTTAGTTTTCCTGCTGTTTCTCTTGTTAAAAAATATTGATGATATTAGAAACTATGTTTAGAGAATATAAAATTAAAATATAAAGCCCTACATAGACTTAATAAAGGTTATATATTATGTCTTTAAATTAAATCAGTTTTTGAGTTTATCACTGTGTGTTTTCTTAGACTATATTAGGAAATGTAGACTGTATGTATGGAGGCTTAGGAATATCACTGTGCTCTCTCTAGAACCTGGGAAACACAAAGCTAATTATTTGCAGATAGAGTTCAACATTGTTCCCTTCAGGAGTTATGTGAAAAGGAAGAGGAAAAAAATGTAATGATAGGCTGCATGGACTTTTCCAGAACACTAAATTATTTTAATGCAGGATAGATAGAGGAGACTAGTAAAGCTATTTGGAAGGTCTCACAAGCAAATGGCTATTTTTACCAAGAGTATTATCTTCATTCCATTAATGAATCTTCCCTACATGCATATAGTAGAACTCTGCTTCAAAGTGGTATTGTAGAAATTAGAAATATGGGTCATTTTCTCCTTCTCTCTGCCCACCCTCTCTTTCAAATAACACACACACACACACACACACACACACACACACACACACACATACACACACACACACACGTTAAAAACAGGTCATTCTGGCCCTACACATGTGTTTCATGGTGGCCATGTACCACAGCCTATCTTCCTCACCACTGCCTTTCTAAAGTGGACACAGTAGTATAATTTGAGTCTCTTGAGTGCAGGCGCAGGGCCTTTTAATTACAAAGTCTCATTACACTATATCCTCTTTAATCATTGTGATAGCTTTAATTACTAAATTGGCCCTGTATGAATTCAAGTCACACCTTTATCTTTATTAACCTTTTCCCTAAAGCTTGAATCCTCATCATGAACACATTCTTTTTAAAATGCTAAAATATGCTCAGCATTAGGTAAGGAGCATGCATATATAATTCTAGTTAAGTATATGTTAAAATATTCCAATATTAGAACTTTATTATTGACTTGCTAATCAAACTCCTTACTGTTTATATGTGGATCTAGTATTATATCAATGAATCAAATGTTATATTGTCAATCAACAGTCTACCACTAGAAAGGTTTGACAAAAGATGCATGTGCAGGAACAGTCATGACTGGCAGCAGCGAAATTGCCCACAACCAAGTCAGAAGCCCCACTGTTATTTGAATCTTAACTGCCAGAAATTGATTTGGTTGTCACTGGTGTTTCCCCTCAGGAGCAGAGTTTCATAACTAAATTTATATTTTAAGCAGCCAATATTAGAAAACTAGGAAACACTGAATTTACTGTTTTAATTATGTTTTAATGTTAGTAAAGCCATGGTATGCTCTGGGGGAGAGTTGGCAATATCAACTTTACTCTTGAGAAACAGGTAAAAAAAAATGGTCACTGGCAAAAGTAGTTTAGGTACAAATATAAAAGGAGGAAATCTATTTTTAAATGAGTAAATGATAGCAAATATTAAATTAAAGGGACATTTTGCAGTGATAGAATATATCATATATTGAAATTTTTAGAACTCAGTGAAAAATTGCAGGTCTATAAGAACTACAAAAAGGAAGCTACTCACATGAACATATTTTAAAAGGCTACTGAACAAATTTTCAGGAAACAAGATGTCATTGGGAAGAGAGTGGCAATCACATTTTATGTAGGAATTGTTGATCCAGTTTGAATGAATAATTACAGGGATTTCTTTAAGCCACTTTGTTAGACATATCTCTCTATACATGAACTTTCCTTTCCTTGCCAAAGTGAAGTTTTACTGTTACACACAGGGGGCCATAAGGCAGGGGGTAGAAAAGTCACAGGAGGCTGGAAAAGCTCATGATCCATTTCCACAGCTTAGCCTGGGGTAAAAGCATAGCCAACCTTTGAGAGACCAAAGAGGATATTCAGAAACAGAATGGTTTTCTTCAGAAAAGAGAAATTGGCAGTGTTTGTTCCCACTCTATGTTTAAGCCATTCCTTGTGATGGTGTTTATAAAACAATGTGAAAAACAGGCAGGAACAATTTGGGAAACACATGAAATAGAATGGTAAGTGAAACAATTCACTAAAGGTACAGGATGCAAATGTCAATGGTGCAGATTATGGATTTCCATTACAATCAATACTCTCTTTTCATTATTGCTGTTTTTCAAGGGCAGTTGTGTCTGTGACCTGACTTTCTCCCATGTACTGTACTCTGTCTTATCCTCAGATCACTACTTCATTTGAATTTCTCCTTCCCCAGAAGAAAATAATTCATCTGCTTCTCCTGTAGTGAAAACTCAATTCCTGGTATAGAAAAATGTCAACCTCTGCAAAGTTCTTACAACAAAGAGAACAACATGGATCCAAGAACAGATATACTAGACTTCTGGTCAAGATGGAAGCCACCTACCTGCCCCTGCACCTCCCCGGGAAAGAAAAGCAAGGCATTAAGGGTTCACTGAATCTTCTCGGAGAGAGTAATCTCTAATAGATCACCAGTGGGAGGGCACAGAGGGAGAATAAAAGGGAATTGCTGATCCCCTTGCTTGAAGGCAGCCCACGAGTCCCCCAGTCCTCCCAAACAGGCTGCTGTAACCATAGTCCCAGCTTCAGGATACTCCCACACTTACTGTAGGAAAGGAGACCCAGGCCAACAAAGTTCCACTTACCTCACAACACAGGAGTGATCACCCTGCTACCCCTGCCCACATATGACCTTGTGTAGGCTCCACCCACTGGCCTGCTGGAGCTCAGGCTCCATCCGTACATCTGCTCCCTACACGCACGCACTGAGTGCAAACTTAGCCTGCTCTGCCCATTTGTCCGCTTACTACTCCAGCCACCTGCCCATCCATGTGCAAGCTCAGGCCCATTATAACCTGCCCACCTGAGCTCAGGCTCACTCTGCCTGTATGCCCATGCCAGCTCAGGCCCAATCCCCCATCTGCCATGCCTGCACCACCCCCACCAGTGTCCTGCTAGGCATGAGTTTAGGCTGCTTGGGTGTCTCTCCCTGAGTGAGCTCAGGCTGCTTTAGTGTCCACCCATGTGAAAGTTCAGGCTGCTTTGGCATTCTGCTGACTGCGAGCTCAGGCTGCTGCGCATCCAGCTCTGGGTGCCTCAGCTTCCCTCTCTGCATGAGCTCAGGCTGATCCATCCACCAGCCTGTTAGCTCAGGATCACTCTGCCCATCTGCTTGCCTCTTGCCTGCCTGGTAGCTCAGGCCAGCTCCCCCAAGAGGCACCACTTCCCCCACCCATTGAGACCGCAGTCCTATTCTACCTGCCCATACACTGTGATGAGTAGACCACAGCGCAAAAGAAATAATGTGAAAAATCAAATGCAAGTAAATCCACTAAGATCACCCAGTCCTACAAGGAATGTCTCTAATCAAAACATAGAAGAGACATTAGGATCAGAACATCAAAATGGAGTTATGAGCAATGCAACCAAGTTATTGGTAAAACATGCAGAAAAGCAACAAAGGACAAATAATCATGTGGATGCTGTCATCACTAGATTAGACCTAATAGATACGAAAATTGAAGAAATTCAAAGACAGCTAAGAGATATGAAGGACAGTGAAAAAAAGGACCTCAAAAATCAACTGGTGATGCTAAATGAAGACATAAAGAAATTCAAGGATGAATTCCAAGAAGCATCAAGAAAATCAGAAAATGATGTGAAAAGGGAGTTTGACAGAGGGATGGAAACTATGCACAGAAAACTGGTAGAAAATGCAAACCTACTTGAACAAGTACAAAACTCACAAGAAACTCTCAAGAATAGAGTCAGCCATGTGGAGATTAGAAACTCCAACCTGGAAGACAAGACAGAAGAAACAGTTCATGAGTTCAAAAGTTTCAATAAGTTCAAAAATTTCTGTGGTCAGAACATGAGGGATTTGTAGGATACCTTAAAATTCCTAACATCTGGATCATGGGAATACCATAAGGGGAAGAGATTTAGACCAAAGGCATGGAGAACTTATTTAACAAAATAATGGAAGACAACTTTTCTACGCTCTCAAAAGAAAGGCTTCTCAAGATACAAGAAGCTAACAAACTCCAAACAGATTGCACCAAAGGAGAAATTCTCCAAGACATATTGTCATTAAGACTCTAAACATTGACTCCAAAGAGAAAATCCTAAAAGCAGCTAGAGAAAAACAGCATAACACTTTTAAAGGTAACCCCATCAGAATTACTTCAGACTTCTCAATGGAAACCCTGAAAGCCAGAAGGGCCTAGAATGGAACACTGCAAAGTCTAAGAACCTATGGCTTCCAAACCAAACTACGTCACCCAGGAAAAGTATCCCTCATAATAGATGGTGAAAGAAAAACTTTCCATGACAAAACTTAGCTTTACAATTATATGAACACAAAACCAAACCTACAGAGAGTTTTTAGGAAATTCTCCACAGAGAAGAATCAAATAGTCAACCTCAAACACCTACAAGAAGCAGATCACAATAGCCAAACTCAGAGAAGGCACAAAAAACTTCAAAGTCCATGAAAACACCAAACCACATATAGCAATACAATATGGCAGGGATCAAATCAAACCTCACAGTCATTACCCTAAATATGAATGACCTTATTTCACCCATCAAGAGGCACAAAATAAGAGGATGGATCAGAAAATTATACCCCTCAGTCTGTTGTCTTCAAGAAAGCCACCTCACCACAAAAGACAGATACCTCCTCAGGGTGAAAGGGTGGAAAACAATATTCCAAGCAAACAGGAATAAGAAACAAGCAGGCATAGCCATACTAATATCAGACAAAATAGACTTCAAACCAAAAATAATCAAAAAAGACAAGAAAGGCCACTTCCTACTTATCAAGGGAGCAATCCATCAAGAGGATATCACAATCATAAATCTTTATATGCCAAATACAGGGGTGCCACAGTTCATAAACAAAATCAGAACAAAAACAGAAATAACCACCAACACCAACATAGTTGAGGAGCTCAATATACCATTATCAGTAATAGATCATTCAAACATAAACTCAACTAAGAAGTAAGAGAGCTCAATAAAACCATAGATCAATTAGAGCTAATGGACATCTATAGAACATTCCATTCCAAATACACAGACTATACATTCTTCTCAGTAGCCCATGGAACATTCTCTAAAATAGATCATATTCTGGGTCACAAAGCCTGTCTCCATATATTTAGAGAGACTTGACATAATTCCCTGCATGATATCAGGTCACAATGCTATATTGCTAGAAATTAACAACAAAGACCCACCATGAATCCCATCTGCTCCTGGAACCTGACCAGAATACTTTTAAACAATAAATGTATAGTGGACAAAATAAAAAATGAAATAGCAAAATTTCAAGAAATGAATGACAATGAGAACACATTGTACCAAAACTTATGGGACGCAATGAAGGCGGTGGTCCTCAGGGGAAATTTCATAGCACTAAACCCTTCATAACAAAGACAGAGAGATCCAAAATCAATAACCTAACCATCAACCCAAAAGGCACTGGAAAAGCAAGAAGAATCCAACCCAAAAAGCTCCAGATGGAAAGAAATAATTAAGATCAGAGCAGAAATTAATGTATTGTAAACTAAGAAAACAATTAAGAAAATCGACAAAACAAAGAGCTGGTTCTTTCTATATGCAAACGACAAAGATACAGAGAAAGAAATAAGGGACATGATCCCATTTCTAATAGCAACAACAATAAATAAATAAGTAAAATACCTTGGAATAATGTTAACTAAGGAAGTGAAAGATCTATACAATGAAAACCTAGAAACACTCAAAAAATAAATTGAGGAGGAATTGAGAAAATGAAAGATATACCATGTTCCTGGAAAGGCAGAATTAACACTGAAGATGGCAATCCTACCAAAGGCAATATACAGATTTAATGCAATTCCAACTAAAATGCCAACATTGTTCTTCACAGAGATAGAAAAAAAAAATGATTTCAAAGTTTATATGGAAAGGCAGAAGGCCTCAGATATCCAAGAATATCCTCAGCAAAAGAAATACCTCTGGAGGGATCACCATACCTGAGCTAAAGCTAAATTCTAAAGCCATAGTAATAAAAAAAAAAAAAAAAAAACAACAACAACAACAAAAAAAAACAGCATGGTACTGGCATTAAAACAGGAGTATAGACCAATGTAATAGAATTGAGGACCTAGACTTTTGGTCAAGCAACTGCAGCTACTTGATATTTGACAAAGGCCCTAACAACATAGACTGGGCAAAAAGATAGCATCTTCAACAAATGGTGCTGAACAAACTGAATAACTATATGCGGGAAATTGAACCTTGGTCTACACATCTCATCATGTACAACAGTCAAGTCCAAATGGATCAAAGACCTCAATATAAGTCCAGAAACTCGGCTACTACTGGAGAAAATATAGGAGGAACTTTCCATGATATAGGAATGGAAAAAGGTTTCCTGAACAAAATCCCAATAGCACAGGATCTTAAGCAGTCTCTCTACCAATGGGATCACATGAAGCTGAAGAGTTTCTTCACAGACAAGCATACAATAAGCAAAGTCAATAGATTATCCACAGAATGGGCGAAAATATTTGCTAAATATCCAATTGACAGAGGCCTAATCTCTAGAATCTACAAAGAATTCAAAAGCATAAACAATAAAAAGCTAAACAACCCACTTACAAAATGCAGCAAAGAGCTGGACAGGCAGTTCACAGAGGAAGAAATACAAATGGCAAACACACACTTAAGAAAATGCCCATCATCCCTAATCATCAGGGAAATGCAGATTAAAACAACTGTGAGATTCTACCTTACCCCAGTAAGGATAGCAAACATCGAATGCAAACAAATGCTGGTGAAGATGTGGAGAAATGGGAACCCTCATTCACTGTTGGTGGGAATGTAAGATGGTACAACCACTTTGGAAAGCAATATGGAGACTCCTAAAAAAACTGACTATAGAGTTACCAACAGACCCAGTTATTCCCTTACTAGGCATGTACCCTAAAAGCTCCATGCCTCAGTTCAGAGAGATTTGCTCAACCATCTTTTAGCTGCTCAATTCATAATACTCAAGAGCTGGAATCAACCCAGATGTCTATCACTAGAAGAATGGATAACTAAGATGTGGTATATCTACACAGTGGAATTCTACCCAGCAGTAAGAAAAAAAAAATGACACAATGAAGTTTGAAGAAAAATGGTTGAACCTGGAACAGATTATTTTCAGTGAACTTACCCAATAACAGAAAGATAATTGCCACATAGTCTCACTCCTCTACATCACGTAACCTTAATCTACCCAAGATGTTGACATACCCAGCAAGCATTTCAAGAACTAGACAATACAGTGGGTGGGAAGGGAGGGGAAGAACAACAGGGAGTGGAGGACACAAAATTAGACACAAATAGCAATGGTACCATAAAATTCTGCATCCTAAAAGGCAGACCAAATGGTTGAACCTTCACCAGGCTCCTAGAGGGAACACCTGAGTCACAAGGCAGTGGAAAGGGTAAAATGAAGACTGACCTTAATCTTCTACAGCTTCTCTCTCTCTTCTCTCTAACTCTTTTATATTAGTTATCTTTTTCTTCCTTCTCTTAGTGGGCACTGACCTATAACGCCCAGTATCAGCAGGTGACTCACATCCATAATGAGCTTTTGATCAGAGAGACCTACAAATTTTTCTAAAAGAAAGACAGATTTCTGTCATAGTACTTGATGATCCACCAAAGGTTAGTGGTTAAGACCCTACTGCTGAAGACACCTTATGTGATTGACACGTATCATGGAGTGACATGGCTGGCAGCTGGAAGAGAGTCAGTCCCAAGACAGCCAGCATGTCTAGGGTCAGAAGGTGCTACATAGACAACTGGAGGAAAATGACCAATATCTGTCCAAGCAAGTCATGGTCTAACCTACTCAACATGAAATAACCTGTTGTAATGGTCATACAAGTGCAGTAGTGGTGCACAACCATGGTGGGAAACCAACTGCTCTTGAATTGGCTAACTGATCCATTCAGTGGAATGAGACCCATATCTGGAGCTGGGAAACCAGTCAGAACCATATCCAAACATGACCCTGCTCTCTATTATCAAGCTACCACCAATTGTGGGCTACAAGAGGGCCTACACCTATAAAATTCTCTATAGAAAAAAAATAAGGATTATCCCATTTATCTGGTGCTAACTTTACTTTCTGTTGGAGAATATGCTTCTCTTTTTTAGATAGACACATATCTCAAAAGGGCCCAGCTAAAACTAAGAATAATTGGCAAAACAAGCAAGGGTGCTGTTTTCTTGGTGAACCTGTTACTGGTACAAGGGTGAAGGAGATCTACGCAGAGGACAATCCCCTCCTTCCAAATCAGATATACAGAGACACAGAGGCCCCCAACACCTCATCACTGAAGCCACTCCTGAGTTAATATAATTAACCATTAATCTATTCACATGGAAACTCATGACTACAGCACACAGTAAAAGTGACATCTGTCATTAATAACAATGACAATTAAATTTCAACCTGAGTTTGGAGGAGATATTTAAACCATAACAAAGTATCTAAAACTGTAGAAATGTATTACCCTTAAAGGATAGTAAAATCTTGATCTTTCTATGTTTTCAAATTGTAGCAATTAACTGGTAACAGTAGAAAACTTACTTAAAATCTGATGGTTTAGAAATATGAATTTAGGAAGCAAGAGTGAGAGAGAGAGAGAGAGACAATGTGTGTGTGTGTGTGTGTGTGTGTGTGTGTGTGTATGTGCATGCATGCACATGTTTGTAGTTATCAGAATAATGTAATTGCCTAAGGAGTGGGGTAATCACAAGAGAACTTTGCTTACATTTGGAATTTTTTAGTTTAATTAATTTTTATTTATTTACTTGAGAGAGACATAAAGAGAGAGATAGAGAGAATGGGTATACTAGGGCCTCTATCCACTGCAATTGAACTCCAGACACACATGCCACAATGTGGGTACTGGGGAATTGAACCTCTGTCCTCTGGCTTTGCAGGCAAGTACCTTAACTGCTAAGCTATCACTCCAGCCCACCTATGTTTTGATGTTTGTGAGAGGAAAGTAAATTTGGACAAATATGAAAACCACTAGGAGGCAGGTAAACAGGATGTTATTGTTTCATTGAAATATTTGGAAAGGATTCTTTCATGGAATGTAGTGTATTCAATGCCACTAAAAGATCAAGTAGATGTCATTAAAAAATTCCCATTCAATACCAAGAGGAAGGGAGTTCTAGTGGTCAGTGGAGGAAAATGAGTTGAATCTGCTAATTAGAATGCTAGGAAAGTGTGTAATTTACAAGTACTGAGTAAATGTACAAAGGTGATATCTGGAATGTACGTTTCCTTAGAGTCCAAGAGACGTTGCCATGGCTTGGGGATGGGTAGAAGCAGTTGTGATTAAAGAGCTGCATTGAAAACACAGGATAGGGAATGCCTTTAGTAGAAGAGGCTACACTTTTCCATTATTTCCCAAAGAAAGAAATGGGCAGTGTTGATAGAGAAGTTGATGCTTGCCAGCCAGTAGGAGGCATTGACATGGATTTGGTTTTTCTCAGAGCAAAGATGAAAGCAATGCACTAGCATGCCCAGACTCTTGAGGTTGGAGTGAGGTCAGAGGGTTCTTAAAGCCTTTCAAGAACACAAGCGAGTCAAACAGAAGACTTGGGTAGCATGGGCTGACAGTGTTGCTGGCTCTGGTCAAGATCATGGCTTTGGAATAAAAGTTCATAGTGACTGTTCAGCAGCACTGGGCTTTGCAGGTGAGTGGATTTAGCACATAGCTGGGGTAATTGAACATGGTGGTTTTCCACCTGTCATGTCCGTTAGGCATAACCCAGGTGATTTTTGAAAATCCCAATGCTCAGGAGTCTTTGCCCATGAGACCCAGGCACCCACTTTCTCGTGTTGTTTAGGTGAATCCAGTGGGAAACTAAGGTTGAAAACTACTGATGAAAAGAACATCAAAGGTTGAAGAGTGTATAAAACAAGCATCAGAATTTGGTTTCTCAAGTTATTTTGTGATTTCTGGTTCAGCTTATATTTGGAGAATATTGTGGAAGCTTCCAACATCTGTATCCTCCTCATATTTTCTGTAGACAGGAGCTCTACCAGAAAGATTGTTGCAAGTTCATGCACATAAACAAAACAAGAACCCAGTTGAATTTTTGGTAATAAATGAAGCAAACAAGCCCAATAACTGAGAAACAAATGTGCAGTGTCTTCCAGAAGTGATCCACAGTAATTTGCAGTTCTAATTAGTGAGTCATTCTGGTATCACAGTCAGAAACTGCTTAGTAATACTGGGTTTAAATTTTACTGGATAAATTATTTATTTATTTAGATTTAATACTAACTCAATAAATATTAATTTCTTACTTGATCTGGTAAAACTCTTAAAAACATTGCATTTTGACAACTTTTAATCTAAGAACACCCACAATAATGGGAACAACATTTTCCTTAACATATTTTGTCTTGTGACATTATAGGCATCAATTTATATCTATTCAGAGGGAAATACTGATGTCATAGGAAAACACAAACAAACAAACACTTAGGGCCATAGCATGATGACTATTGTTTGTGTAAATGAAAATTGAATATACTTTGTTTTTCTGTTTTCGTTTCCTTTGAGGTAGAGTCTGGCCTAAGCTGACCTAGAATTCCTATGTAGTCTCAGGCTGGCCTCAAACTGATAGCTGTCCTCCTAACTCTGCCTCCCCAGTGCTGAAATTTAGATAATTTCATCAAAATATTACCAGGGCAGTAACCATTTAGAGAAGCATATTAGACTCTGTTTATTTATACTCATAGATAATATTTATATTTTTATTGCTATTTGTTAGGCACAGTCTCAATGTATAGCCCAGGTCGATGGTAAACTTGTTGATTAATTTTTAATTGTGTTTATTTATATTACTTCTGGCCATTGTTGCAGTCAGTTACATGTTGCTGAGACAAACTTCCAACCATAAGCAGCTTTTAGGGGGGAAGAGTTTATTTCAGGCTTACAAATTCCAGGAGTACACCATCAATGGTGGAAGAAGCTGGCTTGTTTCCATAGATAATAGCAGAAAGACATCACCAAACAGCCAACCAACACCAGCACCAGCACCAGCAAAAACAAGCAGCCAGAGCTCCAACTGCTCTCTGTACACCTCGGAGCTGGACTTGTGATCTGCCTGCAAGCACACTTTCAGACTGAACTCCAAGATCTGCTTTCAGGGACATACCTCTTCTCTAGTAGGGCTTGACCCACTCCGGACTCAAAATTTAAGCCTGAATCATAGGGCTCTACATAAAGCCCCACAGCTTTAGACTTTACTCTGTAGACTTAAGAAAACAACTTTCAGTTTTGTGCTTTAGTAAGTATGACATAGCAAACAAACCATCCAGTCTTTCTGACAACCTGAGGGCTCCTACTCTACCTCAACACTGGTATTAAAGCATCAGTTTCAGTTGAACAATATTATAAAGACAGGATATTGAGATTATCTTGTCCTTATTATAAAGTATTTTGGAAGTTCCTTTTTATTGAGTTTGTAGTTTTTAGCTAAAATATAAGGTCATAATACTAGTTTGTTTTCCTTTTACATTTGAGGCAGAACAATTTCATACTTAGATATAAAGCCAAAAAAAAAAAAAAAAGAAAGAAAAAATCTCCAAAGAAAGCCATGGTACCAAGAGATTAATAGTATCTTTCTAGTGGTCAAAACACAAGAAAAGTAATGAAAACTCGAGTATTGGCATAGGCTGTGGCAGTATGAGCCTTGAGTATATCCTAAATGAAGAGAGTGGCAGACACACATAGGCACACACACACGCATGCATGCACGCACGCAAACACACACATGGTACATTTTGTGATTCTGTTGATATTAAATACACAGAATATGGATGTCCACAGAGATTGAAAGTAGATTAGTCGTTGCATTTTCCTGGGGCATTGGAGACTGTTAGGAAATGGTGATTGACTGCTAATGGAATTGGGATTTCTTTTGGGGATGATAAAAATGCTCTAAATTAGAAGTCATGGTTTTACAACTCCATAAATATATGAGAAAAACATTGATTAAAAAAATTTAAAGGGACAAGTTTTAGTATATGTAAATTATATCTCAATAAGGCTATAATAAAAAGGTGTGCCATTTAAAAAGGCATAGATTTTTGTTAATTTAATTTTAGTTTTATGTAAATATCCTTCTTCTACTCATCCTGCTTGTTCTAGCTAGAATGGACTACAATTTCCCAAATGGTGAATTTTTAAAGCATTCTTTAACAAGCTTCTCCTAACTTTGCTTGTGACTCATCTGTTCCTCCATACTTCTACTTTTCTCTATCAATAGCTTCAGTCTTGTGAATCATTTTTCTGAAATTTCTGTTTCTGTCTTTCTTTTTAAAAATAGCCCTCTGGAGCAGCTGTAAATGGTTTAGTGATAGCTGTTCTGAAATCTTTATTACACAACTCTTACTTTGCTATTGTCAGAACTGTATTTCCCAGGTTTCTCTATAAATAAGTATTCTGCTCATCTTTTACACTCGATATATATTTTGAGGAATTTGTGTCTTTACTACAGGATAAGCATAATACTCTGAAACAACTTATTCCAATGGAAATAACCCAGCTAAAGATGTTGCATTCCAAGTTTAAGATTAAATGCAAATGCCTCATTAAAAAGCAGATTCTTCGTTCAAAGTTATTCAATGGGATGAGACTCAAAATATTCAATCTGGTTAAATTTAACATCCTGAAAAGTCTTATTCAGAAATATTCAGTGGGCCTGGAGCAATGTGAGACCAATCTGCTTCTGAGTCTAAGGTTCTCTGTGAGTGACTTCTTTGTACATGCTGTTCTTTGTGGCTCAAATTTCTTGCCTGTCTTAGTGAGTCCTGTGATATTTTCTGGGAAAAAAAAAGAAATTGTATAAATTTTACCCCATCCAAGATGCCTACAAATAATCCCAACTTCCTGATTTCCCAGTATTATCTATACCATTTAAATTTCAAAGCCCCCAGTCTGTGTGGTATTGGCTTGAACTTACTCTCTTTGTAGTGTTATTTCATATATGATTGTTTCATATTATATTGACATGTCAACTATTTTAGGAATATTTCTATGCATTTTATTTGTATATATCTCACATAACATATACATGTAAAATGGCCATTATGTAGATAGTGAGTTCTTTGCAAGGACAGACAGAAACTATATAAAAATTCATGTTTTACATAGTATGTTTTATCTTCTGTAGTCATTTACTCAGTATTTTTATGAAACTATTGCCTTTATAGTAATAGTAACAAATAATACAATGAGGAAGAATCAAACAAGACAGGAGATAAAATAGTATGTGTCTGTCCAAAGGAGTTTGTGAATTCATCATTTACTTTGTGAAAATCTGAGGGAGGGTGAGCAAGAAGCAATGAAAGATCAGTTTTAGTTACTTTTAAGTCAGTGTCTTCCATTTATTTTTTTCACATCTTACACAAGGACTTTATAGTTAATGAAGATATTTATCCTAAAATCTCATTATGTCCCACATTAGTGGATTGTTTTCAATGTGAGTTCTGATTATGATATTTTGGTGCAATTACCTTTTTGTCTTTACCATGTCTTGCCCAATCTTTCATCTATCAGCATAGCTGTAAAATATCTTCTAAAGCAGACCTTGAAGACCTTAAATAAAGTTGTGTCACTTAATCACTTTAAAGCCATTTGATATTTTATAAATTAAAATTTGTTTAAAATACTTTTTTTAAGAAAAGGACTGTTATGTCTTCCTATTTACTCTTGCTGGATTGAGTTTTGCTATGTGTTCATCTCCTAGCTGACATGCATGGTGTGTTTACTTTGTCAGGTGTACATTCTCCTTCACATTTCACTCTATCTAGGTGTTTACACTTAGTCCTTCTTCTATAAACTACTTCAGGTAAGACACTTTCTGTTTCTCTTTCACAGTCCTTTCTTACTGTTGTTATATACAGTCATGTTAGCAGGATGGAGGAGGGACCTAGTTATCGATTAGAGATTAGGCACAGAGATTTATTGACATGAACCAGAAATCAACAGTTAAACATTTCCATGGTGACAAAGGGACCATTTTCATATTCTATATTTTAAAGGACACTGGACCAATATTTCTTTTTTTTAATTTTTTTTGTTCATTTTTTTATTTATCTATTTGAGAGTGACAGACACAGAGAGAAGCGGGAGAGAGAGAGTGAGAGTGAGAGCGAGAGAGAGAGAGAGAGAGAGAGAGAGAGAGAGGGAGAGAGACAGAAGGATGGGCATGCCAGGGCCTTCAGCCACTGCAAACGAACTCCAGACGCCTGCGCCCCCTTGTGCATCTGCCTGACATGGGTCCTGGGGAATCGAGCCTCGAACCGGGGTCCTTAGGCTTCACAGGCAAGTGGTTAACTGCTAAGCCATCTCTCCAGCCCCAATATTTCTTTTTTTTTCAACATTTCTTGATGAACTGCAACTTTTTTCTCCCTTTAGTGCATGTTGCTCCCCATATGACAATTTACTGCTCTCTATCTTAAAGAAAAGCTCTGATGTCATATGAATAGAATTATGACAATTAGGCAGACACTTAAAAATATTTAAAAGATACATTTGGTATGTCAAACTTGCATAAAGTTTTAATATATGTATATTTTCAATGTGAAAATGCAAGATGCTTTAAAGTATGTTTTCTGAGAGATTTCTAACAGAGATCCACATAGATATGGTTTCACTCTGGTTTTACAGGCCAAGAAGACAGTCTTCAATGAGTAAAAATCAAGAGTAAATTCCACAATCAGAAGGCCTACTTCTGTAAACTCTTGTTCTATAGAACTTGAGATTATACCCTGGGCAAACTAATAGCCTGCTGATTTCAACCTCCAGGAGTGACAGCAGACCCACAGTGTCAAAAGATCTAAAAATATACTGGGATTTGGCCATTAAAAGCCTTATCAGCAAGTAACAAAAATCAACAGAGCATTAGGATTGCCAATGCAGGGATTTAAAAAGGTTCCTAGCAAGGGAATGTTACTAAGTGTTCTGATAATCTGTTGACATCAATGCTGGCTGCCTCTGTCGCCACTTTCTGGCTGAGAGCTTTAGGTGATGAAAGGCAGAATGGGTGGAGGTGGGGCATCTGCACTAATACTGACAGCCCTGCAGCTATGCTAGGGCCTGTAGAGAAGAGACATGGGCTCCACATCTGTTCCAGAGTTTCATGGTCTCTCTGAGGTCAGCAGGTCATTAGATTAGCATCCTTCCACAACAGGCTGTGTGGATTTCCATCCTCTCTCTAACATCTCAAAAGCTGGTCATTGATTTTAATACTCTGAATGCAAACTAAGGCCAAAGCACATAGCACGAGCACAGTGAGTTCATTCCATCTGTTGTCCCCACGTACTTCCCTTTAAGGAAACAGGTGTACATAAAAAATTTTAATGGTAACTATGTGTGGGTTTGCACTACTCCTGTTGAGGGGATATAGAAGTGGTATGCAGGATATTGTTGAGTAGCCTGAGTAATTGTTTGCAAATGCAGGCTTTCCTGTTCCCATCTTCCTGTCTGTCCCCTGATAGATTTTTAAAGTGGCTTACCAAAGATGTGTTAATCAGTTCATAAATGACCACAGTTGGGAGCTGTCTTCTACGGTAGCTTGGTCCACAGCAGGAGGGATGAGCCAGAGATGTGCTATGTTCATTTTTCTAAGGTGGCATGTGTATTCCCGATTTCTCTCTCCCTCTCTCTCTCTCTCTCTCTCTCTCTCTCTCTCTCTCTCTCTCTCTATATATATATATATATATATATGTATATATATATATATATATATATATGTATATGTATATGTATATGTATGTATATATATATATGACATGAAAATGCAAATCAATCTAGCTAAAGAAATAGAAGAGGTATGTTGATTCTGTTTACACATGATTCTTAGCTCAAGGGCTGGAAAACTGTGAGAATGAAAGAATAAGAATTATTGGCAGTGGGCAAGACAGAAGAGAAGAGAGGTAAATGGAGTTCATGATGCTAGGAATAAGAAATGCAAACCAAAATAAGCAAGTCAGCCATCCATCAATATAGGTACTTCCACATAAGAAACTGGCACATGTCACCAATGGAAAACCAGTGACAAGAGACATTTGGTGAGGGCTTTAAGCTAGTTCTTTAGGCAGATCACTTAGTAAAGTTTCTAACATTAGCTTCATGAATTTAAGAAGGAAGTCCTCACTTCAGATATAAATATTTCTGTATATTTTCCTTTTAATTAAACTTATTTATAATGAATTCACTAATAAATTTGATCAACCATCTAGTTACCAGTCACTCTCATGTACAATAGCAACTGAATAGGGAAAGGCCAACAATACCAAATAAAGAAATAAATGGAGTGAGTGTTAGGGAGGAGGTGTTAGAAAAAGGACAGAGAGTTTTAGTTAGCAGGAATAAATTCAAGAGATCTTTTGTATATCATGTGATTATAGTCAATAACAATAAAATATATAATCGAAAACTATAGAGTAGTATAAAAGTCTCACTATAAAAATATAAAAATATAACTCAGTGCATATTGTGACTTAATCTTCTTAAAATGTGCATATAAAAATTTTATTATTATATGCTATATATATAGCCAACTTTTTATTCATGAGTATGAATAAAATATAAATAAGTTGATCATTTAATAGGTTTAAATGAATTAAGGTAAAATCAACATATGCCTTCCAGTTTCCACATTTGTTTCACTTTCTTCTCATATGCATCATCCTCATTCCTCATTTGCATTTTCCCAAAGTTCAGAGGCAATCTTAAAGGGAAAACACCGTTACCACAAATTACAGCTTGGATGGTACACAAAGGGTGAAATGAGTGATGGAGAAGCCTCCGAGTGATCCCAGGTAGATGTGCTCCAGGTTCTCAGCATCGAAGATGGCAAAGCTTCTTGTCCAGTCACAGCCAGCACAAATCTCTCCAGAGCTGAAACAAAATCTGAAATTTATTAATACCAGTCTGTTAGTTTTAACATACCTAAAGTTCTCATTTAAATGTTGTGCAAGTCGTGATTTCATCTTTCTGTGTAATCAGGTTATTTAGTATTCATTACATACAAAATATTTCAACTCAAGTAATTCTTTGGGTCTGCAGAGATGGCTCAGGCATTAAAGGCATTAACTTTCAAGCCTGAGTTTAACTACCCATCACACATACAGCCTAATCCAAAATTATGCACATGTCTCTAATCCCTCAAGGAGATACAGAACTAGCAAATTCTAGAAACCCAGGACCAGCTATATTGTCATATATGCGGGGTTGGGGGCTGGGGGTGGACACAACAAAACAGTGTTTCCCCTTTAAGATTGCTTCTGAACTTTGGGCAGATGTAAATGAGGATTGAGGATGGTGCATATGAGGAGAAAGTGGAACAAATGTGGAAACTGGAAGGCATATATTGATTTTACTTCAATTCATTTAAACCTATAAAATGATCAACTTACTTGTATTTTATTCATACTCGTGGATAAAAAGTTGACTATATTTATAGCATATAATAATAAAATTTTGACATGCATATTCTCAAGGTAGAAGGGAAAGATAAACATGGTTGCCCTCAGACCTCCACACACATGCGGTGACACATATGCATACATGACCATACACATCCACATACCATAATGTTCATATACACAACACATACACATACAATTTAAAAAAAAATAAAAGAATAATTCTTTGAAAAACTCTGACATTCTGCCCTTGTTTGACCTGGGACTTTCCATGTGTGTTCCAGAGAAGGAAATGTTAGAAGTTGGTGAATCTGTTTCTGCTATCTGCAGTAGCCCATTTTGCAGAGCCAAAAGATGCTGTCTGACAGTGATGGTACAGCATAGCCACAAGGTGCAAAAAGCTGAGATACATATTCAGTTGCTCCTGGTAAACTTGTTTCCTTGCTCCCAGTAGCAATCAACTGATTATCTGATGTCAAGTACTTCACAAACGAAAGTAAAACCATTTAGAAGGCAGAACATCTGCTGCTGTCTGCATTTGCTTAGCCTTCTGAGGCAAAGCCCCTGGATGTGTCATTAAAAGGCCAGAAAAGTTGAAGGTAAATGGTTACTTGAAAAACATGCCAAGCACATAGGGTGTCTTGCTTGATCAGTTTCTTCCAATTCCACATAGCCTAGGATTCCTATTAGACACAATCAATACATCTGTGGGTGGAGTTTCCTCATGGCCATCCAACTTTCCATTAGACTCTGCTCCAAAAGATTCCCTCATACCCTAACACTGTCTCATAGAGGATCAAGCATCTAGTTTGTGAAACTTTGAGGGGCACCATATTTAGATCATACCATTAGAGTACAGAAAAATCTTATATGCTCAGAATACTCTCAACCATACTGTGTGAAAAGTGGTTGATGTAGAAATCTCTCTAAGATGTTTTCTAGCTCACGCACTTCATGATTCTGCTATTGCTCTTAAAAAAAATAAAAATAAATAAAAATTTGCACTATCAAAGGGAAAATATAGACAATGTAGCTGGAAAAATTCCTATATTTTTAAAAAGAAACACACTTCAGTGGGTATATATTATCACTTTTGAAAAAAAATCCCACTTTTACTGGTTCTAAAAATCAAGGATGAGTACATTCTTCAGAATGTTTTTCTTTATGCTAAGAATGTAACATAACTAAATTCTTAAGATGAAAGCTGTTTTCTTTAAAAGAAAAAAAAAAGCAGAGCTCAGCATTTGCTATATCTGGAAAATAACATATACAGTACATTCAACTTTGTTAAATGTCTGTGAACATAAAAATAACTTTCCTTCAGAGCACTGGATAAAAATGCAAAAAAAAAAAAAATTGATTCTGAATAGTAAATGTATCTAGCAATCTTTAAAGACTTTTTATTCATCAAATGCCATTCTAAGCCCAGACATGAATGGCAAATACTCCTGTGATCTTTCTGTGGTGGCTCAGGAGTTTGTGGCTCACTCTCTCAAGCTGTGACATACCTCCAAGGTCAACCATTCAATAGAAAACATTCATAAGCAGTCAATTATGGAGTGTTTGACTCTAAGCTTATGTCTACAAAAAAATGTAAACACGTGTTTGGAAAGTAATAAACCAATGCATACTAGAGCAGACATCAGGTTCGTAATGAGAGCCTCACATCAGCTGAGACACTTCATTCACCATTATTTTCTAAACCCATCTATTTCTGCCCATTTAGGGGAGAAATGAAGTCACACTGATATTTCAAATACTAATAATGCTGCCTCTGTAGATGTGAATTTCATGAAGTTTGTAAGTAATGAATAATATTATGAAACTAGACAATAGGCCAATTTGAAGCTGGATGAGAGCAAATTTTCAGATTATTAATTCCACAAAAAATTTTGGCTTTCAAAAATATTGTTGGAGAAGGAATATTATATGGCTGAGGATGAGTATGACACTAATTGTTATTGTATATGAAAAAATTTGTTTTCATTAGACTGGGTATTAGAATTTAACCCTCAATTTATTTTATGTAAAAAAAATACATAGATATATGAAGAAAGCAAATCTACTTGTATAAAATGTGCATCAGATAATCCTCAAAGACAAAGGAAATGATAACTTACTCATTCTGGCAAATGCATTTTGTATATGTTAAAAGAAAAATCCATCCAACAACTTCTATGTTCTGCATTTTATTCTCTTTGTGGTTGCCCTAGAGACTGGGAGGCTGAGAGTGGTGCTCATATTTTGAGATGATGTTTTGTGTTCACACTTGAAATATACATTTTAAACTACACATCTGAAAACAGTTGGGAACAGTCTTCTGAAAATAATAAATATCAGAATTGCAAAATCAGATATTTGTTTACCAGGAAATGAAGAAATACAAGGTTTTATAACTTTCTAAAAGGTTTATTTTCTTTCTTTTCATTTTGTTTTTGGTATAGCTTTGATTAGGTTAACAATACAACACTTTAAAAGCAATGAGAATGTACCTAACTTTGGTGTGTGTGTGTGTGTGTGTGTGTGTGTGTGTGTATGTATGTGCAGAGAGAAAGAGAAAGAAAAAGATTGTTTTCTTTTGACTCAATTTTCTTGGTTGAAAGTGGTTTTGGACTGCCTTCCACGTTTTTAGCTTTGAAGAAAAACTTGCTGTTGAACTGTCTTGGAGAGGTTTAGATTATATAATACAGTCATATACTTATCTATTTGAGACTGGCTTCCCACTTTGGTGGTGATAAGAAAATGTGTACACATGTGAAAGGAACAAATCAGTCCTGTGATTTCTTTGTAAATGTTAACTTCCTTGGTCCCATATTTTACAACCTATTTTCTCCAGGAATATGAAGCCACCTGAACAGATTAGAATACAATATGAGAACTACAAACTGAGAAGCAACTATCTCAGAAAGCAGATTGCAGAATCTAGGTCTTTTGTCTAGCTTTCTCATCCTTTTATTCAGGAAGGAAGCAACAAAAGATCTTGATATGAGAAATGATCTGTTTTGGTTATGTGAATAGGGTCCCTAGCAATCTATCTTGCCAAATAATGAATGCAAATATCACATCACCATTGTATGAAACTGAAAATTATACTTATATTACCACTTGAAGTATTGCCCTTTGGATAGCAGGATATACCTTCTCAAAATGTGGTTTGGGGGCTCTTGAGAGGATATGCCTACCCTCTATATGTGGCTATTTCCTATTATCTATACAAATTATTCATGTTTACTATTTTATAATTTACTACTTCTAAGTTAAGTGGTTAATCAGTACATTTATATTTTATTGTCAACTTATTAAATCATAAAATTTTACGGGCTGGAGAGATGGCTTAGCGGTTAAGCTCTTGCCTGTGAAGCCTAAGAACCCTGGTTCGAGGCTTGGTTCCCCAGGTCCCACGTTAGCCAGATGCACAAGGGGGCGCATGCATCTGGAGTTCGTTTGCAGAGGCTGGAAGCCCTGGCGCGCCCATTCTCTCTCTCTCCCTCTATCTGTCTTTCTCTCTGTGTCTGTTGCTCTCAAATAAATAAATAATTAAAAAAAAATTACTACTTGAACTTTGTGGCCAAATCAATTATTTTGGTTGACCCAGTGAAATGTGATTATGGAAGATGTATAGGGAACATACCTTAAGATTGTCTATGCTGTGTCTCATGCTATCATTAGATTCAACCAGATTCATGGCCTGGAGTACCAGAATCTGGTAGTTTCATAATTTTGTAATTTGTCACCATGATGAATTGAAAAACAAACAAAAAAAAACTTACCTTTCTTATAAGGTGGTCCTTGGACAGATGCTATATTAGGACCTGTCGTATTTTATTCTGCAGTGTTCTTCTTAATTGTGCAAAAGTAGCATGATCTTCCAGGTCTTACATACATATACCCACGGAAAAAATGACACACTGGTATTGCATACTTCACACTTCTCATGTGTGAAATAAATTTTTGTTGTGTATGAATGCACATAACAAGGTAAATATGTATGAAAATATCCATATGCAATTCTTTCATAAACCTGAATCATCTTTTGCCTTTTAGTTTACCTGTTTCATAGGAGAAATGATTGCAGACCTATTTAAAATCACTCGCCCTATTTCTTATTTTATTGATTTTTCAGCAGAGGTATGGCAGTTCAAACCACCACATGTGAATTTGTGGATAAGTTTTTATTTTTACCTTGGTTGTCCACACAAATGGCTTAAGAGTCAAACAAAAATGGGCATAAATCCAACATTTTCAGCTCACTATGATTGCTAACTATATATGTGCTTATTTCTTCTTCTCATAGCTAACCATCTTTCTTGGTCTTATATGGAAAGACATATCTTTTTTTAATCTAGATATTCATTCCAAAGTTATACAGGTATATAATACACTTATTAGATTAAGCTACCTGTGGTCAAATTGCAGTACAAAAATATCAAATGAAGTCTTCCAGAGATCATTTATAAATTTTAAATTGCATACCATTCTGAGTAACATGATATAATTTCAGACCCTTTTCCTCTGTCTAGAGCATGAAAAAGCTCATTGTCTAGCGTAACATGCTGCACACACTACTCCCTGTTGCTCCCTTGGTACCCAGCATGTCTAATGTATTTTCATTGTGCTATTTCATTGTTTGTGTTTAAGTAACACACTTATTTTGCTTAGTAATCACCCTAAAATTATAATTATAAAAGTTATAATTTTGGCAATTTAAATATGCCAAGTACAGGTTAGAAAGTGCTTCTTTAATTATAATCTCACACCATCTTAAGGGTGAATATAGTACAATAAGCTATGTATTCACTTAATTTATTATCATATATTGTTAAACTTGTTCTATTGATCTCTTATCATATCTATTTTGTGAAGTAAACTTTACCTATGTGTTTACAAGATAAAATACATCAAGCATTACTGAGTTCTTCAATGCTCCCTGGGGTGCTGTAAGGTATCCTATGGATGAAAGTGTACTGTGTGCACATATATGTACACATTTTTTTTATTCATAACTTTATTTTACATATACTTTGAAAAGTGTTCAATACAATGAATCTTGCATTTTTAGTGAAACATAATTATCATCATTATCAAGCAGCACTCCAATATAGTAAACTGACAGCCTTGAATTATAAAAAGCTGGGGACTCTGTTTGATGACTGCTTTAGCTTTTTGGTTATTATATTCAGTCTTGCTGTGATGAATAATTTTCTTCAAGCCCTTTCCTACCAATCACAATGTGTGCTTATGCTATAGCATAAAGGTTTTATGCTGTGTATCAAGAACTATAATGAATCTCTCAACATCATATTTGTAATAATAACAGCAAATGCTTAGATAGTACTTAATTGTTATTTCAGACCATAAATTCTCTACCAAAATAAATTCATTTAATTCTGAAGACAGCCCTGTGAGTTAAGGAATAATATTATTACCCTTATTTACTAAGGAGGACGAAAGAGCTGGTTAACAGCTCTTTAGCTTATAAACAATAGATCCTAGACAAGAAAGGAAGCAAGCTGATCAAGGGGCATTTTCTTCAACAGTTTACTAATAATAAATAAAGTGCCTTCATTTATTGTTTTCATCTCAGTTCTGTTAGGCAAGAGCATATCTCTTATTTGTAGTATGCGGATGAGGACATTGAGGCTCAGAGATATACAATGATGTATCTATGGATACTACTCCATCAACGGAGGAACTGAGATCTCAGTTGTTCAACAGCAGAGGTTATTTAGGTTCAGTGAGACAATAAAGCCCACATTTGCCAAGGATGATTTAGCTAATCCATCCAGCTCCTTTAGTTTAGGAGCCAATATAAAAGATGGGTTCCATATCTTATAATATGCTTTATGGAGCATAGAAGTTCAGTTTTGAGACAATAAAGGCTGCCTTATCTGCAAATCTAAATATTAACTTCATTCAAGGTTTAGGTGAGAATAAGTGGTGAAGTGGCTGAGTATGAAAATCTTTCCTTGTATTATGATTATCACTGTGCTGCTTCCAACCAACGAGCATATTCCCCACATTCTTCTTCTTCTTTTTTTTACTAAGTAGAAACTTTGTATGGATACATGATGTGTTAGTACCATCATTTCTCTCTTCACTGCTTCCAATACACTGAGGGCCTTCATAGTGGAATTGGAGGTATTCACCTTGAGTTATGAGGGCAGCAGCCAGTCATGGTTGGGGGAAGGCAATACTTCTGGATATTCCCTGCCACCCTGCAACTCTTACAATCATCCTGCCTCTACTGTCACAAAATTCCCTGAGCCTTGGCGGGTATGCTTTAAGTCTATTTTCAGCTCTCAGCAACTTCTGAATTTCTGCTTTGGCACACTTTGAGTATCCTTAGTGTCTGTCTCCATCACCCTGGCACAGGTTGTCAGGCTCACCGTGGAAGCAGCCCTCTTGCCTGTTTCATCAATTCCTCTGTAGTTTCACCTGAGCTCTATTTGTTGCACTAGGGTCTTTACTTCTTCAATACAATAGGAATATAGAGATGACCTTGTGTTTCTTACAGTCTTTGTGCTCATTTATAAATTTAGGGATTGAATTTGCATTTTATCATCAACATTACTTTGAGAATTCATGATTCTTGATTTGTTAGCTAGGTTTTATTTTGATCATGCTTGACTAGTTCTTGACAACATTTAGCCACAAAATTTGAACATAACACCCCAAACTTGTATCAACTATATTCTTTCTCTGGGCTTATATACATTTCTTTCCATTTTGTGGGGGGGAGGAATATTGGGTCAGAGTCTCTGTATGTAACCAGAGGTTGTCTGTAACTCATAGCAATCCTCCTACCTTCGCTTCCTAGATGCTGGGCTTACACTGGTTTGCCACCATACTTGGCTATAGTTTCTAAGTTTACCACATCTTTTATGTATTGAAAGAGATTTCAGAAATTTCCTTGAGAATAACCTAAAGTTACAAAAAAAAAAAAAAAAAAGAAAAAACAAAAAACAGGGCTGGAGACATGGCTTAGCTGTTAAGGTGCTTGCCTGCAAAGCCAAAGGACCCAGGTTTAATTCCTCAGGACCCAAGTAAGCCAGATGCCCAAGATGGTGCATGCATCTGGAGTTCATTTGTAGCAGCTGAAGACCCTGGTGTGCCCATTCTCTCTCTCTCTATCTTCCCTTTCTCTTTCACACACATAAATAAAATAAATTTAAAAAACAACAATCGGGGCTGGAGAGATGGCTTCATGGTTAAGTGCTTGCCTGTGAAGCCTAAGGATCCGGGTTGGAGGATCAATTCTACAGTAAGCCAGATCCACAAGGTAGCATATGCATCTAGAGTTCGTTTGCAGTGGCTGGATGCCCTGATGAGCCCATTCTCTCTCTCTTTCTCTCTCTCTCTCCTCTGTTGTTCTCAAATAAATAAATAAAAATAAATAAAAATTAAAAATAAAAACAACAATCAGAAGCTTCACAAATATAAATCATAAGTAAAGCCTTTATTTTCCTCATAAATAAATAACAGAGGAGGACAAAAAGAATGCAAAATCAAGATAGAAGAAGGGCTACTTGTAAAGAAAAGGGGGTTCAGTGAAATGAGAGTTGGGGGAGGGGATGAAATTATATGACCAGAGGGATTATGATCAAATTAAGGTATGTTCATATAGTAAAGTTATTAGCATCCCTCCAGTTAGAATGTACCCATACATTCCAAGCTCTAGTCTAGGAAGATTAAATCTCCTGAAGGCTGACATATAAATGGACATTGATTGTCTTGCTTTCATAGATGAATTTGCTTTTGCAGCTAGCATAAAACAATGCATTTTCATTAAAATTGTGGGAAGGAAAATATGAAATGAATATAATTTTTTTTCTCTCCAATTCTGACTCACTCTCATGATGGAAAAAGTGGCTTTTCTTACCTTACAGACAGTATATTTTTGGCAGGTGTGATGATTTCATCTTATGAATATAGATAAGCCAAAGATGCTCAGTAAAGACTCTTAGAAATCATTTTGGAGGAACCCATTAGGATGCTTATGTTTACTAACTAGCAATCAAAAATGCAAATGTACAGAAGGGCCAAGAAAAGAAACTAATTCATAAAATCGATTGCACTAAAGGAAATGGGGGCTTTCAGATAAATTTTGAAAATGCAACATTCACAGATTATTTTTTGTAATTTAATTTAATTTTTTTTTTTTTTTTACCTGAACTTGCAATGTAGTGTAGACTTGCCTCAAACACATGATCCTCCATTCTGATTGCTGGGATTATAACAGTGTATCACCAGACTTAGCCTGGTTTTAAGCATTTAAGGATATGGTTGCTGGGGCTGGAGAGATGGTTAGCAGTTAAACTGCTTTCCTGGGAAGCCTAAGGACCCAGGTTTGATTCCTCATTGCCTAGGTAAGCCAGATGCACATGGTTGCACATGTGTGTGTTTGTAGTGGTTAAAGGCCCTGGCACATCCATTCTCTCCTTCTCTCTCTAATAAATAAATAAATAAAAATAAAATAGTATGATTCCTCCCCCTCTCTCTAGATATGTGTGTACATAAAAATATGTATATATGTATATATATGTAAATATGCTAATTTCACTCATGGTCCTGGTACTTGATACATTAAAAATACTGTGAAAGGTGGATTTCATTCTTCTAACATGGCCAGGAAGCTTTTACATAACAATGTCCCACCTGTAGTGTAGTCTCATAGAAACCTGTCAAAGTACATGGAGAAGCAAAGAGGGATCCCTCAGGAAAAAGGCAAAAACATTAATGCTTTCAAAATGGGAAATTAGTGCAACCTTTTCTTGAGCTTGTCAAAGCATTACATTAAAGAACCTAAAGTTATTATCATATTAACATAGGAATGGATCAAGGAGCTATTCACATATAAACAAATTGAATGGACCAACCCAACAGAGGAGAGAGGATGTGAGGCTTTTTTTTTTTTTTTTTTTAGGAAAACCACCTTCTTACATTCTTTTGCCTCTTTTTGTCTTCTGTTCATTTTTCACTCCTGTTTCTGACATGAAAGTCACAGTTCAGATGCATCAGATTCTAAATCATCTAAAGCAAATCAGGCCAGAAATGGGCTGATAATGAAGGCCAAAAATGTGTGCTTGCTTTTTACCAGTGAATCATCTGCAACAATGGAGGCTAAAGATTCTATTAGCATCATAGAAGCTCTCAGGAAGCAATCTGCGGTTTTTTTACTCAGAATTTTTCTCTAGTATTATTGAACCTTGATTATTAATTGAGATCAGTGTAGCTGGAGCTCAGCATGGTGAAATGTTTTTGCCCCACCCCCATGTTTGTTTTGTTTTATTATAAAGAACTTTTGTTACTTTATTCTACTTGCCGTTTTTGTCTTTTCTATCTAATGCTCTTGCATTTCTCTTCATTGAATCACTGCATACATGATTATGAGATGCCTACTATGTTCTAGACATTTTTCTGGGTGCTAGGCAAAAAGCAAACAAAGCAGGTGTGTGTGTGTTTACAGTGCATGCATTTGTTTTCCATTCTGACTTTATGCATAAGCTTTAAATTGTATTTTGGGGGATTGGGAAATGGCTCATATGAAAAAGCTCTCACCATCCAATAGGTAGAGTACCCAAGCTTGGTCCCCAGGCCCCATTTAAAAGCCAGAAGCCATGGTGGGCTTCTATAACCCTAGCATGCTCACGCTGCCTGCTAGATGCTGTGTGGAAACAGGAGAATTTCCCAGAAGCTCAAGCAAAATAGCTAAGAACAATAGGGTGAAAATTCAGAGCAAGAAATCCTGCCTCAAAATGTGGATAGGCAAAAACTGAAATGAAAGTTGGCCTCTGATTTCCACATGCATACTGAGACATGCATGCCCCCCACTCACATGTGCACTCACACAAATAAATAATAAAATAAAATAATGTTAAAAAGCATGTTTACTTGATAGCCAACATATACTACATATTCTATGTGGTTTCTCACTTACTATTGGGTTATATGAAAATGCTCAGTCACTTGCTAAGTGGCAGAGATCAGCATGGCAAATAATAAGGTTTGCTGGCATTGAGATGTACATGACTGCTAACTGCTGTGTATTTATTTCATGGGACAAGAAAGCAAAGGAATGGAGAATGAAGTTGAAGCATGTCTATGCTGAGTTTGTGAAGGATAGAAGGCAGGAGTAAAAATGTTTTAAGTTTCACATTGTCTTGGTCACGTTTCTCACGCCAGACCTGTGTCCTTACATCTATACTGTGCTGTCATTTGTACATTTCCGTGTGATATGTCAAACCTTTGGGGAGTGAACAGAGAGAAGAAGCTTCTACTTATGTCCCTCTGATGTTAACTGCACAGGCTTGTGTGCTCTGCCTCCAGAGTGGAATGTTGAAACATAGAAAGGGAAGTACAAGGTTGAAGTCATCCAAGGACTTATTTCAAGAGCTACTCTGATGATTAGGAGTGAGAGACACTGTGAAAATCTCTTCCAGCTTTTTTTATTCTAACAGGAGTGGGGCAGAAGCCTCCACAACAAAACAAGGTGATGGAGGAACCTTTTAAAATAAGAAGTGAGGGAAAATATGGACTTCTGCCTCATTCTAGGTGAATGCATGCTACAAAGCATAAAACCACCATACATAAGCATAAGGTTTTTTTATACCAACCTGGTGACATTTGCTATGAGGTCCTTTGCTGTAGCCTAATCTCTGAACCTGCACTCACAAATCCTGGGCCTCCTTTTTAAATCAGAATCTCACTTCCTGTTGGTGAGATTTTCCTGTTTCCACAGTGCTGAACTATATCCTCCTATCTTTCTGCTAGCATTTGTGTGGGCCTGTAATCCCAGACTGGGCACTGCATGCATTTCATGCCCAGTGGACACATGGGTAAGACATAACACAGGCCCTAAACTTAACCAGTGAGACTAAATTTTGAGATTTCATTTGGAATTTTTTTTAAATAGACATTTTTTCCAATGTTCTCATAAATTAATGAAAAAAAAAACACCTCACAAGTGTGTAGAAAAGCATGTAGATTAAGACAATCTAGGGGGGAGTAGAGAAAGGGTATTATTTGAAATGCTGGATCAGGCAATATAAAAAGATAGGCAACATTTGTTCTTATGTGAGCCTACTAATTCAACTATTTTTCTCTTAAGTTAGAGTGAAGTTGGGTTTGTTTTCTGGCAAGAATCTAAACAGGAAACTTACTTGTAGTTTTCTCTCCTCAGATGGTTTACCGCCCTGGTTTCTTAGTTGCTTCTGATAAAACCCACATGCAATTCTCTCACTAGTTTCTCACCTATAATCAATAAAGCCTTCTCCACAAGGACTCATCCCTCAGGGAATGAAAGTAGCCCAAGGAAAGTCAAAGTTCACAAGAAGAGGCTGAGTATGCAAAACGATTTATTGGCTTTTCAGATTTTTAGATAAGCTCCAGGCTAGTTTACCTTTCATCTTTGTGCAGTATGAGGAAAAAAAATTTATGTGAGACTATTTGAGGTGGATCTAGGTGCATTTGCATGTTTGTATCTTAAAATTTTTCACTGCTTTTTCCTTATAGTTATAAACTCATTATTCTGTATATACACAATCCCTCATGGACATTCCTGCCTTATCTTTAAGACACTAAAAATGAAGCATATTGTCTTTCCTCCAAAGGGCTCTTCTTTCCTTCCTCAGTTTTAATTTGTGGTTCCACAAGTCCTTTCCACAAACTAAAAAAGGGAGAGTCAAGTGTTGCTTCTTTTAGCTAGGTTGGGTTGTTGGGACCACACACCACAGATGGGGTGGCTTGAATAACAGACATGGAATTCTCACATTTAGGAGCTGAAAAGCCCTGGATTAAGAGGCTGAAGATTAGGTTCCTGGTGAGGTCCCTTTTCCTAGCTTGTAGACAATGTTTTCACATGGGAGGAAAAAATAAAGTGAATGCTGGCTTCTCTTCCTTCATTGCAAGGCCCACCAATGAATTTATGAGGGTTCCTTGCTCATGAACTCATTGCAACCTAGTTGACCCTAGAAGACTTTATTTTCCCAAACTGTCACATCTGAATGCTGGGAGACATAAACCTGCAAGTCATGACACTCTCACTGCATACATCAAACACAATCCTTGTCTTCCATTTTGGTTCCCAAACCCTGCCTGTCTGCTCAGCTAAGCTACTTGTCTCTATCATTGTTCTACTTCAATTCACCATCATCTCACCACATCAATAATAACGATAGACTTCAATTTGGTCTCATCACCAAGTATGTTTCATTGCTATTTTAACATAAACTATCTATAAATAGGGGGCTGGGGAAATAGCTTAATGGTTACAGGTGCTTGATTAAAAAGCATGTTGCCCTTGCTTCATTTAAATGCCCAGCACCCAGGTAAATCTAGACATAAACTTTAGTAGCAAGAGACTATGGCGTGTGACACACACACACACACACACACACACACACACACACACACTGAGAGAGAGAAAGAGAGAATGATTATCTCTATGTCAGCAACTTTCATAGCAAATATCAGTCATGCTGGGATTCTTGAAACTAACCAGCAAGACTTCTTTTTCTCTTAGTTTTCCTTTTTAACCTGCCTCATGTGTTTATGACTATGTCCCCAAAATAGATCCTTGTTCCACAAGAAACACAATGAATATTTCACTTTAATTTTTGTCCTGAAATTCAGAATGCTATCTAACACAAAGTAAGCATTAATTGGATTTAACTAAATCCCTGTCTTTGCAAATTCCAATAATTTATCATGCAAATTAAATATATGTTACCGATTGCTTAGTTTTCTACTTAGTTGTTCAACATGATTATGTTTAAATGAGTCTTATGGAAGTGACAATTATTGAACAGAGATATAAGAGAAGGGCAAGCCTGACCTTCAAGTGAAACATGAGTCAGCCATTTGTAAATCTGAATTGTAACTTTGATGCCAAATTCATAAGATATAAATTAATGAAAGAAAATGAATGAACAGATATTCCAGATTAGAATGAAGGTAAAAATCTCATTAAAGAAGTGGCTAACACAGAGAACCATGCATTGTGCCTCTTCTTGTATATCATGACATTCCTGAAAATATTATTTTTCAAAGCAAGAATATGATTAGGAAGATAAAATCTGTATCAGGCTTGTCATACTCCTTAATGTCCTCAAATCAAAAATACTTTATAAAATGTGTAATTATCTTGTAAACAAAGAATGCAGTGGGCAGGACTCTGGATCAGACCAGTCTTGAGCATTCCAGGTTCTATTAGAGTCACAAAATTCTTAATTTTAAAACCTCACATTTTTCTCATGTGTAAACTTGAATTAATATGTACCTCCAAGAATTACTGTGATTATTGAATCATATAATGCATTTAATGTATTCACTATGGTTCATGGTTAATAGCATATTCATATTATTTTAGGAGCTATATAGTAAAAAGTCATATAAATTTGAAAAGTGATGAATAAACTAAAGGTTTCTTTACTATATGATTTCTCAAAGACTTTAATATATAGATGCTTATTGATATATGCATTATAGTTAAATATGCAGTATGTTGTATTTCTGAGAATGGCCATTGATTACATAATATTTTTCTGGCTTATGTGATAATAGTTTCATTTCATTGTAACTCATAACATAAAGGTGCTGTTTCAAGCAACTCACTTCAGGAAATGTTACATTAAGTGACTACTGCTGAGCTAGAGAGAATGAGAAGTACAAGGGACAAGTTACACCGGACAGAGTTGAAAGCAAGAAACAAAGTGGTAGTGAGTTGCTCAGAGCAAATGGATCGGTTAATAAATTTCTTCTCTCTCTTCTAACTTACTGTCTTTGTCCTAAGGCTAGCTAAAATCTTTGAACTTCTATAGCTCATCACAAACTTGCCAACACAGTTTGTAGATGCTCACTTCAGATATTTGAAGTAGAAACCTGATGTTCAAATATGAAAACTGGAAAAAAAAAAAAACGGGGGGGGGGCAAAATAAGGTTCTAAACCATTCCTTGTAATGCAAAGAAGGGATTTGGACTTTAATTCTATACATTTTCTAACCAAAATATGTGTACATAAAAATTGTTAGGAACTATCAGTGAGTTAGGAAAAGGAACAATCATGCCTAATTTGTATTACAATAGTATGAGGAACCTTTTCACCAAGAGTGTGGGCTGAAAAGAATGTGCCAATGGGCTGCTTTTGTCAACTCTATGATGCTTATAATTCTCTTTCATTTTCTGTGCTCGTCATATTTTATAAAGCTTTATTAAAGGGCAAAACTGAAACACAGGACATTGACTACGGAGTTGTAATTTAGCAATTGCACAACAAAGGAGTTTGATGGAAATGTAAAACTAGTTATTTGTGAACCACATTATTTGAGTTTAAATTATATTGTGAGGGTGTGTAAAACTAGAATTACTTTCAAATTATTGATATTTACTATAGCTCCTTCTTGTACCATTAAACTAGGACAAACAAGGAGCTATTTGATTTAACTAGTAGCAAATGCTTATAGAGGACCTACAAGGGCAAAGTAGACCTTAAGGATACTGAGGGATGCAAAAGTTAGTGAGATTGGGCTGGGAAAATGGCTTAGCAGTTAAGGCACTTGCCTAAGGACCTGGTTTGATTCTCCAGGACCCATGTAAGCCATATGCACAAGGGGACACACGTGTCTGGAGTTTGTTTGCAGTGGCTGGAGGCCCTGGCATGCCCGTTCTGTCTCTCACTCTCTCTTCCTCTGTCTCTCTCTTTCTCAAATAAATAAATAAAATATATTGAAATTAGATTAAATAATAAGTAAAAAATCTATAAACACTTCATTAAAAATAAAACTTAGCCAGGTCCAGTAAAACGCTGTCTCAAGGAATAAAGGTTGAAGAGCAATAGAAGAGGACACCTGGTGTCCTACTGACAGCAGCATGAGTTGGCGTGGGGCACACACACATCTGCACACATTTGTGCCCACAACACTCATAGGCATACCCTCCCCAGAAAAGTGAAACTTCAGTGATGACACATTATCTTGGGACTTCTCAATTTCATGAAACAGGTACCTGGTTAGTTAAAAGAACCAAAACACATGGTACCTGATACACATTTAAAGAATACAAAACACCCTGAAAAACAGGGACAGTGACAGGTTTCTCCAAGGAGAGGAATTAACTGTCTATGTTAAAGACAGCAGGTGTCTTTATGAGGAAACATGGACAGTATTGTCAAAATTATAATGTCTAACTCTAAGGTTTTAGCAAAAAGATATTTCAAAAGATGCCTACAATAATTTAGTTGTGCTTGACATCTTGACGCCAGCAGTGGTGGCATCCAAAGGATGGATTGGTTGTAGGAGTTTTAATTTCCAAAGCTGTTGCCACTTTCACCCAAACCATTTCAGTTATAATGTAAATACCTGTTTATAATCTAAAAATTGATGTGTTTAACCATACCAATATAGCTTTTAGATGAATGCTGTAGTCTCAGCATTCAAACTCGTTCCTAGAGCTTTCCATGCTGACATTGTAGAGCCTGCACCCATCACAGGGTTCTCTCTAACAGTAAGTACTATGTGAAGTAAATAGTGACATTAACTGTCTATAGAAACTGTCAACTAAATAACTTGGAAACACTGAAATCCAATCAATATCTAGGACACATAGAAAGAAAACAACTAGGAGTCAAGAATCCTTTTGGGTGGTGTCCTGGGAGCTGCAGACCAAGCCTGTTTAGAAATACTTATGGGGCAGTGTCTGCTTGTTCTGCATTTCCAGAGCAGGAGGCTTAGCCACATCAGGCCACACTAAATTGCTTGTCATGGTGTTTAACTTTGATACAAAAAGCACCTAAAAAACTGGAATCCATTTTATTTTTTCTTTTTACTTCAGGTCCTATCTCTTTGCTTAATGCTTATCGCTTGATTAATAAATGCTTAAGCCCAGAAGGGAACTCATTTGTATGTGAAATATTAATGCTCAAATGCATTAATCTTATATTATGCTGTACATGAAAAGCCTACTATGCTACATTCTCCTTATGCCTTCTGTCATAGAATTCTTATCTGCCTAATGAAGAAAGTACTTATCTCTGAAGTAGACGGTCACAATCCCTATCAAGAACTGAAATTCTTGGGCTAGACAGATAGCTTAGTGGTTTAGTGCTTGCCTGTGAAGCCTAAGGACTCTGGTTCTAGGCTCAAGTCCCCAGAACCCACGCTAGCCAGATGCACAAGGGGGCTCATGCATCTGCAGTGGCTGGAGGCCCTGGCATGTCCATTCTCTCTCTCTCTCTCTCTCTCTCTCTCTCTCTATCTGCCTCTTTCTCTCTGTCTATTGCTCTCAAATAAATAAATAAATAATAAACCAAAAACAAATTTTAAAAAGAACTGAAATTCTGACTCCAGGTCATTGTTTGAGAAGTCTCTTTTCTTACCCAGGTGAATAGGCTCAGAGCATGTCCAGTAATGGAAGCTCACCCCTGAAACATCAGACATTTGAGACTATACAGATTCCTAATAGTCATTCTTAGTCATTTGGGAAAAGCCAGAACATGTTTGTACTACAACACAATCCTTCCATATCCATCTTCTGAAAGATTTTTTTTAGAATAGGTATTTTCAATTTCTTCAGTGCCATTTTATATATCACAGTCTCTAACGACACCAGTGATGTCATATTCTTCCACAGAAACAGTTCAATAGTTTTATCTAATTCAAACCCATCACTCAAGAATCTTAGTTTTGTTGCCCCTCACTGTGTCTTAAGATGAGAATAATAAATCTTAGCTTAAAGAGATTTTTATGAAAAATAAGTAGTGAGTAACTAAACACATAATATATCACATTAAATTTCTATATTAATAATAATTGCACAAATTTTATTCATGCCATGTAAGCTGATTGAATTTTGCAGGATATTTGATTATCTAGTTTCTATGTTACATTTTTTTCTATTTTTGATATAATTTTTAAGACTATTTCTCTTATTTATTTCAATAAATGAATTGAGCTATTGGGAACAGAACAGTCTATTCCTTTTGAGTATGTTCAGGGTTCTTTACAAAATCTTTATTTTGAGGGTAATCTAAATGATCACAAGTAAATTAGGAAGGCATATGATAAAACATTGACCTACAGTGTCCATGGATGACAAAACAAATCACAGGAAACATGTTGCCTCACAACAGTTATTCAAGTAGAATATGAAAATCCTGATTTATCACCTCTAAGATTAAGTACTCAAAATTGGTCTAATGTTTAATCCCTCATAAATATGACCTTTTTAAAATAATAGTAGTAGTAATGATAATAACATTTTTTTTCAAGGTAAATTCTCACTCTAGCCCAGGCTGACCTGGAATTCACTATGTAGTCTCAGGGTGCCTAGCACTTATGGCGATCCACCTACTTCTGCCTCCCAAGTAAAGTACTGGGAATAAAAGCATGTACTACCACGCCCAGCTAAAAATTTTAATACTAGTTATTTGTATGTGTGTGAGAGAGAGAGAAAGAGAGAGAAAACACAGTGCATGTGTGTGTGTTCATGTGAGTACGAGTGAAACTGTACCACAGTGCATATGTGGAGGTCAGAAGACAACTTTCTGGTTGGTTATCTCCTGTGTAGTTCATTGGAGGTAGGGTTTCCCACTTTGGATCCCAGCTCTGCCATTCTTTGCTGGGTTCTCCATGAGCTTCTAGAAAACTTTCCTGTCAGCCCTTCAGTTAACCATCAGTGTTAGCACACTTGGATTACAGAAAGCCCATCATTGCTTCGGGCTTTTGAGCTGGGGTCTGAGGTTTGAACATGGGTAAACCAGCATGAGCAGAGTGTGCTACACTACACTGAGCCGTCTCCCCCATCTCAATATGACCAATTTTATAAAAGTATCTTTATTACTATACTATACTTTATGTCTTTTAAAAATATTTTATTTATTTATTTGAGAGAGAGAAGGACAGGAAGAAAGACAGAGAGAAAGAGAGTGAGACAGAGAGAGAGAATGAATATTGGCATGTCAGGGCCTCTAGCCAGTGCAAATGAAATTCAGATGCATTTTCCACCTTGTGCATCTGGCTTTATGTGAGTACTGGGCAATCAAATCTTGGTCCTTTAGCTTTGCTAGCAAGTGCCTTAACTGCTAAGCCATCTCTCCAGCCACTGTCTTCTTCTTCTTCTCTTTTTATAAGCCAGAGAGAGTTCAGTAAGATTCATTTGGTACTTTATGACAACTGAAATGAATAGAAAAGTCAAGCTTACATATTTATGACAAATATGTGGCCAGATTTGTCTTCTGTATTTAAGTCTATTGTGTGCTCTGGTAATATAGTACTGCTTTCAACAAGAGTATGCATTACAGGGCAAATCTAATGTGGTCTGTTGGTTTAGCAGCATTTGATAGCCCTTGCTATTTTTCTGGAAGATTCTTCATGGTACTGGATGAAGAAAGATGGTATTTCTCAAATCTATCAGTTTTTACTGTCTCGTGCTTTATTTCTAATAGAATTATTAAAAGTAACTCAAGTAATTTGAAACTCAGAAAGCAAGTTCAATTCTGAAGAACAAAATCTCCAAGGTATGTCTGCTCTAACAGTATAAAAGAAGTTTTCATGGTTAATGTTAACTTCTAATCTCTGTGAGTCTTACTAAGCAACTGTTTTTCAGATCACTTGTTATACATTATAACACAGGGGTAAATAACATTTTAAATAATGGATATTTTCAATCCCTCTTTCATATTTATTCATGCCTAGAGAAGCTTTAATTATGGATCAGTGGAAATAGATTGTTGAATAAAAAATATATTTCAGAACAATCAATGATCCAGTACAACTTCTCAGGGAACTCTAAGGTAATTTTCCCCCAAAATGTACTAAGTCCTATAGGATACTTGTATTCTCAGATGAGTATCACTTTATATTAAGCTATTATCAAATAATGCCACTTTCCTTATGATTTTTCAAGGGAATGTTTCTCAAAATTATGGTACTTTTGTTTTGGAATATATGATATGCAATGATCTAATCTTACCTCAAAGATATTCTGTCATTAAAGTAATTCTTAAGCTTTATCAAAAGGGAGGCAAACGGTATTTCTGCCTGTAGTGAAGTAGCAAGTGCTGACAAGCTGGTTAATAATTCATACATCTTTCTCATGAGTTGTAGCTATCCCTAAGCTTTAGTTTAATGAAAATGTTCAGATGTGATAACTGCACTTGTTTGTAGTTTTACGAAATATTTTGTATTTGTCTTATCACAACAAATTTTAATCTCATGCCAAACAAATCTGTTGTACAGTAGTTATTTTTTTTTCAATTTTAATAATTGTTTTGTTTTCCATAGTATTTAAATAATAATAACCTCTGCTGGACTGAGAAAATGCCTGCTCCCAAAAAGGGAGGACACATGTTTAATATCTTCACTGTCTAGTAAAGAATCTATAGGCTTTAGTTTTCTGGAATATTATTTTTGCCTATAATTTTGACCAATACATTTAACTTTTTAAAAATCTTAACTTTATTCAAAAATATGAAAAGTGTAATATTCTCAGCAAAGGCCCATGCATGTATATTGCTAACATAACAATTTCTTACCTATTAGAAAGAAATTAGTGATGTATTCTCCAAGTTTTATGAGGATATTTCCTCACAACAGTTATTCAACTAAAATATGAAAATCCTAATTTACCACTTCTAAGAGTAAGGACTGAAAACTGGTCTAATGTTAATCCCTCATAAATATAACAGTAACAATCATGGCTTAAAGGTTAAAGTTCTCATATTCATTTCTTATTGCTACTCATAAATTCTAAATTCCAGAATTAGTTTTGGAATTCTCAAAGTCATGCTACCGCATATTGTTCTCAATTTCCTTTTCATTAAAAGCAGGACTGATGAAAAGAGCCTAAGGAATGTGGAAAACATTTAATTTCAGATGTTAATTAAGTGCTTTGCATAAAGCACCATTTGTAGAAGTGTAAGCCAGGAGCAGAGGCAGGATATTAATACTCAGGAAGGCAATGGTCTTAAACTAAAGTCAGGAAAAATATTGGGTATTTAATAGAAACAAATCTAAATCATGTCAGAGAACCTAAGCTTACTCAACTTGGATACTGTTTATTTATGATTTCATGTAATTTAAACTATGTGGTTTTAGGTCATGTGTTAGTTTCTTAGCTGAAACAATTGAAGAAATTGTTCATTTGAAAGATAAAGCTCATATTGACACCAACCAGCCACAAGAGGGAAGTCTTGCCTATACTAGAAGAACTGTATATATATAGGGAGGGGGATATTTTTGCAAAAAAAAAAAAAATCTAATGAAAAGGAGAAAGATTTTGTCTTTTTTGTTGTTATAGCATGGTGCTAAGCCTACTGGAGAATAACATTTGTAGTTCTAGCACATTATAGACATTTTGCAAGTGTAGAAGGATATTATTTTTCTAATATATTTGTCTTAAAATGTATATCACTTTTTTCTGTGCAGTTCAATTTTGTGCTGATTTAAAGATACATATACAGATATAAAATTATTTCTGCATCTATATTTTATTGGATTAATACAATTCATAAATTGTAATTGTTACCTAGTGATTTAAGCTGTACACAATGTAGAATCCATTAATTCTTTCTGCTTTTTATCAGTGGAATGTAATGAATAAATTCTGACTGCATTTTATCTAGCATGAGAATTTAGGATTTTAGATCTGCATTAGTCAAGAAATAAATGAAAAGGATAAAGCCAGTTTTAATAAGATCAGCTATTAAGCTATTTGGAAATCATGGTGAAGAAAGCCCTGAAATAGATATTGAGCTTTGGGACAGCATATTTTAATTGGAAAGGTACTTGGCTGAAAGTTCTTGTTTGGATTCACTATTAGGTTGTTTTTGTTTGGATTCATTATAGCTCACCAAATAATCAGCCTCACACAGTGTAATTGCACAATGCAATTAACATATTATCTAATGAATAGAATGTTCGAGTAATCTGTGTCAGAAAATGGATAATGGAATTCTAAAATTCTAAATTTGTTTTTCTGAAAGCTTTATTGGTGACTTTTGCAAGAAGTACTACATATTGATTAATAGTTCTATGGCATCATCCTAAAGAGAGCACCACATTGTGCTGAATCTTTCTTAAAGGGAAAATGTGGCAAAAAGTCTTTCAATATTTGAGGTACTCTAGATAAAATGATCTTAAAGGAATTTAGTAAGAAAATAATATATACTAATTGCCCTGTTTATTACCATATCTATATCCATTGAAATCTGTGCTTTGAAGTTAGAGACACCTTGAATATAGAATAAATTTAACATAAATTATATTCTTTCTTTCACTGCTTTGGAAGAACTTATTCTTTCCTTAATTTCTACAATTTGTTCAAGTTCATTAGTTATTTCTAAACCTAAAGTAATAAATAGTATATTCTTGGTTAGATTTAACCTTATATTTAAGTGCAACTTTACTAAATGAGAAATGTAAGATTATTTTGTTTAATCACTGGGTAAAATTGTACCATGTATAATACAATAATGGCACATAATCTATTGAGTATTTTGCACCCATATGCTTAAGTTCATATATTTTGATTTTGTATTTTTGCTCTGGTGATATGAAGGGTTTAACAAATCATGTAATCTATCATTTTATTGGCATGGAACTTATGTTTAAATTGAACCTGCTCTACTGACTGAACTGTTTTATTTGAGGATGCAATTAGCCATCACTCATGTTCTGGAGGATCTTAATGGCAGTGGAGTTTGACTCTGTTATGTTTTCCTTCGGTTTGGATGGATCACTTATAAATAGTCCCGCTGTGATTAAGCATTTATTTTACAGTGAAAAATCTATATGAGAATCATTCTTAACATGTCTCTGATGTTCGCTTTCATCATTCATCAAGAATATTGTGGTAAAGGAGGAGCCCTGAGTGAAGACATGGTGTTGTTTAAACATAGCAATCATCAGTCGTATAGAGAAAAATGGAAGATACATTGTTTCCCGAAGTGTATGGAGCCAGGTCTGAGTCCACATTGGCACCTTTATGTTTGTTGAGGCTTTCAGGGTTTTACTCATGCACTGTTATATTGCTTTTATTGTTTTGTTGTTGTGACCAAAACACTAGACAGACGTAACTTTAAGGAGGAATTATTTATTTGGATAACTGGTGCAGAAAGCTCAGCCAATGGTCTAATGTTCCCATGTGCTTGTGTAGAAAGCATGGTGGTTAGAGTTCATGATGAAGCTTGTTGTTCATATCTGGACAGATGCGAAGCAGAAATGAGGGACATATAGGGAACAGGGCAGGTTAGAGACCCTAGCATCATGTCTCCAGTGACTCAGTTTTCACAACTAAGCCCCACCTCTTACCTTCCACTACCTCTGAGGAATACCAGCACATGGAAGTATCAAAGGATTAATATTAATTATTTCAGACCTCTCATATCCATTGAAGGGGCTACACTAATCTTCAAGATATTAACTAATCCAATGAGACAACCAAGACTATCTATTGCCCATATTTAGTGGTAGAGCAGGATGCACTCATTATTAATATAAGATTGATTACAGTCATTGTACCCATCCATATGTTGAGGTAAGCAAAAGCTTAACTCCTAGGTCATGGCCATGAATAACTGAGCAGAATGAAAGCAGCTCAATTTAAAATTATTATTTGAGTTACTTGGGTTTATACATTCATGTTCTCACTCTATAGGTATATTACATGAATGTCCATTCATTGAAAGAAGGAATTTCCATTTGAAAAAAAAAAAAAGTCTTTGTTTATCAAATAAAAATACCAAGCCTTATTGAATATCCTATAATGTAATTTTTCATACAACATACTTTTGTAATTACCTGTGTCACTGCTGAACACATATCTGATAAGAAGCAGTTTATGGGGGAAAAGGGTTTATTTCAGGCTACAGAATCCAGGGGAAACATCATCAATTGCAGAGAATCTGGCTCACTTCTATAGATGCATAGCAGACAGATACTACCAATTATAGCAGGAACAGCCAGAGCTCAAACTGTTCTAAACACACACCTTAGGGCCGGACAACAAGACCCCCTCCTGGTGACACATCCAGCACAATTTTGCCTGCTAGATACTCAAGTTGCAAGCTTAATTAAAAATAAAGGCTATGGGATACATACATTCACATTCAAACTATCACAATTAATTATATCTTAAATGTTTTATAAGTCAAATTATAATTTTTATTTATACCATTTTTATTATACTCACTTATAGAAAGACACATGATTATTTTAAATAGAGACAAATAATTATATTGCTACAAATAGCAATACATTTTTGTGTGGTATAGAACAAGATTTTTAAAATGACTATATGAACTAAGCTTCTTTTTCTTCTAAAGTATCATTGGTGTCCTCTAATGCTGTTTCCAAATTTCCATCATTTTCTATAGAAGATCCTTAATTAATTGATGAAAAAATGTTTTTAATTTAAAAATCCACCTATATCCTGTGTGGTAGTTTGACTAGATGCCCACAAAATATTCAATGTTTCATTACTTTGTAGGTTAAATTTGTAGCCCCCTGGCTGGAAGAGGTGTCACTGGGTGACCCAGCCCTACAGTGTGGTGATGGGTGTGAAATTCCAATCTAAAGATATGTAGAGTGTGCCTAGCTGGAGTTCCTGAAGTGTGATCTGCGGCATTTGGCTTGTGGCTCTCTCTCTTTCTCTGCCTGGACCTATAAAAGTAGGCCAGCTTCTTCTGCCATTATAGAACTTCCCCTTGATCTGTAAGCTTCAATAAATATCCCTTTCTCCATAACTGTACCTGGTTTGGAAGTTCATCTCAGTGAACCTGAAGCTGTCTACAACACCCTGACACAGATGACTTTTAAAAAACATACCATCATTCCTGTTTAATAAAGTTATTTTACATGACTAATAAACTAATGAACTACAAATATTACAATAATTATACATTAAGTATATAATTTAAGAAATAAATTTTAGGAAATTAATGTTTGGTGTGTATATATATATATATATATAATGTAAATATGTACTATCATTTTTATCTCAGGGCTTCATAGTTATGAATGATATACCAACAAATTCCTGGAATCTTGGGAGAGAGTCAGTCCCCAGACAGTATGTCTAGTGCCAGAAGGTGCTACATGAGCCACTGGGGGAAAATGACCAATATCTGTCCAAGCAATATATGTTCTAAGCTACTCAGAAGCAAACAACCTGACCTGAGGCTCACCAAGTGCAATAGTGGAACACAGCCATGGTGGGTAACCAACTGCTCTTGAATTGGGTAAGGGATCCATTAAGTGGAATGGAACCCATAGCTGGAACTGGGAAGTAAGTCAGAACCATATCCAAAAAATGAGTCCACTCTCCAAAGTCAAGTTCCCACCAATCTTGGGCTACAAACGGGTGTTTGCCTATTAAATTCCCTCTAAAATAATAATGGTTATTCCATTTATCTGGTGCTGATTTCACTCTCCCTTGGAGACTCTGCTTCTCTTTTTTAGATGGTTGCAGAACCTGAGAGAGAATCAGCCCAATGCACCTCACCAGGGCCGAGCTGAAACCATAGAGTAATTGGGGAAATGAGCAAGAGTGCTGCTTTCTTGGTGAACCTGGTACCAGCACAAGGGTGAAGGAGATAGACACAGAAAACCAGATATCCAGAGACACAGAGGTTCCCAATACCTCATCACTGAAGTAGACCTGAAACAAACCCAACAGGGCTCAGGGAAATTCACAGAAGAGGGGGTAGAAAGATTGTTAGAGTCACAAGTTGGGACATTATGCATAGAAACATTGCCTCTTCCCCATAACTGATGGCTAACCCCACAATACATGACCCACAGTCCCCAATAAGGAAGGTCCCTTTTGACGGGGTGTTGGAGACGAGGAGATGAGCCCTGTAAAGACCTTTGCCCTGAGATAACCTCTGTCCTGAGATAACTTCTGCCCTGAGCAACTTCCGACCTTTCCTCATCCCCCCACCCTGCCATACCTAACTGATTCCATCCCCTCACCCCGCCACACCTAACTAATTAACATCCTGCCTGGCAACTGCAGAGACGTGAGAACTATACCGTGAATTCTTGGAATAACTGCAAACTGTCCTAGGCCAAAGGCCAAGAAGATTCTGTAACTTTCCACCACCTGCCTCCTCCAGCCCCCCCTCACCCAAGACCATAACCCTAACCCTTAAAAAGGCTGCTGTGGCTCAATAAAATTGGACTCTTGACAAGTGTACATTTTCTTGAGTCTCTTCCTCTCTCTCGCCCATCTTATTTCAGGTTAGGGTCCCCCTCGCCCCCAAGAATAACGAGGTCCCGCGGGTCGGGACAACGGGGGAGGACATGGAGAAGGATAAGGATGGTATCAACATGGTAGTTTACACACTGAGTATGTACATAATTAATAAAGAAGAAAAAAATAATTCCTGATATCTTACTGTCTTGATGAGAAGTTTACAAGGTTGTTTATAGACAACACTATGAAAGAAGAGACATTTATTAGGTGATGATTCTCTCTGAAGTTTCACCAATGTCTCTTTATAGTCTTTCAAGACACCAATTTTAATCTTGCATCAGACATCAACAGAAGGAAGAGACATTTTACTCTTTTACTCTCTCACTCTTTCATTCTTTCTCTCTTTCTTTCATGTCTGTCTCTGAGCCTCTTTCCTATGTCTGTTAGTCTGTTTAAAGACTCTCGTTTGGAAGCAGTTCTCTACCAGCACCTTCTTTGGCTCATTGATCTCTGCATGTATAGTTTGAATGTAGGAAATTTGTTCAACTAATATGATGCTCTTGGTGAAATTTTAACTGAACTAGATTGATTTGTCTTATTTGACACAGGTAATCATCTATGACCTAAGAATTAGAAGTCATATAAATTATAATCTTCTCAGTAAGACTGAAAGGAATGTAAATAATGCTGTCAAGTTCAAGTCCATAAAATGAGGCTGTTCTGGATTGACTGAAACATGTAGTTATCCTTCTTAAAGGGTTAACTATGGACTTAGCCAACAGCAGTTTAAAACACTCTTTTGACAGAATTTCTGTTTTATTTTGTGCCCTTTGATTTGAAAAGCATTCAACATTTGAATAAATTAATCTGCATTGGTATTGTGATAGTCACTAACATAGACATTGTCCTTTTTTTTTTTTTTTTTTTTAAGTCTCCCTTGAAATAATGAGGCTTTGCTTAGCCCATTTGCTCCGCTAGGCACCAGTTTCCAGGGTGACATGACAGTGTTTCCAGAAGAGTCCTTTACTCGGCTGCAAAACCGATCATCTGGTGAATAGGTAATTATGGGCTGAGCTAGGAACCATGCCGAGGTGTGAATGTTTCCTAACCACATAGAGCTGCATTGTAACTAATGAACACTCCCTTGCCTGATATAACCCAACCTAATTACCCATAAAGCTTCGGGTAATTTTCCCTTGACCCTAAACTTTGTACATTTGGCTGCTTCTCTACCCAATAGTGAAGGATAACTCAACAAGAGTAGAGAGCAGGAAGAGGAAAGGTTGTTCCCTCTGTAATATGTCATTATGCTGCCTGGTGTTTTGATAAGTCAGTTGTTAATTTACTCATCTAATTATTGGCTGTCATTTAGAGACCACCCAGTCCCCCAAAAAGTACTTCAAATATTTTTATTATTTGTATCATTTGCTTACTTTTTTGTCTAGTCGTTTGCAAAACGTTTTTCAGTATCAACTCTCAGGACAAAAGTGCCTATGAGGACATTCCACTGAATAAACAAAGTAATTAGATGATTTTCATCAGACTGGGAGGTATTGGGATACTGTTTTGTTTATTTCTGCCATCTCCTACACCTAAAACCATGTCTGTTTAAGGATAACACTTTTTAAATAATTGTGTTTTCATGTGTACATACTTTGTTTCAGATTGGTACAAAGAAGAACACTTAGGCACCTGTGGGAAATATTTTGATTCTGTTATTCATTAGTAAATAGGGAATTGTAGTTGTTTTAAGAAATAATTTCTTTCTTTCTTTTTTTTTTTTTTTTTTTTGAGGTAGGGTTTCACTTGGTATTCACTATATAGTCTCAGGGTGGCCTGAATTAACAGTGATTTTCCAAACTCTGCTTCTCAAGTGCTGGGATTAAAGGTGTGTTGCCACCATGCCTGACAATAATTTCTTGATAGAAACTTTTAATATGGTAGAGAATCTGATTTTGAGCATAGTGCAACTAAATGACAATGGTCAATTTTCTATAAAAGAGAAGATCTCAAATTATATTTTCTAGCATTTAGTGTAGATAATCTTACCATACTATGTTCTAAGTGCTAGTTCAAGAGCCATGACAATCATCTCTATATGCAGACTGAGATTGAAAGAGGACAGGTTTATATGTATTGGACACAGGGATGCTAAATATTTAATTTAATTTAATTTATTTATTTGAGAGAGGTAGAAAGAGAAAGAGAGAGAGAGGGAGAATGGGCATGCCAGGGTTTCCAGCCACTGCAAACAAACTCCAGATGCATATGACAGTTTGTGCATCTAGTTTATATGGGTACTAGGGAATTGAACCGAAGCCCTTTGGCTTTGCAGGCAAGCACTTTAATCACTAAACAATCTCTCCAACCCTGGACATAAGGATTTTTAACAAGTCCAATATTATTGGCCAGTTGATATACAAATGTGATGGAAATTGTAGAAGACTAGTAATATGAGATAGAGGTCAGCAAGTTGACAGTTACCTTTATACTTGGGTTGAGATGAAAATAATCATAGTATCATATCTAATTGAAGACACAGGGGAGTTCTCCTATCCTCACTATTGCTGACAGTGATGGTGAAAGCAAAATGAGTATCTAAAATGTTGGCTAGTCATAATTTTGGGGAAATGCCCTTTTATTCATATTCTTAGTGCTTGTTTTATGATACATATTACATCTACCACTCCATAGTCTCAAAAGAAAAATTAAAAAAAAAAGAATCAAGATTGTAGTAACCACATTACCAAAAGGAAGAAACTAAAGTCAGATATATTGGTGCCAGGTTTTGGTTGGTAGAGTGACAATGCACTGGGATCCAACTTCTGCAATGCATATGCCAAAGGACAGAATCACCCATTGTGTTTTGGAGACTACATTGCCTCAAGTGTTAGATTCTGTCCTGCAACAAACTCATCCTGATGTGTTCTGGAATGGCTACAGAATCGATGGTAATGATATTGGGAAGGAAATCACATAAAGAATTACCTTCTATCATGAGGCATGGTTGAGAATACTCCATGCAGTGATACCCAAAGCAAATACACAGAACAAATCTTTCCATGATAATAAGGTTGATGTTCAATGTGATATATTGTCAGTAAAAGTTACCTGTTGCAGTGATGTGTCTTGTAGTAGGGAAAAGAACTCATGATGGAGGATGCTGGATTTCCTGGTTAGCTGTAGATTACACTCATGCTTACCAGTGCTCAGGCTGGATTATCAGCCCCTGTAGCAGACAGCATCAGGTTCACTGAGATAAACTTCCAGACGAGGCACAGTTATGGAGGAAGGGATATTTATTGAAGCTCACAAATCTAGGGGAAGTTCCATAATGGCCAAAGGAGCTGGCCTGCCTTCACAGGTCTAAGCAAAGAGAGAGAAGCACAAGCCAAAAGCCAAAAGTCACACAGTACAGCACACTTCAGGAACTCATGCTAGGCACACTTTGCATATCTTTAGACTGAAATCTGAAACCCACCATCACACCTTAAGATCCACCCAGTGACATTGCCTCCAGCTAGGTGGCTACACATGCAAAATAAAGAACTGAATATATTGGGGACCATCTATTCAAACCACCACAGCCCCCTTGCAGAGAAAGAATGCTTTGTAGGTCAAAGCAAAAGACTGATTCCCACCTCAAAGTCATTCTTAGAAATCAGATCTTTCTTTCTTTCCTGTTTTTTTTTTTCCTGTATATGTGTGTGTGTGTGTGTGTGTGTGTGTGTGTGTTTTGTTTTTCGAGGTAGGATCTCACTCTAGCCCATGCTGACATGGAATTCACTAGACAGTCAGAGTGGCCTCAAACCCACAGTGATCCTCTTACTTTGGCCTCCCAAGTGCTGGGATTAAAGGTGTGTGCCACCACACCCAGCCCCAGATCTTTTTAAATAGAAACAATAGTTAATTTTGAGGTCATGAAAGCAAATATAATGATCCACCCTGCTTTGCATTAGCACTCCAGAATGTCTTAGCATGCTTTTATACTTGTGTTAAACCTCCCTCTCCTTAACCAGTAGTATGATTTAAAAGTACAAATAATGACATTGAAGTAAACAAGAAAGGTTTGATTTCTTATTACATGCCTGTTCAGTGACTTTTGTGTAATTTGGTCACCATTTCCATTCACTTTATAGGAAGTAGAGAATATATAACATTCCCAAAACCTTCCAACAGAAATATAAGTAGTTGCTTGGCATCGTGGCAGACACCTTTATTCCCTGCACTCAGGAGGCAGAAGAAGGAGGATCGCCATGAGTTCAAGGCCACCCTGAGACTGCATGGTGAATTCCAGGTCAGCTTGAGCTACAGTAAGACCCTACTTTGAAAAACAAACACAAAAAACAAACAAAAGAAATATAAGTGGTATTTGTTGACACCCCTGTAGAGAGATCATGCTAACAAGTCTGAATTCATAGCCAGAAGACCAGATTTCCCTCTTGTCTCCAGCACTGAACTCTGCAGGTCAGGCCTGTAGTATGTGGACAGGGTAAGTTTCCGGAGAAGAGGAATAAAAGTCACAAACAGCTGTCTGTACTATAAATACTCTGATGACAAACAGGCAACTTTTGTCTCCAAGGACTTTTAATATGAAGCTGTCAAGAATACTGAATCCTATTCAAAGAATCAAATGCAACTAAATTGACCTCTTTCCTGAGAGGTATCCTGAAGAAAGAAGAGAATAAAACAGTGGATCCAGGATCCCAATAGCTTAAGCCATTTTCCAGCATCTTGCTAATTACAGAGGGTTATAGGCTATCACATCTTCTTGTGCTGATAGAAAATGATTCCTTGAGATTAGTAAAAGCCAAAGACTCAAAATATCATTTTTGTTAGTTTTTACATAACTTCAACAACATTTACACCTGCATTTTAAATAATGTCATAGTGTCTAATATATAAAGCTGAATGAAGAAGCAAAAGTATATTTATCAATGAAAATTAAAGGAAATACAAGGGCTGGAGAGATGTCTCAGTAGTTAAATGTGCTTATCTTCTTTGCAAAGCTCACTGGCCCTCTGGATCCATTCTCCGGTACTAACTAAAGCCAGATGCATAAAGTGACTCATGCATCTAAAGTTCATTTTCACTAGTAAGAGGCTCTGTTGCATTCATGTTTGCTTTCTCTATCTCTCTTTCTCTCCCTCAAATAAATAAAAGTATAAAAATAATTAAATCAAGAATAAATGTTAGTAATATACCTTGCAGGTAAAAAGAGTCTATTTGTGTTTTTTTTTTTTGTGTGTGTGTGTGTGTGTGTGTGGTTTCTGTGGAGAATTTGCATGCCTGTGCCAGAAGCATGTATTGTAGGTACATAGATGCAAATGCTGGAGAACACTGGGAATCCTACTCTATTGCTCACCTGCTTTATTTCCTTGAGAGAGTGTGTCTCACTGAATCTGTAGCTTGCCCTTTTTTGATCAGTTTGGCTCATGAGCAAGCTCCAGCATTACTCTTGCTTGTACCTGCCTCCATCACTGGGGTTGTAGGCATGTGTTGCCACTCTTGGTTTGCAAAACCTTTTTTAAAATTTATCAATCTGATATTTCATGAATGCCAAGAAAACTTATAATCAGCCAGTTAATGAAACAAATAAAATAAAGATTTGTATACCTTGTTTAAAGTTGGTCTAAACTTAAGGATGTGGTTGAGCATAGTGGTAGAAAGTAAGCATGTAGGTATAGTTACTTTGTTTTTTTTTTTTGTGGGGGGGCACTGTTGAAGTAGAGTCTTTCTCTGGCCCAGGCTGACCTGGAATTCACTATATAGTACCATGCTGGTATTGAACTCACAGTAATCCTTATACTAAAGGTACGCACCACTAAACATGGTGATATATTTATTGATATCTAGAATTTTAAAATGTAAGAGAGCAAAATGGAAATTATATATATATATGTGTGTGTGTATATATCAAGTGGAATGCAATATTATGATTTTAGAATAGACTTAAAAAAATCTTAATTTCTGAATTTGATGTTATTTTTTAAAATTAGTTTGAAAATCACAATGGGCTGTACAAATGATGATGATTTCAAACAAGCAAAATGATCACTCAAATACATGGAGATAGAATTTCTACTTCTTCCTATGTTACTTTTATGCATCAGGGCATCCTAGTCCATAGTCATTTGCTCAAGTCAAAATTGGTCTCTCTCTTTCTCTCTCTCTCTCTCTCTCTCTCTCTGCCCCCCTCTCTCCATATATATATAAACTTTTCTGAATAATACTTAAATGAACAAAGAGGTACAGATGACTCTTTTGATATACCAATTTAATGTCCTTTGAACATATACCCAGAAGTGTATTTTTACTATATTATGGTAGTTTTAGTTTTATGTTTTTACAAACCTGCCATACTATTTTTGAAATGGAGTGTACTATTTTATATTTGTGCCAGTAATATGTAGTGGCTCACTTTCCTCATTATTCTTGCCAACCTTTTGTCATTTTACTAATATCCAGTGTAAAAAGTAAGCAGAGGTATGTCCTTATAGTTCTAATTTCTGTGATGATTAGCGATATATCTTTTCATATACTAATTGGCTCTTTATAAGTCTTTTCTAAAAAGAAATGTCTTTTCAGGTTATTTTCCCAGTTTTAATTTGGTTACTAATTACTTTACATACCAATGAATTGCTTGATTTCTTTTTAGAATTTAGATAGTAACCTCTTATGAAATTTTTGGGTAGGGAAATGTAAAATAGCTACAAAGTGAAATATTTCACAAAATATTTCTCATTAAAGAATTCTCTTCATATTTTCATAATATGAGTAGACCTGGAGAACATTATGCTAAGTGAAATAAACCAGGCACATAAAGCCAAATACCACATTATCTCACTTTTAATCAAAATGTTAAAATCTCTCTCTCGTGGGTACACATAGAGGTTATCACAGGATGAATGCTGGGTGAACTGATATAAAAAATGTCAAAGAAGACATAATTTCAGCTAGATAAGAGGGATAAATTAAAAAGATCTGTGGTACAGTATGAATATTATATGTTAATAAAATGTATTGATGTATACTCAAAAATTGCTAAGAATAACTATTACGATTTTTCAATACAAAAAAACAAAAGTAGTAAGATAATGTGTATAAGTTTAATTAGATATTTCATAAGATTTACATCTAGCAAAACATTATGTTGGATATTATTGCAGTCAGGTTCACATTTCTGCAAGAAATTACCTCATCAAGAGCAGCTTTTGGGGAAAAAAAAAAGGTTTATTTTGGCTTACAGGCTCAAGTGGAAGCTTAACGAGAGAAGGGGAAAATGATGGCATGACCAGAGGGTGGGCATCACCCCCTGGCCAACATATGGTGGACAGTAGCAACAGGAGAATGTGCCAAAACTTTGGCAAGGGGAAACTGGCTATAATACCAATAAGCCAGTCCCCCAAAATAAATTGCTGCCAGGAAGCTTTAAATTTCCAATTGCCATTAGCTGGGGACACCTGAATCAAACCACTACCTTCTGCCCCTGGTCTCCATAAACTTATAACCATACATGATTTAAAATGTAGTGTTTTCATCCACCTTTAAAAGTCCCCATAGTTTATCAATCCTAATGAGGTTCAAACATCCCCATAATCCAAGGTCTTTTAACTGAGCCATAATATCAAAAATTCTGCCCAAACCCATAATGGCACAGCATAATCACTCACACTTCAAACTATGGCATTGGGCATAGCAAAGAAACATTCAACCAATACAAGATTTAAAACAACCCAGGCAAACATCAAACCTTGTAGCTCCATGTCCAGTGATTCTAAGCAGTGACAAATCTCCAAGTCTGATTCTAACCAGCAAAAAGTCTGTGGAGTGCCAATTCAACCCCTCCAGCCCAGCTACTCATAGTCCTGGAAGACTTCATCTGGGGCCAGCAGCTTTCCGTGGCAGCCATCTCGTGGTCCTGTCATCTCCACTTGATCTCCACTATAATCCACGGTTCATCCTTATGGCTCTATCAGGTCTTCATGCAGACATACAGCAAATCTTCTTCACCCTGCCCAATGCCATTTCCAAAACACATGACTGTGTTGAAAACTCAATGACCTTCTCTTTCCGGCATTCTTTATATTTTATAATACCAGGTAGGATGCCAGTTTCTTAATCCAGGGCTGTGTTTGGGGGGGGGGGAGGGATAAAGCAGGCTTTGAAAAACAGGACACTTCTTGAGTATTCAGGCCCCATCAAAAGACCACATTCTTTCTGTTGTCCCAATGCAGGTCAGCTGGCCCAATCTCAATGTTTATCATCTTCCATACAATTGCAGTTGAACAGACAGTAGTTTCATTCCAAAGATTTCTTTCTGTACCATATCCCTATGCTCATACCAATCTGTTTCTAGGCAAAGCAACCCTGTACAAGTCCTCAGGATGTGGGCATAACAGAAAACCTCTTACACAAACTGCTTGTAGCACTGTTCAGGCTAAGCTCTTTCTCACTCTCACAAGCTAAACCACATAGTATTACTGCATTCAATTCTTTCAACTCTGACCAGAATAGTCCATCAAACTGTACTTACAGCACTTCCAGGTGTCTCTTAAGCCAAGGGTTCAAATTTATTCCACATTCCTCTTGAACATCAGCTCCAAAAGGCAAAAGCCACACAGTCAGGTGTCTTTTAGCAAATGATCCCACTCCTGGTACTAAGTATACTGTTGCAGTCAGTTTCACATCGCTGGCAGAAATAACCCGATCAAGAGCAGCTTTGAGGAAAAAAGGGTTTATTTTTGTTTACAGACTCAAGGAGAAGCTCCATGATGACAGGGGAAAATGTTGGCATGGTGGACATCACCCCTTGATCAACATAAGGTGGACAATAGCAACAGGAGAGTGTGCCCAAACACTGGCAAACGGAAACTGGATATAGTACCCCTAAGCCCACCCCAACAATACACTGCCTCCAGGAGGCTTTAATTTCCAATTGCCATTAGATGTGGAGACTAGCATTCATAATATCTATGTTTATGGGTGAGGGGACCAGAATCAAACCACCACAGATAACATAAATGCATACAAATTTATTTTTCATTATATAAAACAATTTATTTGCCAATTTAGGAAATTTTGAGATTCATTCTATAGACCATATATACTAAATTTCTAAAGGAAAGTTATTCAAAACAGTGCAAAAAGAACCACCAAGCATGGCTTGAAGACACACTGAGATCACTGAAAGAGTATCACTTTCACTTGCTACCCAATGTTATCTTACATGTACTGGTCTATCCCACGCACCTGCAATCTATGAAACTCAGTTCAACTAGGCTGAATAGTTTTCGGCCACAAACACACAAAATAAATAAAAAGGAAAACAAAGTCAAGTATGTTAGGAAGATTCTATCCAGAAAATTAGGAAAATAATAAAATAGGTAAACATGATTAACAGACATTTTAGACCAAGTATGTGGATTTACTGATGACAATAGGGCCTTCCTATTCCTGGAAGAACTAACAAAAAGCAATTGAAACTAACACATGTTCACTAAAATAAAGCACCTCAAATTGATTTCATTTTGAATGGGTTGTGTTTCATAGGTAGATCCAGTGAATCTTGTGGAGAAAAATGTAGGCTTAGTATTGTTTTGAGAAGTTTTTAAGTTAACTTTGTGGAGAAGATATGAATATACATTAGAGATGGTATGTTATTATATTTTCTTGAAATAAACATAGCCAATGAAACATTTAAGATAGAAGAGATAACTTTCTGTAAGGCTCTATCTACAGTGCTACACTAATCAATGTTTTAATTAATTATTAGAATGAAAATTTGATAAGCAGAGTTTATCCAATCTATTGATGGAACAGAACTTCAATGGTTTAAATATTTATTAGGTACCTATTATGGACTTGGCACTATACATAAAGTTAATAGGAAAAGCTAATAGATTGTCTGAATTTGAAGGTTAGTAAAGATTTTTACATCAATATGAACTGAATATGAACATGTGAGTGGTTGTTGAAACAAAAATATAGAATTTGAGCCTACCAATAGAAGGCAGGGAGGGCATAGTGATAAAAACTATTGGCTCAAGCTGGGCATGGTGGCACACGCCTTTAATCCCAGCACTCTGGAGGTGGGGGTAGGAGGGTTGCTGTGAGTTTGAGACCACCCTGAGACTCTGTAGTGAATTCTAAGCCAGCTTGGGCTAGAGTGAAACCCTACCTTAAAAAACAAACAAACAAAAACAACAACAACATAAAAAACTATTGGTTCAAAATACTGAAGGTTTTAAATAGTCTCCAGTATTTCCTAACTGTGTCACTTTGTATAAGTCATTTTTAGTGTACATATTTCCTGACTCCAAGTGTTCTAACACATGTTGTATATCTATTTGTGTAAAAGAAATGAACCTTATAAATTTCACATATTTTGTATAGAATAAGGTTGTAATTCAATAAATATTTGCAGTCATGATTAGTTCACTATGTAGTTCAGGAGATCTGTGTTGAAGCATGAGTGAGGCTTGGCTATCCTTGATGCTGACCTTGGAACTTTTGCCTTATTAGTCAGTTATTATTCCTAGTTGTAGGCCTTTCCTTTTACTAGAAGTATCAAAAATAAATGTGTTCAAAAAAAAAAAAAAAGGAAATGAAAGGGACGTTTAATGTGGAGTCCATGCTATAAAGGAAGTATAATGAAATATGCAAAGTAATTAATGCCTTGCTTTGTTCCACAAAATTATCTTAAATTGCAGTAAAAATACATATGGTACAATGGCACAAAAATAACTAAAGCAGTTGAGTCAAAGAGGAAATAATACATTGAAGTGGAGATTAATAAATGAATCATAGCCGCATTAGCAGAGGAAGTAAGGAAGCTATAAGACTAGGTTAACTTGCAGCCACACTAGAAATCGCTTCCTTTCTTTTGATTTTTACCTCCTCATTTTCCAAATCACTTGCCCCATCTGTTTCCATAGCTATAATCCTTTGATATCACTGAGATATTTCTTTTCTTCTATCCTGTAATATTCAGCTCATGAGATTTCTCTCTCTTTTCTTATGTTCCATAGATTAAAGTTTGTGGTTTACCTTATAATTGCTTACATTTTTCTTTCAGTCATACAGGTAAGCCAGACAAAACCCCACATACACCACAGTATTTGTATTTCACTTATCCTGAAAAGACAACATTACAACCACAATTACCAGCCACACTTGAAAGCAATGGGGGTTGAGAATATTGTAATTGATTAGCTTGATATTCTGAGCTATTTTATGCCTAATATTTAATACTTATTTTTCTTTCCTCTCCTTACTCACTCTATATACTAGTGTGAACCTTATGGAACCTCAATTTCCTTATCTTCTTGCCAACTTGTCTATTAAACCAGCTGCTCTTAAAATTCCATCATCTTCTGTTCTTCATTTTTTTGCAAACCCAAAGGACTGGGTCACACTTCTATCAAAGTTAACTTTCTTCATACATGTTTTGAGTCTCATCCCTTTCTATCATTTCAAAGAATTCATACCCACAGCCGTGGTTTCATTCTAAAACGTTTCTCTCTTCCTCCAGAATTGTTCCACCAATTTAAAACTAGCTTTAGTGCCTTCATTCTTCAAAATGTTCTTCACTGAAATATTACCCTTTTTAAGGGATCTTTGTGAAGTCTTTCTCAATAGTCTCAGTTGTCTAGCGAGACACTTATTTCAAAATCATTAAGAGCTGAAATATATTTTTTGGTGATTTCCGTATCATTTGAAAGATTTGTCCTCTCCTGGTTTTGAAAGTCATTAATAATATCTCAGTGACCCAGAGTTGATGAGTTGCTCCTCTTCTCACAGTGGGTCCTCCTTAGTCTCCATTGATGGTTTTTCTCTCCACCCACTTCCTATCTTGTGACGTTGACAATGCTTGGGTCCTCATTTGCCTTTCTCTATCTGCTTTCACTAAACGGCTTTATTCATCTTCATGCCACTAAAGGACATCTATGTTGTGGGCAGTCACTCATATATTTAGATCTGCAGCCCATATCCTCATAAGATTCAGTCATTTGCACCCAGATGCCAACTGACATTTCTGTTTGAGCATCTTATAGAAAAGAAAACTTAATTGATCCAAATTTGAATTTTCCATTTCCATTTCCACTTTCTATAATAACTTTTAAAGGCTCTTTCTTTTTCAATCTGTCAGGAAAACGTACCACTCCACTCAGGGAGTATTACATGCACTCCACTCCAAAATTAAATCTTTAATTTTCTCATGATCTCCTTGGCTACCATTCCAGTCAAAACTACCATGTTGGTTTCCAAGACTACTGCAAAATTATGTTCCACACTTGTCCCTTCTAACACATTTTTATAAAATAGCAAAAGTGACTTTTGACAAATGCTCATCACTTCCTTGCCTAAAATCTTTAAGTTGCCTTTCATTTCTCTTAGAATGTATTAATTGTTCCTTATGATACATACTTATTCTTAGATTATTTTAATGTTTATTATTAATGTTGATTATATTTGTTAACAAGATGTTTCATATGGATATATCATGTGTTGGTACACTCTTTAACCTCTTTCCTGCCCCACTTCATTGGGAATGCTCTTCAGTGGGGTTGCAGGTATTCCCCATGGGGTTGTAGTTTATGCATTGTAGGAGCAATAGTCAGATTTAGGGAATGCCTCTGGGTGTGATGTCTCAACCTGAGGCTCTTACAATCCTTTGTTCCCCTCTTCTGCAAAATTCCCTGAGCTGTGGTGGGTGAGTTTTAAATCTACTTCAGTTATGAGCTCTTAGGAGCCTCGAAATCTCTGCTTTGGTAGGTGTTGAGTATCCTCAGGGTCTGTCTCCTACATCTTGGTGCTAATTATTAGGAACAGCATGGAAGCCACACTGTGGATTCAGCTGTGGCTTGGATGAAGTGCTAAGGGTAGTTTACCTTCTCTGATCTCATTGAAAAAGAAGAACAGATGCTCCAATGGAGAGGGAAGTCAGCACAGTTTAAATGAGATTATTAATTTAGGGAGAAATTGATGTATTATTTAACCCCTCTTTTAGCCAAGCACTAGTGAGAGCTTGACATTAGAGAATAAAATCTTTGTCTCCATAAGATTCTGATCTGATTCCCAATTCCAGATATGGGTTCCTTTACACTTGGCAGATCTCTTAGCCAATCAGAAATCATCATGTCAGGGTGTTTGCTTCTGAGTAGCTGAGACTTCTGCTTGCTCAGACCATTTTTGGCCACTGTTCCCCAGTAGCTCATGTAGTGCTTTCCAGCATTAGACAGGCTAACTTTCTGGGGACTGGCTTTCTTCTGAATTCCATTCAGGTATCTCTGTGCTCTGGGTCAGCAGAATATGGTGTTTTAGCAATAGAGACTTAGCTTTTGCCTCAGGTGGATAACCATATGTTTGACAGAAAGCTGTCTTGATTTGGGGACCACATAGGTCTCTCCAATCTCCAGCTCAATGTGGGTATTAACCAATCTGGTACTGGGAGTAACAGGTCAGAGACAGAGGAAAAAAATAATTTTAAGCTTAAACTTCATCCCACTATCACCACAGCCCTGCTTGCAGTGCTCCTCCCTTATACTTGTTGAGGGTTATATCTTTTAGGCAATCTCTGAGGATAAAGGTTTCTATGATATCAGCTCATTTTGAATTCAATTTCTGTTTCTTTCACCCCCTTCCTCTTCCCTTTCATAAAACTCTTCCATCCCTCTTTTCTGGGCCTTGAGTTACCCATCAGATATGAAAGCAACTCAAACAGGTCCAGGTTAGGAACCACAGATTAGTGACACCATGTTTTTTTTTGTTGTTGTTGTTTGTTTGTTTTTTTCCTATGATTGTGTGAGTTCACTGGGTATGATCTAAGTCTGTCCATTTTTCTACAAATTTAATGGTATCATTTTTTTTCTTACTGTTGAGTAGAATTCCATTGTGCAAATGTGCCACAACTTCGTTATCCATTCATCCAATGATGGGCATCTGGGTTGTTTTCAGCTTTTAGCTAAAATGAAAAGAGTAGCTATAAACATAGTACAGCAAATGTCTCAGTATTGATGCATGAAGCATTTAGGGTAAATGCCCAGTAAGGAAATAACTGGTTCTGTTGGTAGTTCTATGTTCATTCTTTTCAGGAATCTCCAAATTGATTTCCATATTGGTTGTACAAATCCACCAACAGTGGATAAGGGCTTCTCTTTCCCCACATCCTTGCCAACATTTGTCATTGTTAGAGCTTTTAATGATTGCCATCCTTACTGGCATAAGGTGGAATCTCATGATTGTTTTAATTTGCATTTCCCTAATGGTTAGGGATATTAAACATTTTCTAAAATGTTTATTAGCCATTATAATTCTTCCTCTGAGAACTCCCTATTCAGTTCTCTGCCCCACTTTTGGAGTGGATTGTTAGATTTTTTTTTTATTGTTTAGTTTTTTGAGTTCTTTGTATATTTTAGAAAATAGGCTTCTGTCACTGGCACAACTGGCAAAGATTTTGTCCAGTTCAGTAGATGATCTATTGTCTCTTCTTATGGTATATTTGTCTGTGCAAAAACTTTTTAGCTTCATGAGATCCTATTGGATGAGTGATTGTTTAATTTCCTGGGCTACTAGGGATTTGTTCAGGAAGTCTTTTCCCACTTCTGTATCATAGAGAATGCCTCCCATTTTTCTTCTAGCAGTTTAAGAATTTCAGGTCTTATATTGAGGTTTTCAATCCATTTGGACTTGATTTTTGTGTATGGAGAGATGAGTGGTTCTAGTTTCATTTTTCTACATATGCTCATCAAATTTGTCCAACACCATTTGTTGAAGATGCTATTTTTTCACTAATACACATTATTGGCACCATTGTCAAAGATCAAGTACCTATAGTTACTTTACCTAAGGTCTGAATTTTCAATTCTATTCCATTAGTCTATGTTTCTACTCTTATGCAAGTACCATGCTCTTTTTGTTTTTATGGCTTTGTAATATATAGCTTTAGATCAGGTATGGTGATACCTCCAGTGGTGTTTTTTTCTTTTTCTTTTTCTTTTTCTGTTGAGGGTATGTTTGCATATCTGAGGCCTGCTGTCATTCATATGAATTTTGAGATATTTTTCCATCTCTGGGAAGAATTGTGCTGGTATTTTTATTGGTATTGAATAAAATGTGTATATTGCTTTGGTAGATTTGCCATTTTCACAATATTAATTCGACCTATCCAGAATCATAGGAGATCTTTCCATTTTCTCAAGTCTTCCTTGATTTCTTTCTTTATATAGGCCTTTCACATCCTTGGTTAGTATTATTCCAAGGTTTTTATTTAATTTTTTTTTGCTAGTGAAAATAGGAAAGCTTCACTTAGTTCTTTCTTTGTATATTTGTCCCTTGCATATAGAAAATCTACTGATTTTTGTGTATTGATTTTGTATCTTGCCACTTTACAGAAGGAATTAATAGCCTTTAGAAGTTTTGAGATGGAGACTTTCAGTTCACTTATGTATAGGATCATATCATCTGCAAATAAGACTAACTTGACTCTCTTTCCAATTTGAATACCTTTATTTCTTTCTCCTATCTTATTGCCTTGGCTAGTAATTCTAGTACTATGTTGAAGAGCAGTGGTCTGAGTGGGCTCCCCTGTTTTGTTCCTGATCTCAATGGGAACTCCTTGCATCTTTCCCCATTAAGTATTATTTGAGCTTTAGATGCTTTATGCATATCCTTTCTTATATTGAAATATAAACCCTCCATGTCTATTCTTTCCAGTGTTGTGATTATGACATGGTGTTACATTTTGTTAAAGGCCTTCCCTGAATCAATTGAGATGATCATGTAGTTCTTATGGTTGAAGTTAATTATGTGTTGTATTAGGCTGACTGATTTCTGTATGTTAAACCATCCCTGGATCCCTGGGATGAATCCTACTTGATCAAGGTGGATAATGCTTTTGATGTGTTGTTGAATTCAATTTGCAAGAATTTTGTTCAGGATCTTTGCATCTAAATTTATCACGGATATAGGCTTATCATTTTATTTTCTTGTTGTATTTATGCCCGATTTTGATATTAAGGTGATGCTAGCTTCATGGAAGAAGTTGGGGATGACTCCCTGCTCTCCAGTTATGCAAAACAGTTTGAGAGAAATTGGTTTCAGTTCTTTAATGAAGGATTGATAGAATTCATGTGAGAAGCCATCCAGTGATGGACTTTTATTGTGGGGAGAATTTGATTATCTTTTTAGTCTCCATGGATGTGGTAGTTTTGGTTAAGGGGTTAATCTGTTCTGAGTTTAATTTTGGTAGCTGGCATGTGACTAGGAAATCATCTATTCCTTCTAGTTATCCAATGTGGTGGAGCAGAGATTTTGGAAGTATGTCCTGATGATTGTTGCAATTTCATTGATGTCTGTTTTGCCCTGTTCTTTTTTAATTCTGTTTTTGTTAATTTGAGATCTTTCTCTCTCTCTCTCTCTCTCTCTCTCTCTCTCTCTCTCTCTTTCTCACTTTTATTTATTTATTTATTTATTTGAGAGCAACAGACAAGGAGAAAGAGGCAGAGAGAGAAAGAGGAGAGTGGGCATGCCAGGGCTTCTAGCCACTGCAAACGAACTCCAGATGCGTGAGCCCCCTTGTGCATCTGGTTACCATGGGTCCTGGGGAATCAAGCCTCGAACTGGGGTCCTTAGGCTTCACAGGCAAGCGCTTAACCACTAAGCCATCTCTCCAGCCCACTCTCCCTTTTTTCTTTATCAAATTAGCCAGGGTTTTATCAATGTTGTTTATTTTTTCAAAGAACCAGCTGTTCATTTTATTGCTTTTTAAAAATTGTTTTCTTAGTTCCCAATTCATTAATTTCTTTCTGCTCTGATCTTTATTATTTCTTTACATCTGGAACTCCTACTCTTGGATTCTTCTTGCTTTTCCAGTGCCTTTAGGTGGACAGTTAGGTTATTAATTTTGTATCTCTCTGTCTTTTTTATGAAGGTATTTAGCACTATGAATTTTCCCCTTAGGACTGCCTTCATTGTGTCCTATACATTTTGGTAGGTTGTGTTTTTACTATCATTCAATTTCTTTTTTTATTTCATCCACAACCATTCATTGTTTAATAGTGTGTTGTTTAGTCTTTAGTGGCTAGTGGAGTTCTGGAGATGAGTTTCTTGTTATTGCTTTCTAGCTTTAAAGCACCAAGATCTGATATGATTCAGGAAGTTACTTCAAATTTTCTGAATTTATGGAGGCCTGCCTTATGGTCTAATATATGGTTTATTTTGGACAAGGTTCTGTGAGCTGCTGAGAGAAATATGTATTTTGTAGATTTTGTGTGGAAAGTTCTGTAGATGTCTGTTAGATCTAGTTGATCTATGGTGTTGTTGAGCTCCATTATTTCCCTGTTGATTTTCTGCTTGGATGATCTGTCTATTGATGATAGTGGAGTACTGAAGTCTCTGACTATGATATTGTTGGTGCACTAATTGTTGTCAACGAATTTTTGTTTAATAAAGTGTGGTACACCTGTGTTTGGCACATATAGATTTATGATTGTGAAGTTCTTATGTTGGATCATTCCCTTGATGAGGAAGAAGTAGCCTTCCTTGTTCTTTTTAATTACTTTTTGTTAGAAGCATATTTTATCAGATATTAATATAGCAATGCCTGCTTGGTTTTTTATTTCCATTTGATTGAAATATCATTTTCCAACCTTTCACCCTGAGGAAGTGTCTATCTTTAGTGGTGAAGTGGGATGCTTGAAGACAGCAGATAGAAGAGTCCAATTTTGACCCATCCTGGCAACCTGTGTCTTCTGATAGGTGAGTTAAGACCATTAATATTTAAGGTTATTACTTTGAAGTTGGAAATAATCCCTGCCATGATGAAATGCTTTATGAGGTTTAGTGATTCCTTATATTTTGTATTTTTTTTTTGTGAGTCTGGTCTATGTTTTGTTATTGTGATCTTCTTCTTGTTGGCTCTTGAGATTGGTTGTTTGCCTCTTCTGTTTGGACTATTCTCTGATATATTCCCTGTAGGGTTGGTTTTGTGTTCATATAACCAGAGTTGACTTTTATCATGCAAAGTTTTCCTTTCACCATCTATTGTGAAGGATGCTTTTGCTAGGTAGAGTAGCTTGGGTTGGAAGCCATGTTCTTTTTTTAAGATTTTGAAGTGTTCCATTCTAGGCCCTTCTGGCTTGCAGGGTTTCCACTGAGATATCTGATGTAATTCTGATGGGATTGACTTTGAATTTAGTGAGTTTTTTCTCTATTACTGCTTTTTGCACTCTCTTTATTTTCATTGTGATGAATTTTCACTTTGATGTACCTTGGAGAGTTTCTTCTTTTGTCCTGCCTGTTTGGTATTCTGTGGGCTTGTATCTGGAAGGGCCTCTGTTTTGAGAGATTGGAGAAATTTTCTTATTGAAAATTTTGTTAAATATGTTCTATATGCTCTGGCCTGGATTTCTTCTTCTGTTATACCCAATGATCCAGATGTTTGGTCATTTTAGGGTATCCCACAGTTCCCTCTTATTCTGTTCATTTGTTTGTTTATACTTAGCAAAGATTTTTGGGCATCTGATGAATTTCTTCTGCCTTGTCTTCCAGTCAGAGGTTCTGTCTACCACATGAGTAACTGTTAGTGAGTGATTTTGAGAGGTTTCTATAAGCTCTGTTTGATTTTTTTTTTTCTGTTGTGGTATTTTTCATCATAATCATCTTTTTTTTTTTTTTTTTGAGGTATGATTTCAGTTTGAGTTCTGATTTTCTTGATGCTTCCGGAGATTAATTCTAACATTTGATCAAGTCTTCATTAAGCTTAATTATTCAGTTATTGAGATCTTCCATTTCTTGACTCACCGTCAAATTGTTCATATCTCTTTTGAGGGACTTAATGTTTTCTTCAATGAAGATAAGCCTAGTGTCAAAAGCTGAGTGCTCTAAGAGACGATTTTGTTCAATTTCATTAATACCATTGTTGGCTTTATGATGGTTTGCTTCCAGGTCAGCAATTCTTTTGATCAGGGTCTCATTTTTATTGTGTTTTCATTTCTCTGTGATTTCAATGGAAGCTTCCATTGTGGGACTAGGCATCCTTTGTGGAGATCTTTCAGTTTTCTGACTTTTGTTGGATTTGTTTTGCATTGTGGTTTAGGGAGACATATTATTCTATTGAGGAGGAAGCAAGATTTTTTCCTCATAGGATCTTCAGAAGGGGTTCTGTTTTCAATGTCTACTGGATTTGTATATTGGTATACAATGGGGTTACAGCCATAGATGCACAGTTTATGGAAATTGCAAGTACATCAAAAGTATCGGAGGAACTGGGAGCTCTGGCCTACTCACTCCACTTGCACTTACTGTTCTGCACAAGGGAAGCACTGTTTGGGGAACCATTATCCAAGAAACTGGAGAGCCAGAGGCAAGAGGACTGCTCCTACTGTGACCTCAGGGGGATAGGGATGTTAGTACCAAGGGGCCAATCAGGAAAGCAGAGCAAAAACCTTTTTCCACATCCCCCACACAGGGATCCAGCCTTCCCAAGCAAGCTACAGGGGTCCTACAGGGAAACTGGGAAAAGCCTCAGGGAAGAAGGGTCTGTCCTATTCATTCCTTGCCCACAAATAAGCACCCTCTGGAACAGGGTATCTGGAATTAAGGACCCACGGACATTTAGGTGTGGAAGGCAGAGCAAGGAGCCTGCTTGTGCTGCAACCTTGCAGGGTCCAAGCAGCCCCAGGCCAGCCACAAGGGGATGTGCCAGGACCGGGAAACTGGGAGATGTCCCTAGATTGTTTATAAAAAAAACTTATAGTCACCAGGCATGGTGGCACACACCTTTAATCCCAGCACTGGGAGGCAGAGGTAGGAGGATTGCCATGAGTTCGAGGCCACCCTGAGACTCCATAGTGAATTCCAGGTCAGCCTGGGCTAGAGTGAGACTCTACCTTGAAAACACTAAATAAATAAATAAACAAATAAATAAATACATACATACATAAACTTATAGTCATTTCTATTGATTTGATAAAATAAACAAGCAACTCAGTTTCCTTAAAGAAAGTTTTATTTTATTGTTTCGTTTATGGGTTTTTGCCACTATTAGGTTGAACCTGAAGTGATTTAAGGCATCATAGATACAGGGGTGTGTGGAAGAGGAGGCTGGTCACCTCAGGAGGAGAAGAACAAAACAAGAACCAATAAAGAGTTTGGGGTCAAGTAATTATGTTCCATGGAACTGCCCTATGACCTTATTCTTCCAACTTGGACACACCTTGTAGTTTTCTTCACTTCCCAAAAATCCCATCAAAGTATAAAGACATCCATGGTTTAGTCCACAGATAAGTTTAGAACCCAAGGTGTCCAATCATGTCTCACAAGTCCATCATTTGGCAATCACTAGCAGATAATATCAAAACACTTCAGATTGAGACCATAACTCTTTACATGCAACAGGATTATTTTTCCTTCTGATTTTTGGTCATAATGTCACTATCCTTAATCTCCCTTGTAACTTTTTAATTTTTACATTTTTCTACCAACAGAGTATATTTAATATTTTTGAAGAGAACTTGTTCTTTCCCTTTTGTTAATTAGCATAAAAAATTTTATCATGGCATGTTCAAATATGTCTACCACTCTACCTTACTCAAACCTCTCCAGTGTTCTATTTTCTTCCCTCTTTCCTCTTGCTATTGGTCCTTTATGTCCTTGCAAGTACTATTTCTTATGCTTTCATGTCACATATGCATATATACTTAAAAGAGATACTTACAGATATTATAATACATAATATAAATAAAAGAAGTGCACACGCATGCACACACACACATATGATTTGCCTATTGCTGTGACAAAGTACATGACAATAGCAACTTACGGAAGGTAGTGTTCACTTTGGATCACAGTTTGATGGGATAGAAGTCATCATGGAGGTGCAGATATGGAGACAGGGGCATGAATTAGCTATTTATATTGCATCTGTAGTTAGGAAGTGAAAAACAATGGCTGCTAGTGCTCAGCTAGTTTTCCACCAACTGGAATTGGGCCACACACATTTAGGGTGAGTTTTAGCATTTCAATTAACCTAATATACAAAATCCCTCAAAGACATTCCTAGAGAGTTGTCTGCATCATGGTTAATCTATCTATCTATCTATCTATCTATCTATCTATCTATCTATCTATCTATCTGGCATCTATCTATATTCTAGATTATGCCTATAAGAGAAAATATGCAATATTTCTATGTCTAGCTTACTTTTCTTAACTAGTATGTTGAGCTGATGTGTTCCATCCATTTTTCCTAAAAATAGTATAACTCATTCTTCATTATGGTTGAATAAAACTATGTCACTCTGTGTATGTCTGTGTGTGTGTGTGTGTGTGTGTGTATGTGTGTGTGTGTGTGTGTGCTCTTATACTCCTTAAGTAGTATTATTCATAGTACATATCTTTATTATTGTTACTGAAATTGTTTTTATTAAAAAGCAACATGCTTATGTTTATTGATGTTTTATAAGCAGATAATATATTTGTCTCACTTAATGCTGCATTTTTAGATTCCAGTAGTGTGGATGGAGATCATCACATGTCACCTGAATGAATAACTAAATAAATTCATTGAGAGGCCTTACATATTAAGAGGAGGATACACTAGTTTGTAGGTGCAAATGAAAATCACATGCAAGTAATCACAAACAAGTATATCACAAAGGCTCCTTTCTTTTTTTATGTTGTGGCAATTCCTTTCAACATATTTTTCATTCTAAAGACTAACTTCTGCAGCATAGAGAAAGGAGAAATTTAAAAGCATGAAAAAGATCTCATTTTCTTGGTATGAGTACTTGTGTGGTATGAGTATGTGTGTGTGTGTCTGTATGTGTTTGAATATGTACACACATGTCTAGTGTGCCAGAGGTTGACCTCAGGTGTCCTCCTCAATTTCTCTCTTCTTTATTCTATGGACATAGACATTCACTAAACCCAGAACTCACTGGTATGATTATGCTAGCTAGTTAGCAAATCCCAGGTTTCACTTCTCCAATGCTGGGATTACAAGTGCTTGCTCTCATTTATGTGGGTGCTGGCTATAAGGAGTCAGGATCTGATGCTTGTACATCAAGTGATTTACTTAGCCATCTCCCCATCTTTCTTTTGCTCCTTCTGCTTATATATATGTATATGTATATGTATATGTATATGTATATGTATATGTATATTGCAAAGTAAAGTCAAATGGTGCTTTAGAATTTGAATTTATGTTTATCCTTAAAGATAAGAAAAATGGAATCATTGCTTTAGGAGAAGGCTATGAGTATTTAGAGTAATGATATAATCTCTCATTTAAAAAAATATTTATTTATTTATTTGAGAGAGAGAGAGTGAGAAAGAGAGGTACATAAAGAGAAACAGAGAATGGGCACATCACGGCCTTTAGCCACTGCAAATGAACTCCAGATGCATGTTCCCCCTTGGGCATCCGGCTTACATAGGTCCTGGGGAATCAAGCTGTAGTCCTTAGGCTTCACAGACAAACACTTTAACCACTAAGCCATTTCACCAGCTCACAGCCTCTATGATATATAACAAACCCCTTCATTGGCAGTGTCTTCCTATTCAATCAGGTGGGATTCTGTAGTTATACATAGACTTGTTCTATATTATCTTTGATAGAGGAGTAAGGCAGTGGATTTATCATTTATTTTGAACCTGATATATGTGTCATATTTTTGTAAACAATTCAAGGATTCATGTGGATGGGACCTTAAACAGAGCTAATATATTAATAGTAAGTTCATAATGAGAAGAAAATTTAGTTGAGCATGTTTTATTCAGCTAAAATAAAAGCATCTATAAATAGATTTATAAATGTGATACAAACCTTTTATAAGCAAGTAAGATTTTTTTTTTTTTTTGGTTTTTAAATGTATGCACAGGATAGTTGCATTTTAAGCTACTAGCAAGGCTGTGAATTTCCTCTTTGAAAGTCAATCAATTTCATGTTTCCTTCTAAATTTAAGATCCTGGGAGTTCATTTTTCAGTATGAACTCCTCAAAGCTGTGGATCCATTTTGTTAGTCCCTTCTACATTACTATAAAAAATGTCTGAGATAATGAGCTTATCAAAAAAAATGATTTATTGAGGTTCCAACATGTGATTGGTTGGCTTTGGAGCTTTAGAGAACGCATCCTGTTGTAGGAGCTACATGTTCCCACAGGCGTGCATGGTTAGACATAGCAGTTATTTTTTCATTATCACAAAAGTGGGGCTGGGCCTGAGTCCCACAATACCCTTTAAGGGAGTACTCTGAATCATATGAAGTCCTCCAAGTCCCAATTCTTAAATTTCACTATCTCCTAACAGCACCGTAGAATGGTGACAAAATCTTTAACACATGGGACTCTGGGTATCATTCCAGACTCAATGTATAATAGTATGTATTGAGTAACTATATACTGAATATATCAGAGCCATAATAATCAATGTGTGATCTGATGTAGAGCACCCAGACCCGTCACAGGAAATTCTTTTTAAAAATTGAATAGTTTTACTATACCAAGATGTGAGAAAGACAATACGAAAGTGATATTTTCAAAATTGTGACTTTAAATTTTTTGTTCTAGGTGTTATGCTATGGCCAAATGTTTGCTCAACTTCAAATATTATTGCTATCCAACAAATACATTGAAATTTCATGTTGAATATAAATATATTGAAAATTTAAACCTATTACTTAGGAAAATAAAGAAAAAACCAACTAGAAGTATTTTTCAAGGTTTAATTAGGACACAAAAATAGATGTATTGTGATTGACATATCTGACCAAAGTAAATACCATATAAAACACATGTGGGAAAATGATATTATAACATTAGGGCCATGCTTTTGTAAAGAAGTTCAGCAATAAGACAGTAAAGATTCTATCACTTATGGTTTGATTATGGAAGGTCTTCCACAAGCTCGTACATTGAAGCTCAGGCTTTGGGGAAAGTAGATCACTGTAGGAGGGGGGTAATCTCAAGGGATGCATCTTACTCTGTACCTTCCATTCTCGTTTCCTTTCCATCATGCTTTGTTCCACAGCATGTCACCATGATAATGCTCTCCTAATGCATAGGCTCTTAGCAATGTGGCTAGATGAACAGGAACTGAAAATTGTGAAACCATGAGCCAAAAAGAAGTTCTTCCTCAAGTTGTTGTGTCAAGTAATTTGCATGGCAACAAGTAGTGTGTATCATACCATTCTCGGTACAAAAGATATATGGCAGCTCCATCTACTTTAAGGTGCTATTAGTCTTAAGAAGACACAATCACACAGACAAATTTTGATCAGCTGTCTGCCAAAAACCAAAACCAAATAAAAACAAAAACTGTGAAAATGGCTGCTACTAACAATTCTTCTTCTTTTTTTTTTTTTTCTATTTTTATTTATTTGAGACATAGAGAGAGAGAGTGTGTGTGAATGGATGCACAGGGGCCTCCGGCCTCTGCAAACTCCAGATGCATGCACTACCATGTGCATCTGGCTTATGTGGGACCTGAAGAATTGAATCTGGGTCCTTAGTCATCGCAAGCATGTGCCTTAACCGCTAAGCCATCTCTCCAGCCCCTGCGACTAACAATTCTTGCAACAGCAATGTCACAGTAAAAATATGATTCTGGGTGGTATTGAAAGGAAAAAATAGATTTACAGGAGCTATTGATAGAAAAGATGTACTTGATTGCATATTTTAAAATGTAGAAGACTTCTATTAAAAGGGCAACAGGAGACGTAAGTTGCAAATTAGGAGAAAGAAAAGAAAAATTACAAAGAGTAGCAACACAACAACAAAACTATATTATCCCACCAAAAGATAATCTCAAAATTAGTAAAATAAAACTATGGAATTAAAATATAATTTTATTACTAGAGATTTATCTAAAATAGACAGAAAACAGTTCAAAGTATCATTTTCAAAGATGGATATGTCATCTAATTGGAATATCAGGTACATTAAAACATGGCAAAATTGTAAGTGTGAAAATAATCTTAGAAGATGAGAGCCATTCTTGCAGTTACTATGTGTTGCTGGGACAAACAGCCAACCAGAAACATCTTATGGGAGGAAAGGGTTTATTTCAGTCTTACAGATTCCAGGAGAATCACCGTCATTGGTGGGGGAAGCTGGCTCACTTCATCATCACAGAAATAACTGCCAGCAGCAGCAAGCGCTCACAACCAGCAAACACAGTCAGAGCTCCAAGTGGCTGGCCGAAAAGATCTAGCCCAGTGATACCTCTTCCAGCAGGCACAAGTAGGAAACTTAACTGAGGCTGTGAGGGATGTACATTCACATTTAACCACCACAAATTATCAAAATAATAAATTTAATATTACAGTTTATTATGAGATTATTTTTCACTGATGGAGATCTTCCTGAAATAAGCTTAAGCCAGAAGCCCTGTTTTACTTTTAGTCATAATTTATGTTATACAAACTAACCAAATAAGCTTCACATTCATAAAGATAAAAATGAATCAGCAAATGAAAACTCGATGAGATGAACTTTTTCAATAGAGAGACAAAAGTACTGTGGGTTGAGAGGAATTGATGAATAAAAATGTACTTGTTTCATTCGAAGCAAGGTGAGAAAGACTCGGTAAATCTATGACACGGAAAGCAAAGAGGAAGGAAAGTATTAAGACAAGAGGTTGATGCAAGCCATTTGGAGACAAATATTTATCAAATTATTTACTATAAGATACCAAGTTTGGATTTATCCTGGGAGTATTGGAAGAGATAAAAAGTCTTTGGCAGTATGCAATTGAATTTGCTGTTGTATGAAGGCTAGGTGGCTACAACGGCAGGAACTGAGAAGAGTACTGAGAGCAGTGTGAAAGAATTTGCTTGGCACAGATGCGTACTGTATATCGGAAGCAGATCCAAGAGTGGTTTTTGTGTATTAGATGAAGGATAAGGGATAAAAGAAGGCAGAGAAGGAGAGTGACTTTGGGAGGTTAAACCTTTGTGATCTTTATACCATATGTTTTCTAGTAGATGAAGGCATTTCATTGCCAAGTAGTTTTAAAAATACAAGTCTGCATTATAGGGAAGACATGTGCATGTGAAACACATAAAGGCAGAATAGATCTCTAAGACATATCTGGAAAAGAATATTACACATACTGGAAAACCAGCTGGAAGTGTTCTCTGGTACATTTCTATGAGGCTCCACCTAACAGAATGACTCTTGGGACAAGCATCAACTAAACAGGAAGTGAAGCGCTGGCTTCTTTAGCAATCACTGGGCAAAGCTAAGCAATTCTGGAATTGAAGCTCTGATGGGAGCTGAATTGGACAACCCTTCTTCAGCCACAAGAAATAAGTAAACTTTCTTATTTCAGTTTATTTCCACTCAATGTAAAAAATGAATAGGCATGGGCTGACATAGTCTACAGAGTCACTTCTAACACTGGGAGAGAGGTAGTAATAATGGAACAGCTGTCTGGGCAGAAAACCTGTCCATATAAGACCAGAAAATTCATGACTCCTAAAGGCTCATATTACGAATAAAACATACCCTCAAACAATGCATAAGGCATGGGATCTCAGTAAGTCTTCTTTACTTGGTAAAAACACAGCATGATATATGGGCAGAGACCTGGAAATAAGGGGGCAGGGGGGCTGGTGAGATCCCTTCTCTCATCTGTAGAATTTTTTCAAAAGCTGTTTTTTTTTTTTTTTCTTTTTCTTGTGTGGTTCTATAATGAAAGAGTAGCAGGAGAATCAAAGAAATTAAAATATAGCCAATTTCAAATAAAATGCAAGGAAATGCTCTTCAAAGCAATGTATAATTAACCTGTCAAATTCTTTACCTCACACATAATTCAAGCAAACAACTGAGAACTATTTTACAGAGAGTGGAATGTAAACTACCTTGTTGGGACTGGTGACGGTACTTTTCATGTTCTACCCACATTAGATTTTCTTCTTCCTTGTTGTGACAAATACTCAATGTAAAAGAAATATGAACAGCATTTGCAGTTACATTAGCATAGATAAAATTATGAAGATGATCCATGCCTTTTTTTTATAATACATGTTTTTTATCTCCTTTTAATAAAGATAAAACTACACGTTTGGAGAAAAGTGATAAAGATAATGCTATAGAATGCCAGTCTGTAGTAGAAAGTAATGGGAAATGGTGAGCAGTAATAAATACTTTTTCAGGCCAACAAGAAATCTTCCACTTTTATGACTCATTTTTAGAGAATCTCTGACGATGTTTTAAAATGAAGTCTAAACTACAAATCAAGTGGCATAAATCTTTTTTTAGGTCAAAAAGGCTGACACCCTCACAAAATAATTTCCTTGGTACAATGTATATACCTCTTGGTGATCTGTGAATTCTTTTCTTTAGTTCCTTATGTTCTAAACATTCACAGAGTTGCCTGGTCTAGATACTGAACACTTTAATCAATTTTGTTTTTAAAGATTTATTTTTATTTATTTATTTATTAGAGACAGAGAGAGAGAGGGAGAATGGGCATACTAGGGCCCCTAGCCACTGCAAACTCCAGACACATGCATCACTATGTGCATCTGCTTTACATGGGACCTGGAGAATCAGACATGGGTCCTTAGGCTTTGAAGGCATGCACTTTAAGTGCTAAGCCATCTCTCCAGCCCCACTTTAATCAATCTTTAACATATCTACTAAGAGCACCTTGCTAAGTCCTGGAGTCCCTTTTGCTTTCCCTTCCTTCTCCCCAATAGCACACTCAGATTTGGCAAAAAGCCTGTACGTTCATGATAATTCAGGTGCGTTCTGTATCATCTCCCAGAAGCCTCTTGTGCTGGTATGAATTTAATGTATTTTCCCCATATCCTTAGGGGTTTTGATTTAGCTTCCTACTTAGTCTTAAGCAGGCAGAGCCCTGATGGAGGAGGTATACCACTGAGAGTGGAATTTGAGTCCAGCTCTACTAGGTATGTAGGGAGGCAGCCTGAGCTCAGGCTGTTCATGCTCGCTGATGTTGGATTTTCTCTCTGCTATGGATATATGCTAAAGTGAGCAAGCTTCTTCTGCCACATTGAAGCTTCCCTGGGAAACTGCAAGCCTGAAACAAACCTTACTGCCCACAAACTGCTTCGGGTCAGATGTTTTTCCAGCAATGAAAAAGTAACTGTATCACCTCCCCTACCTTCTGTGCTAGAGATCAGAAACAAATGGAATGTGTGATTGGGACACTATTTCCCTCAGGTATAAGCTTCACACTGTAGTTCTACCTCCAGCTCATTGTTTATCTTTCTGATTTGTCTACTTTGGGTAAGAATCATCTGACTTGGCACAGTGTTGACCATGTGGTAAATATTTAGAAATTATTTTTGATCCAGTGAACAATAAAACAATCAATGAACCATTTTACAACCCTCAAAATAAATTTTTAAACCTATTTATCTTGAGGAAAATGCCATATAGAAATTTACTTTAATAAGGGGAAAAGTAAAGTTCTCTCACAATATCTGCATTCACAATTAACAAATATGAAATGATATCATTCGATTTCAGAGAATTATAGAAGTATATATGTTTTAATGATATTATTTAGATGCTAGCCATGTAAAAATATTAGTTTATTTTATACTTAAGCATGAGTTTTTTTTCATATTATTTGGTTTTAGAAGCACATCAGGGAAAATCAAAATATGCTTTAAAAATCTCTATTATTATAACCTCAATAAATTAATCTATAAATGAAACACATGCTGCTATCAGACAACTGTACTCATTGTTTTATATGAATTATTCTTCAATTTTTAAAAATATTACTTATTTGTTTGAGAGAGCAGAAGGAGAAGAGAGAGAAGAGTACAAGGCATACAAGGGCCTGTAGCCACTGCAAATGAACTCCAGATGCATGTGCCACCTTGTACACGTGGCTTATGTGGATGCTGGGGAGTCAAACCTGGGTCCTTAGGCTTCAAAGGCAGTGCCTTAACTGTTGAGCCATCTTTCCAGCTCCTCCTATTCAATTTTTGAAGCAATTCCTTTTTCTGTTGATTTTGTTGCCTTACTGGTTTGGTTTTCTTTTCTAGGTATCCAGAACTATTATCTCCCTTTCTCTCACTCTTTCTTCTTCTTCTCTTCTTCCTCTCCTCTCTCACATACACACAGAATTTCAGGAAAACAAAACAAAACAAAACTATTTCCTGTGTCTATCTGCTTATTTTTTGTTAACATTGTCTTTCTTATATACAACATTACATCTATTTCTCTCACATGTAGGAATGAATTGCCCTGTATTGGGTGTGAAACTATCTGTTGCTCATATTATTTCTGTCTATGACTGGCCAGATGACCTGAGGAGAATCATTAAAATTTCTGAATCTCAACATTTTTACTGCAAAAAAGGGTTATTGATGATAACCACTGAGATGGCTCAGTGGATAAAGTACTCTCTGCTCAAGGCAAATTACTGGAGTTCAATCCCCAGGCCCTTACATAAAAAGCTGGAAGTAGTGGTGTGCTTCTACATACTCAGTATGCTGACAGCAAGATGGTGAACTCATAGAGAGCACAACAAAGACCAGCATAGCAAGAATCTAGAGAGACAAACCCTTCCTCAAGCAAGGTGAAATGGTGAAGATTGACCTGAAAGTGGTCCCATGATGTCCACAAGCTCTGCGGCATGCACCTGCACGCACATGAATGCACAGGCACACACACATGCACGCACATGCACCACCCCCCACACACACACCTGACAATGATTATGGTGATACCCACACTATGTATTACTTGAAATTGTATGAGGAACTAATTATGTTCATAAATTAGTGTTACATTTCACAACAGTCCTGCTTTATTAACATTAAAACACTAGTGTTTATCGCTTATTAATATGTCTTCAAAAGCTATGCAGCTTATGAGCTGGAAGATACAGAAAGTATTAGTAAAACTCAACTTCTTTATTTCCCAGAAGCACTTTAGACCATAGATAAGGTGTCAGGAGTATATGTCTAAGTATCTACTTTTTTATGGATTTAATTTTATCCAATGTGTCTTAAATGTAAAGGGAAATTTTGATTTTCTCTAGTTCACCTGCATCAAGTAAAAGACTTGCAATCTTGAGGATATGTACCAGCTGTTATGTTTTCTCACTTGGAAGAAAGTGTTCAAGGAAAAGTATGCCTGGGTTTCCAAATGATTATGATTATTCTATGTTTGCTACTCTTTGCACACCGAAAATAGCATGCAAAACAAAAAACAACAAAACAAAACATAATAAAGTTGTCTTTTACTCTGACCAATGAAATGGTACCAAATCTGGAAAGAAATGTTTACCTGAGTTAAATTTCCTTTCTGTTCACTTGATTTTTAGATAATGCAGGTTGTCATCTTTTTTGTCATTGTTGTTTATGATATGCACTGGGCATATTAAGGGTAAAACAGGTCAAGATTATGTGAACAGATGCTTAGCAAAAATAATCTATTAAGTACTGAAGTTATATAGATAATTATAATGCTTCTCCAATCTGTTTTGCAACATACACATACAGTCCTGTGTATATGTGGTAAAAGAAGTATTTTTAGGTTGTTCTTGGGTCCTTTTCTACCAGGTAAGAATCCAATTGAAATGAAAACTATATCAGAGTAATTAAAGCCTACTGTTTACTGTTTATGCAACTACCCAAACTAGTGCTCATTCCTTGCTTGTGACAAGGGTGGGCATCAAATTCTTTATAAATCAACTATATTCCATAAGGCTTCCATTACTGAGCTATCTATCTTCAATTTCTTGGGTGATCTTTAAAATGTGATTGTAAAATAATTAATTTTTTAAAATAATCTATTAGTTTGATTTGAACACTTACTTTCAAATGACTAATTATTGGTCAGACCTGGAAGCTTAGGCGCTTCTTTTTTTAATACATGGATCACCTACTAACTAACAAATTGTTTGGTCTTAATAAGCCATGTTTTTGTTGTATATAAAGGCAGACTATTTCCAGGGAATTAGTTCTGTGCACTCACTATTCTTTTTTTTTTTTTTTTACATCTCTACTGTCAGGAAATTTTCTAATGAGTAGTTTTCCAGTCACACAAATACTAGCACACAGATCAATAAGCATCATGCAATTTGAATATTGACTTCGCCCTTTGAAATGGCCTTAGAAAGTTAGCTCATTGATGTGGGAAAGCTTTAATTGCAGTTGCCATTAGATGAACACCAAATCCAAATGTCAAAAGCTCCTTCGCAATCAGGAAGAGCAATGAAGTTAAAATAGCCATGGTCATCAAAGTGCTGAGTTCAGGAAATTCCAGGAAATCACAAGAATCCTGTGAAAAGCCAAGAGCCATTAGGTCAACATTAGCATACATTGTATGAAGAAAGGGCTGCTTTTATTCACTGTTATGTTCCATTTTTTTAAATGTAAAGATATATTTCAATTAAAGTGCCAAGATGATAATGTCTGAGTACATTTGAATGGCTTCTCTAATATGCAAGATTAAAATCAGTTCACAGAGCTAAGTAGGCAGTTTAAGAATCTAGATTTGAGGCTAGGATGTCAGGGGTGAGGCTATCAAATACATACATAAATCATGAACTTCTGTGTTGGCAGGTTTCATAGCATTGGAGAGCTTAAGTCTGTGATAAAAAGGGGCAAAGGAATAATGGCAAAATTTAAATTGCTGAGGACTGTAATTTTGCATTCAGTGTTTTAGAATGAAGTTGTGAAAATGGTGGAGGGGAAAGAGTTGGGTGATAAAATTTTAACCTTAACTTTGAAAAGCAATTCTCAATCTGAAGATGCACAACTTTTTGTTATAGTTGCTTCTCATGAAGTGGAAGCACAGTAACTATTAATGAAATTATTCTAGCAATCAGAATGATAACTAATACTGACATTATTTACTGGTGTTGTGGTGTCTAAGACCTTTTTCCAAATGTTTATTATATGTTGAGCCATTTAACCATCATAAAACTATCAATAATCAGCTTTATTACTTCCCACATTTAGTGATGAAGAAATTAAGCAAGTGGAGGCTACAAAGCCATGAATTGATGATTGTCTGACATTATCATTATCAGGACATTTCTGGGGTTGGAGAGATGGCTTGGCAGTTGAGCGCTTGCCTGTGAAGGCTAAGGACCTGGGTTCGAGGCTCGATTCTCCAGGACCCATTTAGCCAGATGTACAAGGGGGCACATGCCTCTGGAGTTTGTTTTTGCAGTGGCTGGAGGCCCTGGCGGGCCCATTCTCTCACTTTCTCTCTCTTCCATTCTCTCTCTCTCTCTCTCTTTCTCTCTCTCTGCCTTTCTCTCTGTGTCTGTCACTCTCAAAAAAAAAAAAAATTTAAAAAGACATTTTTCTAAAAATAGAAGAACTTTTATTTATTGCTTAATCACTACTATCAGTGTCTTACTTCAGAGTTACATGAGTAAGATTTTTTTTTTTTTTGCCTTCTATTACCACCTTAAATTCTGAAAATATATTCATTTACTACTTGCCCTAGTCAGCTATATATATATATATATTTTTTTGGTGTGCATGTATGATATGTGTGTTGTGTTGTATGTGAGGTGTGTGTATGTGTATGGACAGATGTGTGCGCATGGAAGCACATGCATTGAGCAGTAAGAGGAGGCTTCTCAACTTCTGACGTTAGCACTTTAGCTCTTATACCTTATTTCTCTAATAGAACCTGCAGCTCAATGTTTTTCAGTTAGACTGGCTGGCAGTCTGAGTGATCTTCCTGTCTCTCCCCCTCTCAATGCTGGGGATACAGTCATGTGTGGTTCCTGGGATCCCGGGCTACGGTTTTCCAGAGATGTGCAAGCAACTTGCAGAGCGGGGATTTGAACAACCATTAATGCAACAAAAGAACCACTTTCCGGAGGTAGTCTCAGTGAACAGCCCGGTTCTTTTTCAGGGAAACTGTTGAAAGGATAAAAGTTGCCCTGTTTTCTAGTTGCTCCGCTAACCTGCCTTTTTAAGCTTCTGTAATAAGGCTTGCTTGCTGCTGCATTGAACCGCAGAACTGCCATTTTACAACCGCCTCCATTTTGTAAAAAGCATACCATGAGGAACCTGACCTTTTGTGCGCCTTATACAATGCCTAAATTCCAGGGACTCGAGCTGAACAAACAACTCCTAGTTCCTCACTAAGATAACTCCCCACCTGGACACAACCAATCAACGGTCAACACATATCTGAAGCCCCCAGACTCAAGCCCGCCCCGTGGGCCCCACCCAATCAAAGGGACCCACGGCTGGAAAGCCCCTATGAATATGTATACCTATGGTTTTAGCCTTTATAAGCTGACCAAACCCGTTGCTAGGGGCTCTCCACCCCCTCCTGCGAGAGGAATCTGTGTTGAGCCCCGATGCATCGGATTCAATAAACCTCGTGCGGTTTGCATTGAGAGCGTCCTGCGTGAGTGTTCTTGGGGTCCCGTAGACCGCCCTGAGCGGGGATCCCTCCGGGGAACCCCACATTTGGCGAGCCAGCCAGGAGACTCTACAGGACCCCAGACCTCATCTAGGACCCCTCAGAGGTAAGAGGCGCCTCCTGTCTTTGTCTTGTCCGTGTATGTCTGTACTCTTATATCTGTCCTCTGGAAAAATTCTCGATTTCAGCCGGTTTCAGTATCTGGATGCCTTCCCTTTGGGTGCTCTGAGTCGGGGCTGACGGGCCCGGGGACCAACACCCAGCAATCTGGAGGACGCTCCTGATTGCCCCCAGGAGACAGGTTTTTCTGTCTCCTATCTGAAGAACTCGGATCGAGTTCGCCTCTGTCGGGAAGCATCATCTGGGTCCCGCTCGCCGCCATCTGCTTCAGTTTTGTTTTTACTCGAGCAGCGAGCGGGCCGCCTTTGTCTCTTTGTTCTCGGTGTTCTCCAGATCCTTTTGTTCTCCTATCTCTTTTATTTCTCTTCCAACATGGGACAGACTATCTCAACCCCTTTGGACTTGACTTTAGCTCACTGGACTGACGTTAAGAGCCGAGCTCATAGTTTATCTGTTGAAATAAAGAAAGGAAAATGGCAAACTCTATGTGAGGGAGAATGGACTATGTTTAATGTTGGATGGCCCCGAGGAGGGACCTTCAACCCAGATCTTATCCAGGCTGTTAAACGGATCATCTTGCAGGAGCCCGGAGGCCACCCCGACCAGATGCCTTACATTTTTACTTGGCAGGATCTTGTCCAAGACCCGCCTTCCTGGTTGAAGCCCTGGATTCCTCCCCAACCCACTAACAGTAGCCCCTCGGGGGATTCAAAAGTTCTCGTTGCAGGACCCCCCCGGAAGGAAAAGAAGATTTACCCGGACATTCAGACGGAGCTCCTTCTGGATTCACCACCTCCTTACCCGCCAACCCACACCCCCACAGCTCCTCTTCCTGCCCCCTCACAAGAAGGGATACAGGGGGGCCCAGCCACGGGGACCCGGAGTAGACGAGCTCTGTCTCCTGATACTACCATTGCCCTACCACTTAGGGCCATAGGACCCCCACCCCCTTTAGGACCAGGAGATGACCCAACTCAGAGACCTCTACCACCCCTACAATATTGGCCTTTCTCCTCTGCAGACCTTTATAATTGGAAGGCCAACCACCCTCCCTTCTCGGAGGACCCCTCAAAATTAACTGCACTCATGGAATCCCTAGTTTTCTCCCACCAGCCCACATGGGACGATTGCCAGCAGCTACTCCAGACCCTCTTCACGACTGAGGAGAGAGAACGTATCCTGCTGGAGGCCAGAAAGAACGTCCCTGGTGACGACGGGCGCCCAACCCAACTCCAGAACGTTATAGATGACGGGTTCCCCCTGATCAGACCCAACTGGGACTTCAACACCCCTGACGGTAGGGAGCATCTCCGAATCTATCGCCAGGCTCTGGTGGCTGGTCTCCGCGGGGCTGCAAGACGCCCTACCAATTTGGCCAAGGTAAGGGAAGTCATTCAGGGACCTAATGAGGTCCCCTCTTTGTTCCTTGAGCGCCTCATGGAGGCCTATCGTAGATATACGCCCTTTGACCCTATGGCAGAGGAACAAAGGGTTTCAGTACTGATGTATTTTGTAGATCAGTCGGCGCCAGATATTAGAAAAAAATTACAAAGACTCGATGGGTTAAGCCGTTATACTCTGTCAGATTTAGTCAGGGAAGCAGAAAAGGTTTATAATAAAAGAGAAACTGAAGAAGAAAAAGAGGAGAGAAGGGCAAAAGCGCAGGAAGAAAGGGACTATAAACGTGATAAGAGACATGAGAAAAACATGACTCGAATTCTGGCCGCCGTAATCCAGGATAGAAAAGACACAGGAAGACCTAGGGATACTAGGCAGAAGCAAAACCTGGGCAACAGGCGCCAATTAGAAAAGGACCAATGTGCCTATTGCAAAGAAAAGGGACACTGGATTAAAGACTGCCCCAAAAAGAAACCAAAAGAGGTTCTGACCCTAGAAGATGATGAATGAGGGGGACGGGGCTCGGATCCCCTCCCCGAGCCTAGGGTAACTTTGAAGGTGGAGGGGAAACCCATCCGGTTCCTAGTGGACACTGGTGCCCAACATTCGGTCCTACTGAAACCAGAAGGACCCCTTTCTAACAAGAAATCGTGGGTGCTCGGGGCTACTGGAAATCAACAATTTTCATGGACTACCCGAAGAACGGTGGACCTAGGCGTGGGCCGGGTATCCCACTCGTTCCTCGTGATTCCAGGCTGCCCCGCTCCCTTATTAGGGCGAGACTTATTAACAAAAATAGGAGCCCAAATTACCTTCACGAAGAAGGGCCCCCAAGTAACTGACCAACATGGGGAAATTATCCATGTTTTAACTATGAAACTAGAAGATGAACATAGGCTGTTTGAAAGGCCTCAGACCAATGCAGACATTAGCAAATGGCTCACCAAAGTCCCGGGAGCATGGGCCGAGACTGCCGGGATGGGATTGGCCACCCATCAACCGCCAATAATTGTTAATCTAAAGGCTTCTGCAACACCTGTCTCGGTACGTCAATACCCCATGAGTCAGGAGGCCAGAGAAGGAATAAAACCTCACATAATGAGGCTCTTAGAATTAGGAGTCCTAAAAAGGTGCCAATCTCCCTGGAATACCCCTTTGCTACCAGTGCGCAAGCCAAATACCAATGACTATCGCCCAGTTCAGGACTTAAGGGAGGTTAATAAGAGGGTTGAAGACCTACACCCAACTGTGCCTAACCCCTATAACCTCCTGAGTTCACTACCTCCGGACCGAGACTGGTACACAGTTCTGGACCTAAAAGATGCTTTTTTCTGTCTGCCACTGCATGAAAAAAGTCAACCTATCTTTGCCTTTGAATGGAAGGACCCAGACTCCGGAATCTCCGGACAGCTGACTTGGACTAGGTTGCCTCAAGGATTCAAAAATTCACCCACCATCTTTGACGAGGCACTTCACCAGGACCTGGCCTCCTTCCGAACCTCAAACCCCCAGGTAACTCTCCTCCAATACGTTGACGACTTACTCCTTGCGGCTGGAACCCAAACTGAATGTGAACAGGGAACAAAGGCACTATTAGAGGAACTGGCCCGCCTGGGTTACCGCGCCTCGGCGAAGAAAGCCCAACTCTGCAAAAGGCAAGTAACCTACTTGGGGTATTCCCTGAAAGGAGGGCGGAGATGGCTAACGGAAGCACGTAAACAGGCTGTGGAACAGATCCCAGTGCCTGCAAATGCCAAACAAGTACGGGAATTCCTGGGATCTGCAGGATTTTGTAGACTGTGGATACCGGGGTTCGCCGCCCTGGCAGCCCCCCTTTACCCCTTGACCAAGACGTCTGCAGCTTTCCAATGGGGAGAGGAACAACAACAGGCTTTTGACGACATCAAGCGTGCCCTCTTAAAGGCACCCGCTCTCTCCCTTCCCGACACCTCCAAGCCATTCTACTTGTATATACATGAGCAGAAAGGCATTGCAAAAGGGGTACTGACCCAGAAACTAGGGCCCTGGCGAAAGCCAGTGGCCTATTTATCAAAAAAATTGGATCCTGTGGCCGCTGGGTGGCCCCCTTGCCTTAAGATTATTGCCGCTGTGGCTTTACTTTTGAAGGATGCTGATAAATTAACTCTGGGGCAGACTGTCACAGTCATTGCATCCCATGCACTGGAGAGTGTCATCCGCCAGCCTCCAGACCGATGGCTCTCAAACGCCCGAGTCACCCACTACCAGAGTCTCCTCCTTAACTCGGATAGAGTCAAGTTTGCACCCCCCACTCAACTGAATCCGGCTACCCTCTGGCCAGACCCCGACTCCACAGTAATCCACAGCTGTGGGGACATCTTGGCTGAGGCTACCGGAACGAGACCTGATCTGACGGACCAGCCACTACCGGATGCCAAGGTAACCTGGTTCACTGATGGCAGTAGTTACCTCCTTGAAGGTAAGCGGATGGCGGGGGCGGCAATTGTGGACGGAGACAGGGTGATTTGGGCCATCAGACTGCCTGAAGGGACTTCAGCCCAGAAGGCCGAACTAATTGCATTAACCCAGGCCCTAAATATGGCAGAAGGAAAAAAAGCTACCATATATACGGACAGCCGGTATGCTTTTGCAACTGCACATGTACATGGTGCCATATACCAACAGAGAGGATTATTAACCTCTGCCGGAAAAGAAATTAAAAACAAACAAGAAATTTTAGATTTACTCGATGCCCTGCATCGGCCGGCCAAGCTGGCCATAGTCCATTGTCCGGGGCACCAGAAAGGAAACTCTCTAGTGGCAAGAGGAAACAGGATGGCTGATGTAGAGGCCAAAAAGGCTGCTCAAGGAGCGTATCTGCTCCCCTTAGTTGAAAAAGAAACTGGCCCCCCAGAGTTACAGCCTTCAGAATATACTGAACAGGACCTAAAAGATATGACTAGGATACAAAAGAAATTTAATAAGGACACCCAAAGATGGGAGACAGAAGAAGGAAAACATATCCTACCTAGACAACAAGCAGAATCCACTCTGCAACAGCTACATAGGCTAACTCATTTTGGAGCTAGAAAATTAATAGAAACCTTCAAAAAGACTGACTGCCACATAATAGGACTCAAAGAAATGGCTGAGAAACTGGTAAAACAATGCATCCCATGTCAAAAAGTAAATGCCCAGACCTCCCAGACGGACCCTGGAAAGAGACTTCGCGGAGATCGACCAGGCTTATATTGGGAGACTGATTTCACTGAGCTGAAACCTGCTCGCTACGGGAATAAATATCTTCTAGTTTTTATAGACACATTCTCTGGATGGGTGGAAGCCTATCCCACTAAGAAAGAGACTGCCACAATGGTAACCAAAAAACTTTTAGAAGAAATCATCCCCAGATATGGGGTACCTCAGGTAATAGGCTCAGACAACGGTCCTGCCTTTGTTGCCCAGGTAAGTCAGGAGGTGGCCAGAACTTTGGGGATCAATTGGAAATTACATTGTGCTTATAGACCCCAGAGCTCAGGACAGGTAGAAAGAATGAATAGAACATTAAAAGAGACCATAACTAAATTGTCCTTAGAGACTGGCTGTACAGATTGGGTGATGCTCCTTCCGTGGGCCCTCTTCCGAGTTCGCAACACCCCTTACAAGTTTAACCTAACTCCTTTTGAGATTTTATTTGGTGTCCCAACCCCACTTAATAAGTTGTTAATGCAGAACCCAGATATAATTTCTTCCTCTGATCTGAACCACAGGCTCCAGGCGCTATATATCCTCCAAAAGGACTTATGGCCAAAACTGAAGGAGAGCTATCTGCCTGCTAAGGACCCAGCCCCGCATTCATACCAGCCGGGGGACTCAGTCTACGTGAGGCGACACCGACCCTCAAACCTTGAACCTCGTTGGAAAGGGCCCTTCACGGTACTCCTGACGACACCCACCGCCGTGAAGGTAGACGGGATAGCTGTCTGGATCCACGCATCCCACGTGAAACCAGCTCCATCACCTGACCCCCGCTGGCAGCTGACAAAGACTGATAACCCCCTTAAACTGCGTCTTCGCCGTGTCTCTGTCAGCCGCGATGAAGTTTCTTAAGGTTTGGACATTGTTAATTATATTGTTGCCTTGTTCTCTATCCTCTTCACCCTATCAACTTTACAATTATACCTGGCAAATCATTAACCAAGCAGGAGATGTAGCTAACTCCACATCTCAACTATCAACGTCTACTCCCTGGCCCCCTCTCGAGGTAGACCTGTGTGCCCTTGCACTAGGAGCCGACCCACAGTGGGGCACCCCCGACCATTTTTGGCCACAAAACAAGCCTATAAATACTGGAAATCGATACCTTCCCCAGTATGGGTGTGGCAACACGGTTGACAGAACCCTTCTCAATACGGCCCCAATTTATGTCTGCCCCGGACCCTCCCATAGACCAAGAACATCAAATTACTGCGGTTATTATAACGATTATTTCTGTGCCTCCTGGGGATGTGAAACTACTGGAGATGGGCCCTGGCGCCCCTACTCTTCATGGGACTATATTACAATGAAAAGAAAAAGCCCCATAGCAGAAAAAGACTTAGCCCACCACGTCGTAGGGGGACAACTTATAGTACTTCCCCAGGAGAGATGTAATAACTGGTGTAACCCCATCCTGATATCTTTTACAGAAAAAGGAAAAAGGGTAAAATGGGAAAATAATAGAGGACTTGAGTGGGGCCTTCGCTTATACGTGTCAGGGAAGGACATCGGCCTAACTTTTAAGATTAAGCTAACCAAGACTCTCCCAGATTCCCAAAAAGCCAGTATAGGCCCCAACCCTGTACTCCATAACCCACAATCCCCAGCTCAACCTGAACCACCCCAGCAATCACTCCCCTCTACTTCCCCAACTGCAGCTGCCTCCACCTTTTTCAGACCCACAGTTCCCCCAAGGTCCCCTTCCTCTGCCGATCTCATCCTAACTCTGATCAATTCCTCTATTCAGGTCTTTAATTCTATCAACCACGCTCTGGGGGAATGTTGGATTTGTTACTCTTCCAGCCCCCCCTTCTATGAAGGACTAGCCGCCTCAGGAAAAGTAACGTTTACCAATGAGACCTCTGGCCTACGGTGGAGGCCCCCACCTGGCACTCAAGGACTCACTATGAGTTTTGTCTCTGGAGCAGGACTCTGTCTGGTAGGCCCTCATATGTTGCCCCCTACCTCCCTCCAAGAGATCTGTAATCAGACTCTCACCATAGATTCCAAAAGTTACACATATGCTTCGGCCCCCTCGGACGCCTACCTCGCCTGCTCCACAGGGTTAACTACCTATATAGAAATAACAACTTTCCTAGATAAAAAGGACTATTGTGTGCTTATTAACTTGCTGCCCAGGCTTACTATAAGAAACTCTGATGATTTTCAAAGAATCTGGAATCCTGACCTCTCTGCCCCCTCTAGGAATAAGAGAGAGCCCATAACCACTCTTACATTAGCCTTAATAACGGGGTTGGGTGTGGCAGGAGCAGGCACTGGCATAGCTTCCCTTGTCACCTCTAACCAACAATACGCTCAGCTTAGCTTAGCAATAGACAAAGATCTACAAGAGTTACAGTCAGGAATGCAGAACCTAAAGGACTCGGTTTCTTCACTTTCAGAGGTTGTATTACAAAATAGAAGGGGCCTAGATTTGTTATTTTTACAGCAGGGGGGACTCTGTGCAGCCCTAAGAGAAGAGTGCTGCTTCTATGCAGACAAGACTGGATTAGTAGAAAACAGCTTGCAGAAAGTACGAGAAAGCCTAGAACAACGTAAACGAGAGAGACAACAGAACCAGTCTTGGTATGAATCTTGGTTCACCAGGTCCCCCTGGATGACTACTTTGATCTCCACCTTGCTAGGGCCACTTATCATCTTAATTCTCCTCTTCACCTTTGGTCCATGCATAATAAATAGATTAGTTACCTTTATTAGAGAAAGGATCAGCACTGTCCAAGTCATGATACTTAAACAACAGTACCAGTCTCTTGCAGAAACTGAAATTCCATGATTGGAATTATGACAAAGAAAAGGGGGAAATGAAAGGATAAAAGTTGCCCTGTTTTCTAGTTGCTCCGCTAACCTGCCTTTTTAAGCTTCTGTAATAAGGCTTGCTTGCTGCTGCATTGAACCGCAGAACTGCCATTTTACAACCGCCTCCATTTTGTAAAAAGCATACCATGAGGAACCTGACCTTTTGTGCGCCTTATACAATGCCTAAATTCCAGGGACTCGAGCTGAACAAACAACTCCTAGTTCCTCACTAAGATAACTCCCCACCTGGACACAACCAATCAACGGTCAACACATATCTGAAGCCCCCAGACTCAAGCCCGCCCCGTGGGCCCCACCCAATCAAAGGGACCCACGGCTGGAAAGCCCCTATGAATATGTATACCTATGGTTTTAGCCTTTATAAGCTGACCAAACCCGTTGCTAGGGGCTCTCCACCCCCTCCTGCGAGAGGAATCTGTGTTGAGCCCCGATGCATCGGATTCAATAAACCTCGTGCGGTTTGCATTGAGAGCGTCCTGCGTGAGTGTTCTTGGGGTCCCGTAGACCGCCCTGAGCGGGGATCCCTCCGGGGAACCCCACACTGTGAAACAGCAGGAAGACACCTGGGTCTTAAGGGGATTAGATGTACTAGGTTGCTTGCTGATGTCTAATCAGCACATGGGGACATGCATTCCAGCAGGAAACAATGATGGGGCAGAGGAGTGAATGTTATGGGTAATGGGGATGGGCTGTGCAAAGATTTCTGGCTGATATCATGTAAGGAGTTTCCTAGGCAACTGGTCAAAGGTCACAGGGCTATGAGAGAAGTCTAAGTCTTATCAGATGTAGAGGGAAGGAGTGGCCTTATCTGGGGGTTCAGGCCTAATGTGACACCCCCCAATTCCTGCTGGTTTCCAACTGAGGTTCTGGGGCTCAGGCTGCTACAACCTGTCCATAGCCTGATAACATATGTCTGCTTTAACCCAGGACCCTGTCTGCAGGACAGCCATGCCTGGCTTTGTACTTGGGATCTGGGGAGTAAACTGAAGTCCTAATGCTTGAATAGCAAGAGCTCTTACCCATTGCATCTCCCTGATTCACTTTTTAATTTTGCTACATTAATTAGAATTTTTCCCCTGGTGATTATTCATTTATAAAAATAATAAGGATATTTAACCCCTCTCTTTTATGAAGCTGATTGTCAAATTCAAAGAATTCATGTGGGCTTTTCTTACATATTGATTCTTTTGTGTACAGGAAGAAAGATGGACTCTTATCCTCGATAATACAGAAGAATAAATACATGCTACATATGAGCCATCAATGAAACTGGAATATGCATTCAATACAAGCTAATGGAACTTCATAAGCATGGAAGAAAATGTTGCAATTTCCCTAGCAATTAAAAAGTGTCTATGTCAAAGTCTGATAATGTTATATACTTCCCAGGGTAGCAAGCCGTACTTAATGTGGGGTCCTTACATTTATACTGAGGCTCACTGAGTTTGGAGCACAACATCACAGCCTGGACCTATTACCAGCTCCCAAACAGCAATGCTCAGGAAAGCAATTCCCTTCTTTTGTGGCCATAGTTTATACTAACCACTAATTGCTAATATTTGTCATTTCACGTCTTATCGATTGGTTGATCTTTGTTGCTTATTAAGATAGGAGTTGCCAAATATTTGCCAATACACTCAGGTATTGAAAGTGAAAAAGAAATTCCCTTGGAAAATTGCAGTAAAGAGTGGCTCACAATTATAAAACTGGGTCTCATTATCAGAAAAGTGGGTCTGTGATTTCCAGCAACTTTGTTCTATGCTGTGTTGTTTCTGTTAGGCTTTTGTATGCCATATTTTTCAGCTCTCTGTGACATCAGTGGCCAACCTAACCTTTTTGTCACTTTTCACTCAGAGTGTCTATTCGCCGTTCAGCTGGGGTGCACTGTGGAGGCACTGCTCCAGTGTTGCGCCCCTCAGCAAGCGTTCATAGGCCTCCACCCTGTGTGTCAGGTGCTCTAACATTTTGATTTTTTTAAAGTCAGATTTGGTTGGTCCTAGATTTCTTTAGTTATGCTGTGGAAATAAAGGGGATTATGTTACCTTTTTATGAGAAATCCTTTCATCAGTGGGTTCTGAATTAATCATTGTATGGTGCTATCTCAGGAACTTCTTGCTGCTTGGACAAAATACCTCAGTTTAAAGGAGGCAGGGTATATGTCAGCTTACAGTTTCAGAGAGAGGAAGAGTCCTTCAGAGCAGGGTAGACACGGCTGCAGTAGTTTGAGTTGTTTGGTTTACAATGAGGAAGCAGAGAATGATGAATTTTGGTACTCAACCAGCTCTCTCCTTTTTATATCATACAGGACCCTTGTCCATGAACTAGCAACACCCACAGTTAAAATGGGTCTTCCTATCTCAGTTAATTTAATCAATGTAATCCATCATGGGTGATTCTAGGTCCTGTGAAATTGACAGTCAGATTGACCACTATAGGTACTAATGCTCTTTTTGTCTCTTCGCTCCTGGAAGTACAGAAGGATAGCTCCAAGGTGGAGACCCTGCTCAAGTTTGAGTACACTCATTTCTGCAGGAGCCCATCATGTTTAATCCTGGCATATCCCAGGTTTCTGTTTTCTTCAATCAACACAAAAGTTCCAGTTCTTCTAAGTGATTCCTTATCACCTGAGTCCTTTCTTCATTGTATTCTGTGTGTCCTATCATTTTTCTTAGGACCCAACCCCCTCTCCCATCTTAGTTCATCAAATACTTTTACTGTTTCTAGAATGTATGTGGGTTTGTTTGCCAGACATACCACAACAAAGGATCAAAAACTACATGGATTAAAGATAAAAAGAGATTTTTTTGTTTTTCTTTCAGGCATATAAACCTGACGGCTGAGATCAAGTTATTCTTGGGGCTAATATCTTCTGAAATCTCTCTCCTTAGCTTGTAGATAACTATCTTCCTGCTCTCTTTATATGGTCTACTGTGTAACCTGGGTCCATACTTCCTTTACTTAAGAGACCACTGTAGGATCTTACTTAGGGGTTTCATCTTAACTTGATTAAATTTAAAAACTTATTTTCAAATACAATTGCATTCTAAGGTACTCAGGATCAGGACTTCAGCATCTGTATTTTGGGGAACAAGGGTCAGTCCATTCACTTATACACACAAGTTATTCTCTAACTCTTTTAGCTTTTTATAACATTCAAATAAAGTCTTGTTCTAGTCACTGCTTCCTCCCATGTATTTTCTTCCTAGATAGTAACACTGCTATGATACATATCTGTATGACTCTACCAGCTGCCTTCAGTGATCATATGTTAGATCTTCTTATCATCCAAAACTAAAATTTTCATACTGCAATCTTGTTTGGTATATGTTTTGATAACCAAAGCTAGAAGCTACATTCCCTCTCTCACCAAACCAGATCATCCATTACTCATTACCACAATACCCAATTGTTTATATGTGTCATCTCTCTTTTTTTTAAAAAAATATTTATTTATTTTTATTTATTTGAGAAAGAATGAGAGAGAGAGGAACATAGAGATAATGGGCATGCCAGGTCCTCCAGCCACAGCAAATGAACTTCAGATGCATGTGCCATGTTGTGCATCTGGCTTACATGGGTTCTGGGGAATCAAACCTGGGTCCTTTGTCTTTGCAGGCAAGTGTTATGTCTCTTTCTCTTACACTCAGCTTAGCTTTGTCTTCCTTTTATTATGTCAGTTTGGCTCAACCCCACCCTCTTAAGCTCAGCTGTCTTCTGATCATTCACCCAAATTTGAGTTTAATTAGTGGCATATGCCACTGTTGTAATGCCACTGTTTAAATTATTGGCCTAATTTAACATGGTCCTTATAACTAAATTCTATGAGCCTGATTAATGTCCTTTTTCACTCTGTAGGCTAACATTTTCAAGCCCTCTTTTTCTCTCCTTAATTCTTGTAGCAGACACTTCACGTTGCTGAGATGAACTTCCAAACAAGGCACTGTTAAGGAGGAAGGGATAGTTATTCAAGCTTGCAGATTCAGAGGAAGTTCCATAATGGCAGAAGAAGCTGGCTCACTTTTACAGGTCCAACCACAGAGAGAGAAGAGCCACAGGACAAAGACCCAAAAGCCACACCACAAACAAGCTCACTTTAGGAACTCCAGATTTAGCTCCAGCACTTTTCATACTTTTAGACTGGAATTCCAAATACACCACCACTCCTTAGGGCTGGACCGTAAGATCCACCCAGTGACAACTCCTCCAGCCAGGTGATACCTAAATTACAAATTGTAATAACTCCTGACTGTATTGGTTACCACCATTCAAACTCCCACTATCTACTACTGAGGAGAAGATCCTCACTTTTAGCTGATGTTTTCCTCTTTCCCATTGAAAAAGATACTGCCAGGAGAAATGTGCAGGAAGTAGAATAATGAGCTCCTGACCTCCCACAAGGTGCTCATGTCCTAATCTCTGGAATCTGTGGATATTAACTTATTGTTAGAATGGACATTGCAAATATAAACAAGATAAAGATCTTGAGCTGGGAGACTATCAAGGTTTATCATGTGAGACTAGTGTGTTATTGGTGGGTGAAGGCCAGAGAGGTATGGGAAAGTGACAGGGAGGCTGAGACTTCTGAATGCTGGTAATTTTAGGAGCTTGTTACTGTCAGAAAAAGCTTCCAGAGCTGAGATGTAAAGTAGCAATCAAAACATGGGTTATTCAGGAACCTACACACTGAAGAGTGAATGCATCTCCTCCAGAACAGTGACACTTTACTTGGTGGATTTTATACTAATTCTATGAGATGATGTACAGGGTACATAGATTATTTTCTTGGCTAGGGCATCTTGACAAGGGCTATTTCACTTCTTTGTTGTGTCAGGGTGCAAGTTTAGAAGGTCAGACATGATGTCTGCAGCTGAAGCTATTTTTCCTTCAATATAAAGCCCAGTTTAATGGATATTGATCCTATGTCCAGATACTATATGGTTTATAGGTTATAAATTCCTGGGTTTGTTTTTATATTCCTTCTTGATTTTAAGTTCTCCCCATTGAACTTCCCTGGCCAGTCTATATTAAATTTATTTACAGTATTCTTATAAAGAGGAGTCTTCTGTTATGGGCATGGCAGTTGAAAACAGTCAGGTGGAGAAGAAGATAGGAGTGATCTGAGAAAAGACCAATGTACCATGACCTCTAGGAATTAGAAAAAAGAGGAATGACAATCTTGAAACCTCTGGAAAGAAGACCACTCTACTAATACCTTTGTTTTAGACATTTGCTTTTCAGAACTCAGAGATAATGCATTTTTGTCACTTTCAGATACTGAGGTTGTAGTAAATCTTCAATGCAAAGAATAATACACGATATACCTTGTAGTTCAATTGTAAAGCATATTCAGTGCCACACATTGACCTCCAAATCACTGTGTGCTATTTCTTATGTCTAAGGCCTGCCACTTTCCTTGAAACAAAATTTGATATTCTGCTATCTTCTATGATTATTTCCACAGTGCATCCTTCTGCTTTGTAACACTTTGTAATCTCTCTAAGATCATTTATGTGTGTATGTAACTATGTCCAGATATCATATGTTTTTTTTAATTGTTTATTTCTATTTATTTTGGAGAGTCAGAGGGAGGAAGAGGGAGGGAGGGAGAGAGAATGGGCACACCAGGGCCTCCAGCCACTGCAAATGAACTCCAGATGTGTGCACCCCCTTGTGCATCTGGCTAACGTGGGACCTGGGGAACCGAGCCTCGAACCGGGGTCCTTAGGCTTCACAAGCAAGCGCTTAACTGCTAAGCCATCTCTCCAGCCCTATCATATGTTTAAAAAAATTCATTTAAGTTACTTCTGCGTGCTATATAGATGGATAAATCTTCTTCCAGAAGCTATAAGTTATAAAATAAAAATACTAGTTCAGGCCAAGATGTGAGTGGCTGCTTGGGGAGTACTCATGGGCCTTCTAAACTACATAGGCTATTGACATTTTAGTAGATTGTTCACAAAAACTAGAGATGGCAAGTTCTTATTGTTAAGGCCCCACACACATTAGATGAAGGACATAGGAAAATCAAGCTGAAACTGAAGCAGAAGCTTCTGACTTGCTAGCTAGCTGTCCTAGAGATGGAATGCGCCATGCAGAATGCTAAGGGAGAAAATTCAACAGTTTAGTCATCTGTGGACCTGGTGTACCCTGCAGCCAACCTGCTAGCAAGATGTGCCCACTTGTGTAATAATAGCATGGGTAAAACCAAGCATTTTCTGATTGGATTTGATGCCTGCTCCCTAGGAGTTAATTCATGCCTAGTATAGTAAACCTGGTCAAAAGGCTGTGACTTGGGAGGTCTTAAGTACTAGGGGGAAACCTATAAAAAAGTTCCACAGCTGCATTTTCTTTTTCTGTTTTTGTCCTTAGTAAGTCTTGTTAAAATTTGTCTGTAAATACTGCCTACACATCCTTGCCTTCTGTCTCTTATGACTAGACTCTAATAAGCTTTCAGTCTTTTTTCCCTTACCATTTTTTATATATTCTTAAAGTCACCAATAGTCATTAGGTCATTTAGTTTCTGAATTATATATTATAAATTTTCATTAATCACAATACTCAGTCGATAACAATTGACTTTTTTAACGTGTAATTTATGTGTCTGGGCTTACCAACAGCTTTTATTTATATTTGATCCAGAATTCAGCCAATTGCCTTCCTTTCCTCTCTTCCATTATTTTCTTTTTCCTCACCCATGTTATTTCTGAGCAGAATATATTTAGATTGCTTTTCCCCATAGAAAATTATGGCAGCACACAGGAAACACATGATGCATTGGAGAGGAACAGCAAAGGTAGATGACATTCCCAGTGTTGGAAACAGGGCTGTTGACTTTCTGCAGGACTAGTCTTTCCAGCATAATAAAGTATAAATTATTTCTCTAAAACCAGATAACTTTAGAGAGTCCCACTTAATTTTCATGCTAGTAAATAACCAGTTTAGAATTATCTAAGCCTAGAACATGTTTTTATTTCAAATAAAAATATAATAATTTTGTAGAATTTTAGTAAATATTAGCAACCTCTAGAAAATAGCTATTATGCACTTTGAGGGAAGATTGTGAATTATTCTGCTTTGTGTTTTTGAAATTTTATGAAGAAATATTCAAATTATAAGTGATAATGTGGTTCTCAAAATTTGAGTTTAATCTCAAAATCCCAGCATTTCTAGGTATTTAACCATTTCTATGATTCACATTAATGGTAATTATGATATATAGTTAAATATACTTCATTTGTAGAATCTTATTTAAAGATATAAAATAAATATGTGGTTATTTTAAAGAATTTATTTATTCTATTATGGAATTATTTATGGTAGAGTATATACATATACTATAGATGCACCTAGACATTTGGTATTAGCATGAAAATTAAGCAATATCATAAAATGAGTTTTTACGGTCTTTCCTTCCTAATTCTCTGCCCCCCTTTTCCTCTTTTCTTTCCATTCTTATTATTTGAAATCTGCTTCCATTTCTATCCAGGAAACCTAAAATAACCCAAATCACAGAGGATGGAGTAAGTCATCACCTGAGGGTAAGTAAAGATAAGATAGAGACTCATAGTGGAAAGTAAGCGTTCCTTCATTCATTTGAGAAATAATTGTTTGACTTCTGCCATATGCCAGTTATTACTTTTATTGGTAGGAGATATGTGGTAAAGGGCACCTTATTTGTTCCTCAAAGAGTTAACATATGTTAATTCAGGAAGTGATCATTTCTGTCAAGAAAATTGATATCTGGCAAAGAGAATATTGACAAATTAGTGTATGTCACAGAATACAGTTATGAAGATGTCTATCTGAGAAGGTAACTTTGAGAACAGGAGTGACTGGAAGAGAGCTGTCTAAATCTCAAAGCAGTGAAAGGAAGAGGGGCACACATAGCACCACTGTATTTTAGGAAGAACATGGAAATACCTAAGCCTATTGCATTCAGGAAAAGTGTAGTAGAAGAGGGCCGAGCTACATATCATGAAGGCTATGTTCAGGATTGACATATAACTTATATTTTATTTTAAGTACGACAGGAAACTGAGATTGTTTCATGAAGTGTATAACATTAAAAAACTGTTAAGTCTTTAGCAGATAAATGGTAAGGAAATTATAATGATTATAGAAAAAATAGTGAGAAATTTGACATGACTATCAATGGAAGGATATGGTGATTTTTTTAAAGAGGTAATGTTTATGTAGCATAGTTCAAATCCTGAATTGACTAGAATGTAGCTGCAGTGGTTTGATTTAGGTGTCCCCCATAAACTTAGGTGTTCTGAATGCTAGGTTCCCAGCTGATGGATATTTGGGAATTAATGCCTCCTGGAGGGAGTGTATTGTTGGGGGTGGGCTTATGGGTGTTATAGCCAGTTTTCCCTTGCCAGTGTTTGGCACACCCTCCTGATGCTGTGTTCCACCTTATCTTGGCTAGGGGATGATGTCCACCCTCTGCTGATGCCATAGTTTTCCCCTGCCATCATGAAGCTTCCCCTCGAGCCTGTAAGCCAAAGTAAACCTCTTATTCCCAGAAGCTCCTTTTGGTTGGGTGATTTCTACTAGCAATGCAAACTGGACTGCAACAGTAGCCAACAGAAAAATGAGAGCATATGCAGGGGCATTGGTGATGGAAGTTGGTTCCCTGAGGCCTCAGAAATGACCCATTAGAGACCAAGACCACATGTTCCTCAGAGAATCACAGAGAGAATATGTCAAAGTGTCAAGGTTCTGAAAAGGGAAAATACACATTCCTTTGGCCATTCCAGTGGATTCCATATGATACATGACAGTTTGAGCCAAATGTATTTTTAAACTTTCTTCTGAGCCTTGTTTAGGCTTCATAGTCTGGTGTTATAAGGCAGTGGATTATGGCCTGCAAGGATGGTCCAGTCTGTAAAGTGTTCACCATGAAAGCATAAGGACCTGAGTTTGTATCTCTGGCACTCAGGTAAAAGCCAGTTTCATTAATCCTGTCAGAGACAGGGCATCCTTGGGGGTTGATGGCTAGAGTCTTTAGTCAAATCAGTGAGCTTCAGGTTAAGTGAGAGATCTTCTGTCAAAAAATAAAGTGGGGGGCTGGAGAGATGGCTTAGCGGTTAAGCGCTCGCCTGTGAAGCCTAAGACCCAGGTTCAAGGCTTGATTCACCAAGACCCAAGTTAGCCAGATGCACAAGGGGCCGCACACGTCTGGAGTTCGTTTGCAGAGGCTGGAAGCCCTGGCGCGCCCATTCTCTCTCTCTCTCTCTCTCTCTCTCTCTCTCTCTGTCGCTCTCAAGTAAATAAAAAGTAAACAAAAATTTAAAAAAAAATAAATAAAGTGGGGCTGGAGAGATGGCTTAGTGGTTAAGCGCTTGCCTGTGAAGCCTAAGGACCCCGGTTCGAGGCTTGGTACCCAGGTCCCACGTTAGCCAGATGCACAAGGGGGCGCACGCGTCTGGAGTTCGTTTGCAGAGGCTGGAAGCCCTGGCGTGCCCATTCTCTCTCTCTTCCTCTATCTGTCTTTCTCTCTGTGTCTGTTGCTCTCAAATAAATAAATAAATAAAAATTAAAAAAAAAATAAAAAATAAAGTGGAGTGCACTTGAAATACCTGATGTCAACTTCTAATCTCCTCATGCATGTACAAGACTCAAACATGGCACCCACACATGTACAAACAAACACACAAGTATACCCAGCAAACAAACACAAAATAACCAATGGTTTAATTCCATATGATATTTAAAATGCCAAATAATGCAAGAATATTTTACTTATGACAAACATAATTCAGGATCTTTTTAGGGTGACGAGGGTTGTTGAAGTTTGGTTGAAGTTAGTGACCTCATTAACTATTACATTAACATGCAAGAGTACAAATCAGTTCTCAGCTAAGTTCTCCAAACCTCACCTGAGAGTATTTGCATGTCAGATGACACATTAAGTCATTTTCCAATTAGACCCAGTTGTCAGGCTGCTGGTTTGGAACAGGTGTTTTGGAATTAAATTTGCACAGCTCTGACTCACTTGATTTCCCAATGTTGCAAATATGGAAGGAAAAAGAACAGGGAAAAGTTAAAAACAGGAATGAAAAACTGTTTCTCAATTAAATAGGCCTAAAGACAAAAATGACAACAGAGTGAGCCTGGATATAGGCATAAAGTCCCAGGCATTTTAGTACTATTTAAAGAGGAGGAGTCTGTCTAACATTAATGATTCAAAGACCAGATTTTTAAAAAAGTATAAATACTGAATTAGAGGTACTACCCTACTTTCTACCCTGCACAATTACAAACCTTCATATGACATTTCAAAGGTATATTTAAGACATTATTATATCCTTACAGAACATTTTGACTTAAAATATGTTTAATTATGAGTTGGGAATGAAATCCCTAAAATATATTAGTTTGATCAGATATAAAATATTTTAAAATGGTTTAAGGATATGTTGTAGTAAAAAAACAAACAAACAAACAAACAAAAAACAAACAGGTTTTAAAACATACAGAACATTGAGAAATCCAGTTGGAATCTGCAAGGAAGCCAGTTCCCAGATAGCCCATTTTGGTCTGGGAAGCACAACATGAGATGCTGGGAAAGAATGGCCAACAAAGTTGTGATCAAGCAGCAGACTCTGCTATATAAAATCAATCGGTCTGACAAGATGTACACATCTGTGCAATAGTGGTACCCACTGAGAAGTGGCTCTTTGATTGGTTACTAAAACCACTCAGTGGAAAAAAAAAAAAAAAAAAAAAAAACAGCTGGAACTGGGAACCAAGTCAAAATCCCATGGACAGCAGGAAAATATGCTTCAACAAGAAGCTCTCAATAGTCTTTGGCCAAAAGAAAGGACAAACCCATCTCTCTAAATTAACAATGCTTATCCACTTTTATCTATCTTGATCTCACTCACCATTGGAGAATCTGTTTTTCTTTTACAGAGTGTAGCCAGAACTGAGGACAATCAAGATCTAGACAAGAATAAGACAAGAATAGATATCTGACTCCCTATCAGGAGACAAGCCACCACTTGTACAACAGCTAAGGCCCAGGTGAAACCACAGAGGAATTGGCTTTTTCCACAGAAGAAGTTGGCAGAAAGATTTTAAGAGCCACAAGGTAGGAGGGACTATCCAGAGACATTGCTCACCCCTCACATTGACTAACTGCTGCTCTCATAACTCATAACCCACAACTCCTTGATGAACACCAGGAATCTGATTAAGCAGGGCCCTCAATGGAACTGGGGCAGGGTGGAGGGGAATGAAGGTACCAACACATGATGTCTCCTTACAAAGTTTCTACTTGATAATAATAAAAATATATTAAAAATAAATAAGGGCTGGAGAGATGGCTTAGCATTTAAGCGCTTCCCTGTGAAGCCTAAGGACCCTGGTTCAAGGCTCGATTCCCCAGGACCCACGTTAGCCAGATGCACAAGGGGGCACATGTATCTGGAGTTCGTTTGCAGTGGCTAGAGCCCCTGGCACACCCACTCTCCTCTCTCTCTCTCTGCCTCTTTCTCTCTGTCTGTCACTCTCAAATAAATAAATAAAAATAAACAAAAATAAATAAATAAAATACCCTTGTCACTGAAATAAGAGACACCTTGGAATTGAAAATATGAAATTCCATTATACCTATAATATAGCTAGTTTTTGTTATCTAGAGCATAAGGAAAAGAAACTTCTAAAGCTCTTCAGCTCCAATTATTTGTTTGTTTATTATTGCTGGCTTTCATTCATTCATCCTTCTTGTGGGTGACCTGACCATGTAGATATTGTGAGCTGATATTCCCACAACCACATTCTGCTGAGCAGATGCATTCTCAGGAGGTAGATTGGCTACTTTTGACTTTGCCATCTCGTGGCACATGGTTTCCTGAGCATCTCCTTCTTCATCTCAAGTTGCAGTAGTGTGGTATGTAAGAAGGCTGCTAACCATGGATCTCATCTTTGATTTCATTACACTCTTTTCACTAATGTCTTCTGAAGACTGCCTTTGATGAAGAACACCTCTGAACAATTAAGATCTCAAGCCCAGTTTCTTTCTTTCTCACTGGCCCACCTACTTCCCTAACCCCTAATCACTACCACTTCTCCTTACACAAGAGGGTTTCAAACTGCAGTCAACACCCAGTATCTCTCCAGGGAACCATTTTCTGTGATAGAACCAATGTCACTGGGCATGGAACTTCTAGCATTCTTCCAGTCTCACTATATTGGTAATTCCATTGAGAATAACACAGATGTTTCTATATCCTGGATAGCATCTATTTTGGTTAGAATCTGCTGCAAATTAATGCAATGAACTGGAGCTCTAGCAAGGTATATATCATATGCTGTTTCCTCCCCCTTTCATCCCTCAACAATAAATTCCACACTCTCTCCTCTTGCAAAGACACTTCATGGGATTATTCCCATCAAAAGACACAACTTATCAGGGTGAATCAAAAACTGGACCCTTTTATCTGCCGTCTTCAAGAAACCCACCTTATCACTAAAGATGGACACCTCCTCAGGGTAAAAGGATGGAAAATGATATTCCAAGCAAATGGAAATAAAAAGCAAGCAGAATATGTGTACAACATTCTTGGACAATGGGTCATTTGAATCATGATTTGTATCATATCTCTTTTTGAAACACTTGACAAAGTAATGTAGTATCCCTTTATTTATGATTGGTCTATTAGTTGTTTTAAATAAGAAAATGTTAGCAGAAGAGAAAAAATAGCCAAAACTGGATCATATGTTGTCTGAATATTATCAATACTCTCTCTTAGAAACAAAGATTGGCTTTGAAGACAGCCAAATATTATCCCATTATACTACCCAAGGCTGCTTCAAGGTCCAGTTTCTTATTTTAATGACAATGGCAAACAAACCCATTCAAACATTTATACAAAAGGTTTTGTATGTAAATCACTCTGAGGAAGATAAACACTACTTTTGTGGGAGTGTACTTGACAACCAAAATAGATCTTACAATTAGTTATCTTCATCATTTTCCCAAATTTGAGTTTGGGGGAAGAAGGATGTAAGGTTTGGGAGTGACCAAGACCACACAAACCACTCTTAAGCAAAGATGAACACTTTTATTTGGGAAAAGCAGGAGCTTCCAGGGCTGACTCACAAGAGAAGAGCACAGTCAACCTCATTTTTCGGTAGTGGGATTTATAGGGCTTTCTCAGTTGGTAGAAGGTGAGGAAGGAAAAAGAACTCATTTGTTAAGTTGAATAGACAAGTTCCTTTAGGGGAGATCATAATATTAACCATTTAAAATAACTAGGGAGTGAAAGCAGAACAGTGAACATGTGACTTATGAGATAAGGGGGCTGGAAACCATGAACTGGGGCATTGTTAGGCAAGGTGAAGTTTCTTGAGTTACATGGAAAAATCCACTTTCCTATGCCTCTTTTCACATTCTACTGACTATGGTGACTCCATCTTGGTAGCCCATCTTGACCTAACATTCCAGCCTTTTTTAATGATAAGAGATGGTGACCTCTCTTCTATAATGTCTTCATGCTGACCGTAGGGGTGAGGTGTTCTTATGGGAGAGGCTGGATAATGTGGTTAATAGATCTCCCTTTAGAGTAGGCAATAAGCAGGCAGTTCCATGGTGTTAGAGGTGACAGAATGGTGAGATTGATAGTGAGCACCTTCTGACAGTGCCAGTATAGCATGTTGTTAAGACTTAGTCCTGAACAAAACAGAGACTTCTCTCATACCACCCCTTTACTCAGCTGGCTTTGGGGTTGTCACTGTTGACATCTGTTATAGAGAACGTGAGGGAGATGGGCTCCACACGGCCTGTGAGATGACAAAAGGTAGAATTAAGGAGCTTGTTATCCTTGTCAACAGCGATTGCGTCAAAATGCCAGGTACAAGGGGGAGGGTGATCACTCAGAGACAAGGGATAGAGGACTTGGGGCAAAAGAGAGGAGGCAGAGGGGAATCACTGTCTTCAAGAAGAACATTCTGAGATATGAAGAATTTAAGCTTGAGAGGGCCCATTGAGGTGGAGGTGTACTTATCCCAGGATGAGGTAGGATAGGATGGAGGTAACTTGACTCTCTTTAGCTGTGATAGGTAGATTAAATTAGGGATGTCCTGAAGCTTTGCAGCCAAGGGGATGGTAAGGAAAACCAGTTGAGGTCTGGTCCAGAGTGGCTTGAATTCCTGTGGACAAGACTGCTTAAGGTAGACTTGATCTCCAGGGTTAAGTGAGAGACTTGTGGCTCCCTCTGATGGTGGCAAAGCAGGCAATCAGCATGTTCCCAGAGAAGATTCTGGATAAAAGTAAAAGTTGGTAAGTACCAATGAAGTTTCTCATGGTGGGAGAAGGTTGTTTAATAGGAAGGGGTGCCCATTCATGAGTTCAAAAGGGCTAAGGAAAGAGGGGCCCAACAAGTACCTCTGAATTGGGCTACGGCAAGTAGAAGGATCTAGGGCCAGAATAGGTGAAGTTCAGAAGTCAGTTTAGACAGGTGAGTTTTGAGAATAGCATTTGCTCTTTCTACCTTCACTGTGGACTCCCAAATTTCCACAGCTGGGGACGAAACATGGAAAACACATAGGTTTCTGAAGGACATTGGATTCAAACCACCATACTGCCTTTCTCATTACCTGTTTAGGAGCAGGTGCAAGGAACTACTTTGGAAATTGAGCCAATCTAATCCTCTTCTATAGGAGGGACTATAACAGATTGAAGGAAGAAATCTGAGCTTGAACAAAGGTACAAATTGTATAGTGGAGAATAAAGTAAAAAATGAGGGACTTAATTTGAAATACATATAGGAAATAAATTTCTTAATGCTTGGTGAAAAATTAAATTGGAGATTTGAGAGTTTTAGGTATATTCAGAAATAAAATGAGATATAGATCAAAGAAATACCTACATTGTGGCAATAAAGCTGTAAGTTTGTTTAGTTTAATGGAATTTCATATCAGTTGCACAAGTATGAGTGCTTGAAAGGCATCTGATTGTTGAGAGAAACATCTGCTATACGATAAGTAATAATTGAAACCTTGAGGATGGATGTTTTCTTACAGAGAACCTAAGTGCACATAGAAACTGAAAGCCAGTGAGAACAACATTGGGCTTTTCAACCTGGTAGAAGAATCTTGAAATGGCTTGAAAATGTCAGAGAAACAAAAAAAAAAAAAAAAGAAGAAGAAGAAGGAGAGGTACCAGAATCATGAATGTACCGGGAATTAAATATTTTAGTAAATAAGAATTACCTCACTAGTGTCAAATGACACCTTAAAGTCATATATCTATCAAAAATCAATGATAACTTTAATGAGAGAAACGTTGTGGGCTGGTGAAGGTAAGTACTAGACTACTGACTTTAAAATGAAGAAGTGGGGACTATTAGTTAGGCTATTCAAGATAGGGGACACTTGGGCTTCACAAGCAAGTACCATAACCACTAAGTCATCTCTCTAGCCTTCTTTTTCTCTGTAAATAAGTAATTTTTTTTTTTTTTAAAAAAAGGGAAATGTGGGGCTGGAGAGATGGCTTAGCAGTTAAGCACTTGCCTGTCAAGCCTAAGGGCCCCAGTTTGAGGCTCGATTCCCCAGGACCCACGTTAGCCAGATGCACAAGGGGCACACGTGTCTGGAGGTCCTTTGCAGTGGGTAGAGGCCCTGGCATGCCCATTCTCTGTCTGTCTATCTGCCTCTTTCTCTCTCTGTCTGTTGCTCTCAAATAAATAAATAAATTAAAAAAAAAAAGGAAAATGTGGAATTTCCTTCAAGAAACTGGCAAAGGGGTATGACTTGGAAGGAAGGGTATCTTGTCCCTGGTCCTTTCTAATCTCAGTACATTTCTAAGCCCCTTGAGGACAGAAGCTCTTTTCTACCTGTTCACTAGGGTATTTCTGCCTTGTTGTGGTCCTAGGAGCAATGGAGCTAGCTGAGCATGGACTGAAATCTCTAAAACTGTGAGACAAAATGGATCTTTTCTCATTTAAAATATTTTCAGCAGGTATTTTGCCATCATGATAAGAAATTAATATACACAGGAACATAGAAGTTCAAACTGACATTTATCAAAAAACAACCAAACCAAAAAATAGGAGTCATGGACACATGAACTTCAGATAAACAATGACCAATTAATTTAGTATTAGCATATCTCAAATATTACCACTGAGTTACAAATATATAGATGTACATATTCATTATTGTAATTTTAAATTTAACTGGGAATCCTCTGTATCCGCCAATTCTAAGAGATCTCAGCTATAGGTAAAAGATTATACACAAAACAAGAATTTTTTTCAATTTACATGCAGCAACACACAATTATTAAAGAGTTACTTTGAGAAACTCTTATTTTGTATGTGATGAAATGGTAAGCAAGTCAGTTGGTAGGAGAGAGGCATAGATGTGGGACTTGTAGAAGGCTTAACATAACTTCTATGAGCTGCACAATAAGGAGTTGATTACGAAAATACAGAATCACTTACAGGCACATCAAGAGATTCATTGACATCAGTGACCTTGAATTGATAAAAATACCAATCCATGCAGGTTTGTGTCACTAATCTCCTGAGGAAGTTCAATTGGCAAATGCATGTGCCAATAGTGAAATGAGGATGATGGAAGTGCTGGACCTTGTCATCGAAGCTGGATAGCACAGTCAGGGGTGCACAAGGAGTAAGTCAGTGGAAAGGAAATGAACATGCTATGAAGATGGAATGTATTTGTAAGAATAACTGAATGAATAAGCTAAAAGACAAGTTTAGAGTAATAAACTTGACAGTCTACTTATTAAGTCAAAAAGGCCTATTGAACTCATAATTTTGTTGTTTAAATTGAAAATGGCTTAGTACAGACTTGATACTAACTCCATGACTGCATGTCATAATGACACATAGTGTCCAGCAATATTAGTATATTTGGAACAATCAAGTGGTTCCATCTCAAATGCAGAGTAGAGGGATAATGAAAGAGGGAAAAAAGAGAGAGAATGAGAATGAAAGACTAAGGGCTTGCACTTCCTTTTTTAAAAAAATAAATATTTTATTTATTTATTTGAAAGTGACAGAGAGAGAAAGAGGCAGAGAGAGAGAGAGAACAAGCGAGCCAGGGCCTCCAGCCACTGCAGAAACAGTATTATTGTTCAGAAGTAGAGAATGCCATTAACTTCTGGAAATATTTCATGCCACATGGTGATCAGAGTAATCTGGAGCTGATGCCATACTTGTTAACAATATTTTGAAGGCTGGCTGTATATTTTCCTGTTGTCAGTTTTAATTTCTAGGAACGAGGGAGCCCTGAGCATAAGGAGTTTTAATAGAAAGCCTGGTTTTCTGAACTTCAAGCTACTGTGGTCTTGGATCTGACTTTAACCACTTAGGATCTACATTTCTAAAATACTGCTCATATCTTAGCATATAATCAATTTTTTTTTTCATTTCATTTCCTGGTCATTTATTTTGTTACACTCTCATACATTATATGACATGTTACTATGTATTCTTTTTTCCCAAAACACTTTTTAGAAATATTGGATTATATAAGTACATTATTTATAGCTGATCAAAAGTGAAATTTGTGGATATTTTTATGAAAATGGACATTGACCCTTTCAGGATTAGACTTAACTTCCTTTTATAATTTTGTTCCATTGAGGAAATACAATGTTAGTACTCTTATTTCAAATTGCTATTCCTTTTCCAGAAATATAATCTGCAATGAGTTTGAAAGATATCTTTAGAGGATAATATGCTAACAGAATACTATTATAAAGAAGGTAAAATTTAACTCATCATCATATTATTATTGATCATTGTGTTAGACTTTTTCAGCTGAATGAGATAGGTTCTCATGCTTTTAAAGTGAGAAAATTTTAAAGACTCATTATGCCTTGTGTATTATACCAAGTATATTTTGACATTAAATAAACCATATATTTTTGAGAAATTAAATACTATACTTATTAACTCATTTGGTTTTTCACCATTAAGCCATTAAAATATGAAGGTGTCTAACCTAAGGGTGCTTTGAGCTTTTTATAGCTTAGTCATAGGAAACAAAGAACTAAAGAACAATACTAAATCATTAATCAAGAAAAATAGAAAACAAACTGTCAGTTCATGCCCCATAGATACTCATCTCTCAAAGTTTGAACTAATAATAGATAAAATACTAATCTTCATAATATAAATTTCAGCTTCTTCATTTTTCATCTTAATAACTGCCTAAACTCATGTATTTTTCTTTCAACAGCAGAGATGAAATTGACCTTAGATTTTAGGCTGGACTTGGATTTTTCTTCCTTACAGTAATTGATCCTCATGCTCTGTATATTGTACTCTCCACATGATTTCACAATTATTTAAATAATAGAACCAAGATAGAGAGAAAAACTATGTCTACATCTGTAGTTAAGCATATACTTCAATCAAGTCCTGACAGACTTCTTAAATGTCATATAAATATGACTAATAGAAGCTGTGGAAAGAAAAAGAGGGTTTACCTACAGTGAGAGGGTAATTATGTATTGAATTTCTCATACATGAAAAGAATTAAGTGAATACTGTTCTTATAAGGCAGCATAAGGATCAATCTTTCAAAAGTGATACAAGCTAGAGCTGATCCATTTTTTGCATCTGTTTAATTGACTTAAAACTAGTGCAAATAAGAGTGATTAAAGAAAGCTGGCAATCTGAACCCCTCCTTAGTTGACTTGCAGGAGGCAGAGTATGGTCAGAAAATGACAAAAACAGTGGAGGAAGAACATCCACTATTTTGGGAGGCACCAAAACAGAAACTATTTGGTACAAAAATTCACTAAACAGAACTAAGGCAATGAGAAAACAGTGGGATGCAGATGAGGGTGACATTTTCACTGAGGAAAGGAACCCTGAAGAAGGGCATAGTGAGAGGGAGAGAAGAAAAGGGCAGGGAGAGGGAGGTGAAGAGTGAGAGAGGCAAGAGAGATGAGAGAGATCGATTTTAAACAACAGTTTGATTTATGTGAATATATTTTTACAAAGAAACAATTAAAATTGAACCTAGGCCAGAACAAACCAAAGTTGGTATATAATGAGTGCAGTTGATGAAAGAGTAGGGTTAGTCATCATATAGATTTTAAGGAGGAATTTCTATTTCCAAAGGGTTATGTATGGCAACTGACAGAATTTTAGTTTGAATTTTTTTTTTTTTTTAAAGTAGGACTTCTAAAACCTTGGCTTAAGAGATGCCTTGCAGTGCTGCAAGTACAGCTTGATGGACAATTTTGGTAATAGTTGAAAGGCCTGAATGCAGTAAGAACTATGGAGTGTGAGGTTTGGTTTATGAGGGTGAGAAAGAGCTTTGACTGGACTGGGCTAGCAGTTTGTGTGGGAAGCTTGCTGTTATGCCTGGGTCTTGAGAAGTTGCGCAGAGCTGCTTTGCATAGAAATGAACTGGTATGAGCATAGGGATATGGCACAGAAAGAAAAATGAAATCTTTGGGCCTAAACTGCTGTTCCTTCACCTGCAAATTGTTTGAGAGATTACAACCTTTGAGATTAGGCCAGCTGACCTGCATGGGGGCAACAGAAAGAATGTAGACTCTTTTGAAGGGGCCTGAGTGATCAAGGAGTGTCCTGTTCTTCAAAGTTTTCTTTATTTCCCCCTGGATGAACAAGTTGGCACTCTACCTGTTATTATGGAGCATACAAATGCAGAAAAGAGAGGGTCATTGAGTTTGCAATGCAGTCTTGTATTTTGGAAATGGCCATCGGCAGTGTGAAGCAGGTTTGCTGGTTGCCTGCCTGGAGACCTGATGGAGCTGAGAGGATGAACTGTGGCTTGCAGTGGAAATCCAGGGGAGATGCTTGGACCAAGAGATGTCTGCTAAGGAAAGCTGCCAGGCCCAATGAACTTTTTCAGGACTGTGAGTAATCTAGCTAGAGGGGTGGAATTGGAACTCCAGAGACTTGTTGCTGGTTAGAATTATCAGACTTGTCACTGGCTAGAGTTGTTGGACTTGAAGTTACAAAGTTGGATGTTTGCCCTAGTTGTTTTAAATCTTGTATTGGTTGAATATTTCTTTGTTATGTCCAGGGCCATCTTTTGCAGTGTGAATATTTCTTCTGTACCATTATGGGTTTTGGGGGGGGATTTTTCCGGTATTATGGCTCAATTAAAAGATCTTGGACTGGGGGGGGTGTTTGAACATCATTGGAATTGATGAAAACTATGGGGAATTTTAAAGTTGGATAAATGCATTGCATTTTATTTCATGTATGGTTATTAGTTTATGGGAACAAGAGGCAGAATGTGTTGGTTTGATTCAGGTGTTCCCCATAAACTTAGGTATGCTTAATGCTAGATTCACAGTTGATGGAAATTTGGGAATCAATGCCTCTTGGTGGCAGTGTATTGGTGGTGGGCTTAGGGGTGTTATAGCCAGTTTCCCCATGCCAGCACTTGGTAAACTCTCTTGTCACTATGGTCCACCTTATATTGGCCAGGGGGTGATGTCCACCCTCTGCTCATGTCGTTATTTTCCCCTGCCGTCAAAGAGCTTCCCCCATCGAGCACGTAAACCAAAATAAACCTCTTTTTTCCCACAAGCTGCTCTTGGATGGGTGATTTCTACCAGCAATGCAGACCTGACTGCAACAACCACTGAGCAAGTGCGTGGCAACTAGGAAGGCTCCCTGAAGCCCCATTTTCCCGTGTAATGCAGGGAACATAACTGCAGCTCCAAGTGTGTTTAACCCAAAAGGGGCATTCTCACCCTCAGGACACAGCCAACAGATATGGCTGCCGTTTCCTCCGTCCCCTCACATTGTACTCCTTGCCAACCCAGGCTCAGGGTGACATGGAATCCCATTGCTTCGGGTCCTCTGGCAGACACACCATAGGGCACTGATGAGAAACACTGCTGGAGCAAACAACTCACCTCACAGACAAAAGAACTAAAGCAGCTCCCCTCCCCCGTAATCCTCTTCAAAATTACACCCCAGGGGAGGGCAGGGACTGGAGAGATGGCTTTGTGGTTAAGGTGCTTGCCTGCAGAGCTAAAGGACCCAGGTTCAGTTTCCCCAGTACTCATGTAAAGCCAGATGCACCAGGTGGCACAAAACAAAAAAAAAAAAAAAAAAAAAAAAAGAAAGAAAAAAGGAGGACTTCTAAAATGCTTTTCATATAAGAGTTTTTTTTTTTTTTAAATAAATGATGTAAATATCCTATGAGAAAGAGTTGAATCCTAAATGTCTCACTCACTGTTAGGAATTTCTTTGAAGGCTTTTACCTCATTTTTACTTTTAGCACCGATTTTTTTTTTTTTTTTTTTTTTTTTTTTTTTGGTGCTGGGTCTGGAATCTAGGGTATAATGCATGTCAGGCAAGTGTTCTACCACTAGCCTACATTCCATTATTATAATTTTTAAAAAGTCAGGTGAATCACTGAAGAAATTTTAGTCCATTTAAACTAATGTGTAAAACTACCAAATTCCAGCTGATAGCATTCCTTTTTGGAAGAGCGCTAAAGACAAAGAGGATATGAGTTTCATTCTCCATTCTGCCATCAATAAAGTATTCACTTCTACCAGCTCACTTAGATCTCTTCTCTTGACATTACTCTTTCTCAATCCACTGGAACAATAATAGTCTCTTCAAATTCATGGCATGTGAGAAACAGTTGGGAAAAAAAAAATCAGATGAGATAAATATCATCAGACACAGCATTGTAGGACACATAGCTGTTATAGAGTGTAACATTTCTGTGTGTGTACATGTATATATATAACATGTTTAACATATTATATATGTTATATATATTTAACATGTTAAATTAAAAATATATTTTTATAAATACAATGAACTAATATATAGCTATACAGCTGATGAATACACCAAAATTATGAAAACTTGCTCGACCAAAAGTTCACACTATAAAATGCTTCTCATGTTTGGAGTGAAAGCATCTTAATTTGAATAATAAAGTAACCACTAATGAAACACATGATTTTAGCAAGACTTAATCCTCTCTAAGGTTTGGTTTCTTTGTTGGCAGAATTGAATCATAAACAATTTGTATCAGGCTCCATTGCACACCAGATATGGTAAATGTTCCATATGAAAATTTTAATTATAGTTGGGCAAATTCAAATCAGAGTAAAAGCGTGCAATGAAAAACAGCTTGTGGTTGAAATTACATTTATTCCTTTTTACTGTACTATAAGGCAAATCATATAAAATTTAATATCTTAACCATTTGTAAATGTAAAATACAATGGTACTATGCAAATTGTGGTACAATGTGTATTTGAGTAGTCTCATCTTATAGCATTAAAACATTATGTCCTTTGAAGAAGGAGTACTCTTCCCATTTTCTTCCCACCTGGACCTTGGCAATAGCTATTCTAAATTCTCTTTCTAAGATTTTGACTAGGTATCTCACATAAATAGAACCAAAAAGTACTTGTCCCTTACTAATTGCATTTAGCATGTTTTCAAAGTCCATCCATATTGTATAATATGACATGATATCCTTCTTTTTAAAGTTGAATAATATTCCATTAGATATATGTATATACCATATTGTTACCTCAGGAGCATTTGGTTACTTCTTCTCACTATTTGTCATAAACCACTCAACAACTCAACAATGAACATAGTTATGCAAATATTGACTTGGCATACTACTTTTGTCCTTTTGGATATATATTCATGTGTAAGATTGCTAGATCATACAGTTGATATATTTTTATGTTTTTAAGAACTTATATGCTATGTCATAGTGGCTCTGCTATTTTCTATATTTTGTTTTGTCTTTGAAGTGGAGTTTCACTCTAGTCCAGGCTGACCTGGCTGGCCTCAATCTCACAGTGATTCTCCTACTTCAGACTTTTGAGTGCTGGAATCAAAGGTGGGTACCACTACAATGAGTATGCTAGCTTCCAATCCTATTAACAAGAAATGGAATTCCAAATTCCTGATATTTTCATAAACACATGTTAAATTACTTCTTTATAAAATATAAGTGGCTATTTTAATGAGTATTTGGGAACAGATCTTAATGTTTATCATCTTTTCATACTTTCATTAACCAATTGTGGTTTTTAGAGTAAGAAGTATTCAAGTACTCTATCCATTCTTTTTGTTGTTACATTTTTGTATTGAGACAGTCTCACTACGTAGTCTAGCACAGCCTTGAATCAGGGTAATCCTTCTTCAACTTCTCATGAATAATAGGATTGCAGACGTACTACACCTGGATCATTTATCCAATATTTAATAAGTCCTATTTTTATTATCCCTTGTTTTAATTACCTTCTTGTTTCTGTGACAAACACTTGGTTAGACTCAGCCTATGGGAGGAAAGGGTTTACTTTAGGTTTAAAAGTTCCAGGGTAAGCTTCATATGGTGGAGGAAGCTGGCTCCCTTCATAATACATCTATTGCAGAGAGACAATAGCTTGCACTAGCAAGCATGACCTGGCTCTGAACACGTGACTTAGACCTGGACTCCACCTCACCCTGGTGGCACATTTCCTCTGACAGAGCTTCACCTCCCAAATGTTCCAAGCTGAAGACTAAGTAGGAAACTTACAAGCACCAGAGGCTATGGGGGCATTTTACATTCATACCACACACTCCTTCTTCTCTCCTTTCTCAGTAAAATGAAATGTTAATGATAGATATTAAATTATATAAATTCATTACAGAGTTTAGGTATTATTCCCTTAGGAGGTATATGATTTGCAAATATGTTCTCCCATTTCCTAGATGTCATTTTTACTGTTGGTTGTTTGCTTTCTTTTCTGTGAAGAATTAACTATTTAACAGCCATGTAAAATCTTTAGGATCCACAAAAAGTAAGGTCTCTAGCTTTGTTTTTCTTTTTTTTTTTAATTTTATTTATTTACTTTATTTATTTGAGATAGAGAGAAGGAGGGAGAGAGAGACAGAATGGGCATGCCAGGGTCTTCAGCCACTGCAGACAAACTCTAGACACATGTACCACCTTATGTATCTGGCTGACATGGGTCCTGGGGAATTGAGCCATGGTCTTTTGGCTTTGCAGGCAAGCACCTTAAGTGCTATCTAGCTTTGTTTTTCATTCCCAGTTGGACTGGGCTATGCATAGCCCTTGAGGTTCCATATTACTTTTTGATTTTTTTTCCAATTTATATTTTTAAAAGGTCAATAAAATTTTCTTTGGGAATTAAATCTATAGATAATTTAGGGTACACAATAATACTAACAATAATACTAAACCTTGCAAGCTATGTACCCTAAATTCCATTATATTTTTAAATTTTTGTTTATTTTTTTATTTTGATATTTTCATACATATGTGAAATATATATTTGATCTTAAATCTCTCAAATAGTTTGTATTATCCCTTTTTCTTTCTCTGCCTCTCTCTCTTTCCCCCCCTCTCTCATTAACCTCCTTCTTCTTCTCCATACCACATCAAAATTCACTTGAAGTAACTGAAAGGAGTTTCTTTATGCCTAAACCTTTGCTGTTTTGTGTTTTACATTTATTACTATTTTAAATTCCTTATTATTGTTTTGTCTTTGTTTTTGCATGAGTGTGGGGTGTGTGTGTATGTGCATGGGTACAGGTGTGTGTGGGTGCACGCATGCAAGTGCGTGTACATACACATGTGTGTTGAGGTTGGAGGTTGACCTAGGGTCTTCCTCAGTAGCTCGCCATGTTAGTTATTGACGGGTTCTCTCACTGAATTCATAGCTAACTAGAAGAGACTTATTTGGGATAGAGCCTTTCTGGAAGAGTGTTACTGAGCCTTGCTCTTGCTATATACTTCCTGAGGCTGATGTATGAAGAAGTGAGACAGCTTGTCAGCTCTGCCACACTTTCCCAATAGTGACAAAACTTTCCCTTGAAACAATAAGCCTTATTCTCATCAGCTACTTGTGGTTGTTTCTGGGTCCCAGCAATGAGAAGTTAACTGCTATAGTTTGCCATATTCTGTTTATCTGTTGAAAGATATCAAGGCTTAGTTTTTGTGAGTACTGTTAAAAATAGATGGATGTGAAGGTTATCTCTGTGGTATGATGATTCATCTGGGTTTATGCTTGGGGTAGTATAGCTCAATTATAAGGTAGAACTAAGTTTAGTTTTTGAAGAAACAATACTGATTTCTGTACAGACTGGACCAATTTCCATTTCCATTAACACAAAGAATTCCCTTTTCCCTGCACCAGCATTTGTTGTTTGTTTATTTAATGATAGTCATTATAACTTGGGTGAGAAGATGCATCAATGTAATTTGAATTTGGTTTAGCTGATAGCTAAGGATATTAAATATTTTTGTCATAATATTTGTTGGCCAATTGTACTGCATATTTGAGAACTGTTTGTTCGTTTCATTTCTCGATTTACTGGTTCAATTACTTGGTTTTTTTTTTTTTGATATTTTTTCTAGCTCTTAATGCATTATAGATATTAATCCTTTGTCACATAAATAGCCAGCAAAATTTTCTTCTATGATGTAGACTTTCTCTTCATTCTAAAATTCATTTCCTTTGCTACATAGAAGTTCTTAATTTTAAGCAATATGATTTATCAATTCTTGATAAAATTTCCTGAATGACTAGAATTCTTTTCAGAAAGATGTTGACTTTTTTCTTTTTTATTTATCTAACAGTTTCAAAATTTTAGTCTTCAGCTGAACTCATTGATTTATTTTTCATAGATTTTGGCACAGGGTTAGAGATAGGAATCTAAATTCACTCTTATGCAAACAGATGTGGAGTTATCCCAGCACCTTTTGCTGAGGAGGTCATCTTTCTGAAGCATATAATTTTGTCATCTCTGCCAAAAATTAACAGATGTAACTATATGGGTTTATTCCTGAGTCCTCTACTCTGTTACATTAATTGACATATCTGTTTCTGTGTGTGAGTACTGTGCTTCTGTAACTACTATGAATCTGTACTGTAGTTTGAGAACAACATTCTTTTTTTTTTTTTTTTTTTTCCGAAGTAGGGTCTCACTCTAGCCAAGGCTGACCTGGAATTCATAGAATTCACTCTATAGCCTCAGGGTGGTCTCAAACTCACAGTGATCCTCCTACTTCTGCTTCCAAAGTGCTGGGATTCAAGGCATGTGCCTCCACGCCTGGGTACAATATTCTTCTTTTTCTCAGGATTCTTTTGTATTTCCATATGAGTCTTAGGGATAAATTTTTTGCTATGGTTAAGGAATGTCATTAATTGTGACTATATTTAATTTAGAGATAAATTTTGGTAATATAGCCATTTCATATTGATTCTACCAATCCATGAGCAGGGAAATCTTTCTATCTTCTAGTATCTTCTTCAATTTCTCTTTATTTATTTATTTTTATTTAAAAAAAATGTTCTCCATTTTTTATATTTTAGGTATTTCAATCTCTGAGGGAGAGAGAGAGAGAAGAGAGAGAGAAAAAATGGTCATGCCAGGGCCTCTACCCACTGCAAATGAACTCCAGATGCATGTGACATCTTGTGCATCTGGCTTTACGTGGGTACTGAGGATTTGAACCTGAGTCCTTTGGTATTACAGATAAGCATGTTAACCACTTCTCCAGCTCTCCAGCTCCCTATGTTTATTTTGATAGGTAAAATTTGTCTAGGAATTTATATATTTCTTCTAGATTTTCTAATTTATCAAAATATAATTTTTCTAAGTATGTGATAATGAGCCTCTGAATGTCATTGTTACCTACTATAATAGTTAGTTAGATTGGCTCAAATTTCATATCATTGGTTATCTTTTTCAAAGAACCATTCTGTTTAAATATTTGAATTGTTTTAATTCATCTACATTTCATTAGTTTCTCTCTAGATCTTTATTATTTCTTTTCACCTATTGATTTTTAGTTTGGATTATTCTGATTTTTCTAAGACCTTGATGCATCATAAAGTTATTCATTTGAGATGTCCTTGTGTTTTTTTTTTTAGGACACATTTTATTTAATTTAGAAATTTTAGCAATAATTATCAATATTAAACCAACATTTATTGAATCCCATAGATCAGGTTTTGATATGTTTCTTATTTTCATTTGACTTTAGAAATTTTTAAATTTTCTATTTTGTTAATTTCCTATTCACTAGCCAATACTACATTATTCATTCTTGTGATTTACTTAGCTTCTTTAGTTTCTATTGCTATTGATTTCTAGTTTTACTTTACTGCAATCATAAAGAATATAAGAGATTATCACTTATCTTGTATTGTTAAGACTTACTTTGTATTCGCAAATCTGGTCCATTTTAGAGAAAGTTTCATATGTATGTAGATTATTTCTGCAGCTACCTACCTGTTAGGTACGTTTGATCTGTAAAGAGTGTTTAACTCTGATGTCTTTTTGCTTATGTTTTGCCTTTATAACATGTCTATTGGTGAGAGCAAGATATTAAAACCACCAACTATTGCTGAATTGAGGGCAGTCTTTGCCTTTATATCTAGTAGGCTTTGTCTTATGAATTTGAGTAACTAATATTAGACACATATATGTTTACAATTATAATATATTCTTTATGTATCATTTCCTTACTTAATATGAAATATCCTTTATCTGTACTTACTAATTTTGTTTGAAGGTTTCTTTGACAAATATTAATATGTTTACTTCTACTTAGTTTTTATGTCTTTTTCATTTGAATGTCTTTAACTATCATTTTAAAAATTATATATATATATATATTTTTAAGAAAGGGACAGACATACAAAGAGAGAGAGGAGAGAATGGGCATGTCAGGGCCTCCAGCCACTGCAAATGAACTACAGATGCATGTGCCACCATGTGTATCTGGCTTGTGTGGAACCTGGAGTATCCTTAGGTTTTGTAGGCAAGGATCTTAACTCTGTAGCCCTTTCTCTATACTTTTTGTGAAGCTTTCTGTTGGCATGACTCAGACTCAGGTATACCTTTAAGAACTTGCACCTTCTTGACCCTCTTTCCAAGGAGCTAGTGAGTCTCCCTCCAACCCATTTCCAGCTTTGACTGGATACCCACTGCATAAAATACTCTGAAAGTTTTTTTTTCTTTTTTCTCTTTTTCCTCTCTAGCTGGAAAAATTCTACAGGTCTTGACTCAGAAGTATACTATGAGGTCACTTGCCCTGTATTCCTGGAATGAGCTAAGCAGGGAGACACTTCACTTCTGGAGCTGCTTACCTACTGACTCCATAGGTGTCTTTTAAAATGGCCTTTTGTCACTACTTTTGTCCAGTGGATTTTTCAAGCACCTCTATAATATGGAGATTCCAAGATTCCTGTCTGGATGGACTTCAAAGTTGTTCAGTATGGAGTTTGCCCAGAGTTCTTTTTTTTTTTTTTTTTTTTAATCTCCACCTTCTTTTTCAATTTTTCTCATCATTTTTCCCTTAATAAGCATGTCTGTCATATGGTCTTTCCCCCTTTGTCTCTATCTCCCTCTCCTTGCCCTTTCTCTCTCTCTCTCCTTTAAATTATCTGTTATCTCAATTACAGTGCACATGTTCTGTGTCTCTTTGTCTTTAGCTGCAGGTCACACTTTGTTTAGCTGTATTTTATCACACTTATTTGAAGGCATACTTCTTGGTCCAAAGCCCAAAGATATGGACTCTGGATGCCCTCCATTTCTGTTCTGCTGTCTTAAGTTTCCTTTTTTTTTTTTTTTTTTCTGCTGAAGCCAGTGTTTTTCCTACTGTCATCTCCTAGGATGACTGATTTCCAGTTATACACACTTTCTTCCCCAAAGTCCAGCAGTATCTGTATGGATGTCATGTGCCATTTTCCTATCTCCTAAAAATCAAGGGGCCAGTGTAAAGTTCAAGTTTGGCACAGATAGAAAGACAAGGTAGAGCAACTCAATAATAGCACAGGACTTAGTTGGTGTGAACACCAGTGGAGGGACTCTGGCAGAGGATTCAGAGCCTACACTCTCTTCACACAGTAGGGTACTTCTAGGGCCCTTAGGAGGAAGGAAGAAGGGTGATGAGATTGGAAATTTATGCAGCTAGTAAATTGCACCACAGGGTGAAATATGGATGCCTGTTACTGATAACACTAGAATGAGGGAAATGGGGAAGAAAGATTCAGTTTAGCCAGAGAAAACTAGCTGTTTTAGTTCTGGGAATGTTTCCATTGAAAGATGGAGGGTCCTAGAACTATCATCTCTTGTGTATCCCTTCTTGTTTGATCACAGCAAAGTAAAGGTAATTAGTTGGGGAGATCCAGGGTGTATCTCATTTTTACTTAATTCAAGACTTACTTAATTCAACTACTTTCTTCAACAGTACTTAAAAAGTAATTGTTCCTTCCTCTCTCAAAACAATTCAAAAACACAGGATAGTGGCAGACAATAGGGATATTGCAAGTTAAATAATACTGAACACACTTGCATATATAATGTTATTTTAGTTAAATAGTTTTGATCATTTGATTACATTTTCTAACTTAGTTTGTTAGCTTATTGTGATAAAGGCTTGAGAGATGGAATTCATCCAATGGGTATAAGAAGAAATTGAAACCTAATGTGTGGTGAGAGTCAGAGAAACCATTCAAATACTATAGCTAAGATATCAAGATAAGAATATTTGGCATAGAATAAGATGAGAGATGGATCTTACACAAAGAGTGCTTTAGAGAGAGCTATGGAAAGAAGTAAAATGTAGGCTTAAGTCAGGAAAAGAGCAAGTCACAAACAGTGTGGTAATCTCCAAGTGCTCTTGGCTTTCTGTAAGTGACTTATCACACAATTTCCTTTTCTAGAGCTGAAGTAAACTACAAGTTTTTTAAGGGCATAAACTGGCATAATGCTAATAAACATGTATTGGTGGTGAATATAGAGAGAAGGAATGAATGGCTTAGTGTAAGTACTAAGTCAGGGTAGTCTTGCAAAGCCTTTTCAAATTGATCAGTCCTGGAAATTTCATATCACTTATTAAGTGACGAAAATAGTGCACAAGTTTCCTACTAAATTTAGCTGATAACTTAATTACTCTCAAAATTTTGGCTGTGATTTTGTCATCCAATCGCATAACATACCATGTTTTTGTTTTTGTTTTTTTTGTTTGTTTGCTTTTTTGAGGTAGGGTCTCACTCTAGCCCAGGCTGACCTGGAATTCACTATGGAGTCTCAGGGTGGCCGTGATCTCACGGTGATCCTCCTACCTCTGCCTCCTGAGTGCTGGGATTAAAGGCGTGCGACACCACGCCCGGCTTTTTTTTGTATGTGTGTCCCTAGTGTTTTCATAGGCCCATGCATGTTAACATAGCAGAATTTTCTATTTCCTTCTTGATGCTGGTATAGCTGAATACTCATTACAAAGATTGCAAATGATGGGTACTCATTTCTCTGGTTTCCCTTGCAGCAGGCACTCTGATAAATTACCCTCTTAGCCAAGTATGCACAAAAAGGTGAGAATTCTTGGAAAGTTTTCTTCCTTTATAAAATACTCAAAGATCCTCCTTACCCTGCTTTCCAAGTTTTAAATGTTGCCATATGGAGATATAATTCTTGAAGCTTCAGGAGACTTTTGCAAAGTCAAGAACAAGTCTCCAGACATTATGGAGTGGCTGAATTAACCAAGCCAATAATGAAACAATGCCAGACTTCCTGTTCTATAGGCTTGCTGATGGACATCTTTGTATTAACTACCACAAATAAGCAAACAAATGACCAAAATCTTGCAGTCCTACTAACTGAAACTTTGATATTTAATTTAATTTAATTATTTGTAACATACATAGATAGGGAAAAAACAGGTATGCCAAGGCTTCCAGCCACTGTAAAAAGAATCCAGATGTCTTGCCAGGCCTGGTGGCATAAGCCTTTACTCCTAGTATTCTGAAATGGAGGTAGGAGAAACTTCATGAGTTTGAGGCCAGCCTGGATTACAAAGTAAGTTCTGGGTCAGCTTGAGATAGAGTGAAACTTTGACTAAAAACAAAAGAGTTATCTATATATTCTTGCAATTCCCTAACCTTTCAATACTTCAGTTGTGCTAACCATAATAAATGAATACCAATAATATTCATGGCACAGAATTCTTATGAGGATTATATTCATAAAACATTTATATTTGCACTCATGATGAGCTAGGTTAAACTTGACCAGATGTCATCGTTATTCTTTATGCTTTCTATAGCCCCTTCTTTGATGAATTTTCTGCTCTATTTATAATTCTTCTTTATCCATTCTGTCTTAAACCTGCATCAATGACATGTTTATCACCACTCTTCCATGCAAGGTCATCTTCAATGGTATGATAAACCAAAGTTTCAATTCTTTCTTCAAAGACTTTATTGAGAATTTTAATACATGAATATCGTAGTCAGCTTTGCATTGCTGTCAGAAAACACCTGACCAAGAGCAGCTTGTGGGACATGGGAGTTATTTTGGCCTATAGACTTTAGTGGAAGCTGCATGATGGCAGGGAAAAATGATTGCATGAGCAGAGGATGGACATCACCTCCTGGCCAATATCAAATGGACAAGAATAACAAGAGAGTGTGCCAAACACTGGCAAGGGGAAGCTGGCTATAACACCCATAATCCCAACCCCTGACAATACAATGCTTCTAGGAGGCCTTAATTCCCAAATTGCCATCAGCTGGGGACCTAGCATTCAGAGAACCTAAGTTTATGGGGGAAACCTGAATCAAAACACAACTATGGGGCTGGAGAGATGGCTTAGTAGTTAAGTTTGCCTGTGAACTCTAATGACCCCGGTTCAAGGCTCATAATTCCCCAGGACTCATGTAAGCCAGATGCACAAGACGGTGCATGCATCTGGAGTTTGTTTGCTGTGGTTGGAGTCACTGGAACACCCATTCTCTCTCTCTTCCTCTTTCTCTCTCTGTTGTTCTCAAATAAATAAAAAGATACTTAAAAAAAAACTATGAACTGAGTTTAATTTGATTATATTCTCTTCCTATTCCCCTCTTCTGGCCCCCTTCCCCATCTCTAGTCCATAACTACCCCCATCTTTCCAAGTAGTCCTTCTATTTTCAGATCTAATTCATTTTGTTCTTCTCTGTCCTCTGTCCCAAGGTGCTGATAGGCTCAGAGTAGTGCAGTTATTGTGGGAGTGAAAACAACACTGTGAGATCAAGAATGCACCAGCCAATCCATGTGCGGAGGACAGTGCTCCAGTAGACTCCTTACCACCTGGTGGCTCTTATCTTTATTGGTTATTTGTTTATTTATTTGCATACATGTGGGATGGGGAGTTCAGGCCTCTTATCCATGCAAAGAAACTCCAGATACATGCACCACTTTTTGCATTGAGCTTTACATGAGTACTGGGGAATTGAACCTTGAGTAACTGGGTTCCAAGCAAGTACCTTTAACCTCTGAGAAATACGAGTCAGCTTGTACATTGTTTCTGCCCTTTCTTCTGCAATATTGCCTGAGTTTTGCAGGGGATAATACAGATATCTTTTTAGTGTTGAGCTTTCAACAGTCTCTTAGTCTCTTAGCTTTGATGAGTAGAAACTTTACATGGACACATCATGTTTTGGTACCATTGTTCCCCTCCTTACTGTCTCCACCCACTGAAGGCTCTCCTTAAGGGGATTGCTGCTACTAACCATAGAGTTTTGGGTTATGATTTTTGAGAGCAGCAGTCAGTCATTGTTTGAGGATGACAATGCCTCTGGAAATTCCCTGCCACCCTGTGGCTCTTAAATCTTTCTTCCCCCTCTTCTGCAAATTTCCCTGAGCCATAGTGGGTGTGTTTTATGTCTACTTTAGTGTTGGGCTCTCAACACCTTCTGGATTTTTGTTCTAGTACATTTTGTGTATCCTCAGTATCTTTCTTTGACACCTGGTACAGGTTGTCAGGCTCACCATGGGTGTAACACTCTTTCTCAACTTGCAAATTCCACTATAGTTTCATCTGGTCCCTAGCTGATATGTGAGGGGTGGTTCATCCCCTTCCAGGGAGCCAGCTAGTTTTTCTTGTCTTATTGATAGATTTTGGTTGTGCTCATTTTTAAATATATTTTATTTATTTATTTGAGAGAGAGAAAGAGGGAGAGAAAGAGAGAGAGTGGAAGAGAGAGAAAGAAAGAGAGAGAGAGAGAATAGGCATGCCAGGGCCACCAGCCACTGCAATCGATCTCTAGATGCATGCACCCCCTTGTGTATCTGCCTTACATGGATCCTGGAGAATTGAACCTGGGTCCTTTGGCTTTTCAGGCAAAAGCCTTAACTGCTAATCCATCTCTCCAGCCATGTGCTCAGTTTTTGTTTTCTTCTAAAAAAGAATAACAGATTCTCCAAGACACAGTAAGATCAGCATAGGTTAAAGAGTTATGTATTGTTAATTTAGAGAGATTTTGTTGGATGTAGCCTCTTTTTAGGCCAAAAACTAGTGAGAGCTTCTTGCTGGAGTCTAAAATCATGGTATACATAGGTTCTGACTTGGTTCCCTCTTGCGACAATGGGTTCTTTTCCACTGAGTAGGTTCAAAGGGGCCTTCACCTCTCCTAGTAAAAGCATACAGGCTCCAAGCAAGGCAGCACCTCTCCAACTCCTAGTGCCCAGGCCCCAAGCATGGTAACACTTCACCTGGTCCTAGTGCACAGGCCCCAAGCATGCTGGCATCTTTCCTGGGCCCCAGACACGCCTGCCCTTCACTTGTCCCAGCACATATACCCCAAACACACCTGCACCTCACCAGCCCTGAGCACACAGTCCCTAAGCACACTGGTCTGAGCTACAGGCCCCAAGCACAACAGCGCCTCACTAGGTCCCAACACATGGGCCGCAAACACACCAGTACCTTTCCTGGTCTGAGCATACAGGACCCAAACAGCCAGCCTTTGATGAGTTTTATTTCTCCTCAGTGTACTGCTATCTACAAAGAGGAGATTCTCTGGATAGCAATGAAAACAGCACTAACATTTTTTTCTTCCACCTCTTGTGCAATGATAGAGACCACTTGTCTAATGTTAAGCATTAGGATTTCTCTTTTTCTCATCACCTTGATGAGTGTTGTGTCTCGCCATTCTCCATTGTCATCTGTAAAATGATGTGTGTCTAACAAAAAGGGAGAACAGCATTAATCAATGGACAAAAACATACACCTTTTGAAGACAATTTGATGGTCTCAACATACCCATTTAACAAAGGACATTGGTAGCCTACCCTAAGGACCTAATGACCTTCAAAATCATAGGCTTTTGACTTGGGTTTTAGTACTAGGCATGATTTCCTCTTACTAAGTAGACACCAAATCCAAGCAGAGAGCCACTCATTATGCCTGTGACTTGCATGCTGCTGTTGCACCCGTTGGCATATCTTGCCAGGCTCACTGCTTTTGTAGTTTACAAGATCCATTGGTTGAGCCTGATGATGACTTTTCTTCCCTAGCAGATGGCCTGGCACTTTCCACCACTATGGCAGCTAGCCAGCAAGAAAACAGCTTCCCATTCAGTTCTACCTTGATCTCTCAATATCCCCAAACCACCATCTAAGTTGGGTGAACAAACAAGAACCTTAACAATAGCCCCAAACACTTAATTCTTCATCCTATTTTATGTGGTATAGCAGCAAAATTATGTTATCAAATGATCTTTGTTTTCTAGAATATTTTTCTTTCATTTCCAAGTCATTATAATCGGTTTATTATTCCTTTACATTTACAAGTATTTCATTTGTTTTCACCTTAATTTTTCTCCATTGGTCCAGAAACTACCTACCCTTTCAGCAAACAAAATCCCCCCAAAACCACTCAAATCAGTTGAATGGATAGAAACACCAGAGTCTTATTGTCCAGGTAGACCTTTCTCAAGTCAACATCATTGTACTTTTCATCTAAATATCAGTGTGACCAATTGACTCTATCTTCAATCATTGCCCATCAAGTATATGACAAATATTTTAATACAAATGTTTCTCATCTCAGTTCTGATTATTGGGATAGCTCTATGTCGATCCTGCTATAGTCTTTTCTTAATGGAGTATCCAGCATGATCTTGTTAATATCAGAGATGCTCACATTATCTTTGCTAACCACAATTAAAGACAAAGTTCCTATAGTGGTCTTTACAACACATCCTTAGTATTTCCTATTTTTGTGCTTCTCTGCTCACTCTTTCATTATTATACTCCTTGAATATATCAGCCTACTTCTCTTTGGGTCTTTCCTCTGTTATCTTCAATCTTGACTTTCCTATTCCATATTTGTTTACTCGAATAATTCATTCTGGATGAAATATGCCCTGATGCCCCCTCTTTTAATACTGCATATTTCTATTCTATGCTGTTCCTTCCTTCTTGGCACATTTCAACATCTATGAATTTCATTTATTTTCTTTATCACTTCCTGTCTATCTCTCTTAGGTAGTTTTCATTCTGTTCATTAATGTATTCTCTTAAAAATAGATGTTAGATTTAGGGTATAATGAGTGGGGCATTTCAATCCTATTGCTTTTATTCGAAATGGAATTGAAACTCTTATTCACATAGCTATAGCATTTTAAATCAATGACATTAAGTATACTTTTGGACTTATGGTACATATCATGTGATTTAGATATAAGTAGAACAGAAATTTGAAACTATTAGCCTAGATTTGTCCTGTTTAAAAACTTGGATCTGAATAAATTGAATTTTATATGAGGTCTGTGTTGAGATATGGTCTGTATTTAGTTCTTTTCTTTCAATTTAATTATTAGTATAATCTGTAGAAGTCTCTAAATAATGCATAATAGCTAATAAATTGCTGAAAGTTTATAGCACTCAATAATGTTGGGAATTTATTACATGTGTACTTGATAACCACTCCTGGAAGAGGAATTAGAGCATGGTGTGTGTTGCCATGGGACCCAGGGTATTTGGGAGATTGGCTCCCTATTGTCCCTGCTGAAACAGTAGAAGACAGACATAGGATGGATCCTTTTGTGTATAGACTTTCATTGACTTATGTTGGGGTACATTTTGATAAACCAAGTCTAAGTCTCTATCTTGTCATAATTCCATTAATACACCTCACCTATGAAGCATAATACCTTAAAAATGTCCAGAGATGCCAGGTGTGGTAGCACACACCTTTAATCCCAGCACTTGGGAGGCAGAGGTAGGAGGATCACCGAGAGTACAAGGCCACCCTGAGACTACATAGTGAATTCCAGGTCAGCCTGAGCTAAAGTGAGACCCTACCTCACAAAAAAAAGAAAGAAAAGAAAAGAAAAAATAATCCAGAGTTCTTACATTAGCCTACAATTCAGCAAAATTCCCTATCAGTTACTCTATTTTTTATAATCAAGTGTCAAATATCTCGTGTAACTTACTGGTTACTTGTATGTAGAAGATGTATAGATTGTGTGTGTAACTGCCAGCTTTAGCTTGTTTCCTGGTGCTGCCCAGCCACAGGAGACAAAGTATAGCACTAAGCTGGGGAAAAGATCAAAATTCAAAATTTGAAGTATCATTTCTACTGATTGTCTAAAGTTATAAAGTAAAAAAAAAAAAAAAAAAAAAAAAAATCAAGCCAAAGAATCCCAGTTGACTCAAAAGGCACTTGCTGAGAAGATGTGACAGAGGAGTGTCCAGCACTGAAACATCTGCATCACACCCTCCAAGGCCTCCTTCCATTGCTGAAGAGGTGGCAGAAAAAATGAAAGAGCCAAAGGAAGGGTACGACTCCTAACAATGTAACTGTAAGGACAGAAATTAGTCTTAATATCCATGATGTAGGAGTGCCTAGCAATACCTTCCTAAGAACCTCATAATAGGAGGAAAAGTTGATAACATCAAAATAAAAAAAGAGAAAGGGAGGGCATATGATAGAGAGCAGAGTTGTGAAGAGGAAATGGGGAAGGGTAGGTAATTAACATGGTTTATTGTCTGTGAGTTGTCAATAAAAAAATTATACATTATAAATAGACTTATTTATAATGGGCTACCCTTTCCCTTTCTCCTCACTCAGAGAAAGTAGCTTTTCCTAGAGCTTCCTTTATCTGTTCCTATTTGTGTTCTGGGTTTGAGGTCTGCTCTTCCCTGCTGCAGAGTTCCAGGAGGTAATGAACAAATTAAAGGAAATTTCTGAAAGGTTATTATTAAATTCTGAGGTCTATAGGTAGTTTACTTTCTCCTTCCTACCTTTCAAAGTCTTTTTAGGCTAAGTGCATTTTTATGTGAAGCATGATATTTTCTAGCTTTAAGAGAAATTAGTGAGAATCCTCTACCTCCACTGGTACCTCAATCCCTCTTTTGTTTTGCCATTTAGTATTTGAGTCTAAGAGTGATGTGCCTGCTAAACAGTAGAACTCAACATAAATATAACATATCTGTGTCATTATTCCTTAGCATGAGATTTTTCTAGCTATCATGTGAATCAGAAACTGTTTAATACTTATTTTTATCAGTTTTAAAATTATTATCATTAATTTCTTGATACTATGAAAGAGCTTCTATTTGTACAGGATGTCCATCTCAGCTTCCAGTTTCCTTTCTTAGAGGTCCAAGAAAGTTAAGCAAATCATATTTATATCCACTGTGACCCCTGGGAAGGGCTTGTTTCAAGGTGTTACTGAAATATTTAAGTGTATAATATTTATTGTATTTGTGGTATTTACTTTGTCAGCTTTTTTAAAATCAATGTTCTGTCACAAGTTCTTCCACCCGTTTTTCTTTTCACTCATTCATTGATTTTTAAGAAAAGAAAGAGAGAAAAAAACATAAGGAGAGAGAAAATGAAATGAATGAATGGGTGCATCAGGTCCCCATTCACTGCAAACAAACTCCATATGCATGTGCCACTGTATGTACTTGGCTTTAAGTTATTATTGTGAAATCAAACCCAGGTTATTAGGCTTTCAGGAAAGCACCTTAACTGCTAAGTTATTTCTCCAGCCCTCTTTCCTATTTTTCTCAGGAAAAGAGATTTGTAAAGTATAGGATGATAAACATTTTTTTACATCACTTTTTTTTTCTTGTATGTTCTTTCCATTGGGGGAATTGAAATGTAATGATATAAGTTTGCATCTGAATTTTATTTTAAAAATAAATGATCACCAAGGATATGAAGCTTTGAACATTTTTTGGAATGGGATGTGATGATACTTTGAGGCTATTTTTGCATAAATAAATTAGAAATATAATGCATAATTTTATCTAATTCCATGAATACACAGTTTGCAATAATTTATTTGAAATCTCTGGTTAAAATGCTAAATGTGTGAAAGATTTATATATACATAAATATGAAAAGCATATTAAAAAGCTGTGAGTAGGTCATGATAACATCACATAAAATCAAGAAATGGAGTCAGGGACTAAATTATTAAAAGTAGGACATGATGGTTAGAAAATTCATCAGATTACTAAGATTTGAAAACCTAATTGAGAGCTGAAAATGTAATACTTAAATGAATTAGAGACTATATTGAAAGGAGCAAGTATCTTTGTGCTAATGCCCAGAGAAACCAAATGAACTTCTTGACCTGTACTTTTCCATGACTTTGTATTAGCACATTTGCAGTGTCCAGAATGTTAATGTACTGGGAATCATTTCAGAGTCCTAAAGCAAAAGTAAGGAATTCATTGCAAATATGAAAATGTTTTACATCATTTTGGAAAATAGTCATCCTGGATTGTCCAAGAGAATTCTTATTTTTGAGTCTCTATCTAATGTTTTGTTCAGAGAATATACAGGGAGTCTGTGTCTTTCTTAAGTATTCTATTTTTCACAATATATATATATATCATTCTGAAAGAAAATATTGTCTTGAAACATTTGCTTCTAAACACTGACATTATTTCCTTAAAATATTATACTTTTACAAGCTTGAGAGAAAATTCTTTAGAAGAAAAACACTCATAATCTAGGATGGACTTCATTATATATTTAAATATTGAATCATACTTTATGCAAAGTGAGTTAATATTAACAAATCTGGCACCAAATAGTAGATAAAGAAGACATACCAAAATTCATCACATCACACATAAATATATACTTAGTTTATAAATGTAATGAGTTGTGAATTAATCTTATTATTTACAGTTAAAAATCTTTTTCCATGAAGAACATTGGATGTATTTAGCTAATGTTCATTAAGTACTTAATATATGCCGCATCTCCTCCTATGATTCCTGCCAAGAAATGGATTAACTAAGAATTCTTATTCCTGTTATTATTTTGAGGATTTAAAATGGAAAACTAGTAACATTAAGATGATAAAGGTCACAAAACTAATAAATGGTGGAGGCAGGTTTCAAATACACAGTAAGACTCTAGGTTTGATGTGATACATACTTTTACTATGTGGAGTTTAGCAATCCTAAATAAAGACACCCACCTATGCACATGCACAGTAGTTTACCCTTTGCATGCATCCTTTTCCAAGTGAATTAAGATCCTAAAAGATTTGGGAAATGAGACTCTATATGTTTGGTAGAAGAAAGAGGCTAAGTTTGATATCATTCTTGTGAGGAAAGCAGTGTGTGGAGAAAAATGAAAATATCCACCACTGAGTATCTGAAGTATTTGACTCAATGGTAAACTTTCATGAATAAAGACACTATAAAGTACTGAATGTGAGCACAACAATTGAAACACATGCATTGAAAAACAGACGGTACATTGCTCATGATATATGAATATAATTTCTTTTTTTTATTTTTTTTTAAATTTATTTATTTGAGAGTGACAGACACAGAGAGAAAGACAGAGGGAGAGAGAGAGAGAATGGACGTGCCAGGGCTTCCAGCCTCTGCAAACAAACTCCAGACACGTGCGCCCCCTTGTGCATCTGGCTAACGTGGGACCTGGGGAACTGAGCCTCGAACCAGGGTCCTTAGGCTTCACAGGCAAGCGCTTAACCGCTAAGCCATCTCTCCAGGCCTGAATATAATTTCTTATTTCCATGCAATTTGCAAGACCATGATTAGAAAACTGTACTTGGGGGGGAGGATATCACTGCCATTTCTTATGTGCATTCTATTCCATAAGTAAAATGACTTACAGAAAGAAATAGATGTAGTAGATGTGCTGAATGAATAATTCTGATGAAAGAACATGATATAAATAGTGAGAAAGACAGACAATGTAATATTGTAAAAATAACAATCACCCTAGTGCTGTGATAATTACATACCAATATTCTATGAATAATAAAGTAATTCTTGCATAAGAGGGTATCATTTCAAAATTGACAAACACTTTATTTTTTATTTATGAGAGAGACAAAAGAGAGAGGGAGGGAGAGAAAGTGTGTGTGAGAGAGAGAGAGAGAGAGAGAGAATATAGGCATTCTGGAGCCTCTTGACACTTCAAATCAACTCCAGATGCATGTGCCACTTTGTGCATCTAGCTTTATGTGGGTGCTGAGGAATTGAACCCAGGTTAGCAGGCTTTCCCCAGCCTGATAAGTAACCTTCATGTTTCAGTTTTTTCATGTAGAAAATAGAGAAGTTATTTGAAACAGATAAGTTAAGCTTTATTTGTCCCCCAAATACTTCAAGACACTGCCTTCTTTGCAGAAGGGATAGAAAGTTAGAAGAAGCAAGAATAGATGCTATTTTATGGAGACATGCCTTATTCTTACTCTATAACCCTATAGCACATGGTTCTGAGCTACTCCCTGACCCTCACAGAGGCTCCTACTTCCTGCTGCACACATTAATTCATCTTGTCTTTACTGCTTTGCTGACCCTTATCTCAGGAAAGACTTTCATTGACTGGATGGTTCTATGTCTGAGATGCATCTCACATAGGAAAATAGATGACTGTTTGACATCTATTTGCCTGTAAGAGTGATAATGTAACAAAATTGGGCCCTTGGTAGAGTAAGAATATTTTAGTCTTGGAGAAAACCCTGTTCCATGGTATAGAGGCAGTGACTTACTGAGTAACTGACATCTTTGGCCTTGTAAGTCACTAGATATCTTGGGACCAGGGGTTAGATTTTTTATTTATTTATTTATTTGAGAGCAACAGACATAGAGAGAAAGACAGATAGAAGGAGAGAGAGAATGGGCGTGCCAGGGCTTCCAGCCTCTGCAAACGAACTCCAGACGCGTGCGCCCCCTTGTGCATCTGGCTAACGTGGGACCTGGAGAACTGAGCCTCGAACCGGGGTCCTTAGGCTTCACAGGCAAGCGCTTAACCGCTAAGCCATCTCTCCAGCCCTAGATTTTTAACAATGGTAGCACAATCGTATAAATCTTTACAGCATGGGGTCCTGCTAATCACCTTAGAACCACATATCTATAGATAATGTAAAGAAGTGTGTGTTAATATGGAGATGAAAGACTTTGCTAGTGCTAATACTGGTCCATGCAATTTTTAACCCAGAGGTGGTAGAGGAAATTTATTTAGAATAAGTGTGGGCAGAAATATTATAAAGGTGATGAGTTGCTGCTGTAACAAGCTTTGGTTGGTCAACTTTTCAGTATCTTCACAATTACTGAAGTCACTGGAAGAAGGAAAATTGTTGGTTGTCCTGTGTTGGGGAAACTAGGAAAATTTCCATTTGCTTCATTAGTAAACCCTCAGATTCTGCCAGTAGGTTTGAGTAAAGCTCAACACAGCAGTAGAAGATACTGGGTATTACTATCCTCCCTTTGGGAAAACAAAGATTACGCCCATTTCAGTCTTTTTTCAATATGTGTTCTTCCAAGCTCTACATAGCTTTCACACTCATAAAAACACAAAACATGATTATGTGTAACATCAGTTCTTCCTAGTCTCCTTACTAGGCCAGGGAGCTATCTTGCAGCCTCTGAATATACAACCCTCTATATAGCTGCTGGGCATTGCTCCAACAGTATCTAAAACCATTCTGGCTCCTGTCTCCTGTTGCTTCAGTAAGTCTTTCTCAGCTTCTCTGTGGTGAAACTGCCTGTATCTTTAAATGCATTTTAAGGCTTTGCTTCACTGATCCTAGGACAAGAGGGGCGTATATGTCTAGGAACTTCTGCACACAGGATGAGATGGAGGCTGCCCTTTGCTTCATGCCCTTTAGTAAGCCTCATTCTCTCTACTCAGCACTTCAGCTTTGCCTGGGATATCAGGACCCCATTTTCCACAAGGAAAGTGGGGCTGGTGCAGTAAAAGCTTTGGTGGATATGCAGTACCACATCAATACTGGAAATGTGATTATGTAAAGCTAAAATGCTCAGTAACCACCACTTAAGTCACTCGATTCCGTTATTATATAACAATTTTCCATAAAAGAAGAGAATCTCATGCAGATCATTCTTTACATTCAGAAAGTCTTAATTACAGAGAAATATGCTTCCATCCTGAAGCTTGCAATTAATGCTACAATGGCACTCTGCCTTGTTAACTTGATTGTGTAGGGAACAGTTCCAGAATAGAGCAGACTTTCTGGCTAGGTCTCTTGTTGATTAAATACTTTATACTTTGACATTTAGAAATTTCTATTTGCTTGGTTTCAGATGGCCATATATCACATAAAAGAAAATTAGAAACGATGATAGCTTTTCCCAAATCAAAAGAAGCTTCCAATATCAAGTGTATTGTGCATTTTTCCTACATGATATTAGCAAATGCACTTCTATGTCCCTGTCACCTTTGTATGCCTTCCATTGAAATGATGATATTTCTAGCAGAAATCCAGATTAAAACCCAATCCAGCCATTTGGTCTTCTATCTTTATGTTGCGAAAAAAAAAAAAAAATGGCTAGTCCAAATTGCTAGAAAAGGAAATCATATTGTGGCCTCCTCAAAGATGCTTATTGAGGCAAAAAGCGCTATGAGGCATTATGAAAGTAATGAGAGATAGGAAAGTGAGAAAGATGTAATGTCCTTGAAATACGTGATGATACATAGACTGCATGTTATTTTTTTGAGGATGAGTTCAAAGAAAATACAATGATTACAAGTGACAAAGCAGGGCAGAACTAATATGTCATTTTTTAGTCAAATACATTATATGAAGTAGAAATTGAATGTTCAAAGCTCATGCTAACATTCTGCTATTCAGCCTTATCAAGACAAAGAACAAAGAAAGAAATATGCAGTAGCCAAAGAAATATAATGTGGTACAACTAACTATCAGCTAAATATTTCAGCTGTCTGCTCTCCACCAAAATGACATTGGTTTTAATACAGTAATTATTTGGGCAAGATACAGCTCTTATTTCAAACACTCATTTCATCTTTAGTCATTTACTGTCTGTGGATAGAGACACAGTTGGCTTGGCACTGTCTTAGTAATATATTATTGAGTCCTTTTGTTTGTGGCTTGTAGCAAGGTTGATTGTCATTTCTGCATAATCCTTAAGCAAGACAGAGCCTTTTGCTTGTCATTACAGAGAGAAGCATAGTGGTAAGATGGAAGTGATTTTAAGAGAGCTGATTTCAAAGTGTAAATCAAATTTTATTTATTTTTTCTACCTAAACTTATCTTGCAACATGCTTTTTCACACTTTAAATATGTTCTGGATACTTTTTCAATATTATATTTAAGACATCTCTCAATACCCATTCATTTATACAAGATAGATTCACCAGTAACTCTGGATATATCACTTTTTTGTACATTAAACTTAATGTAAGTATTGGCAAAAGATTTGTTGGGCAGCTTCAGCAGTGTTGAATAGGACAAACACTTTAGTCTTACATTTAAAAGTGAAACAAAGGCAAGCTAAGTCTTGAGAAACACGTTTGCATCAGTAGTTAGGAGAACTACTGAGAAATTTCATTTGTTTTTGCCATATAATTCTTGAGATAAAAACACAAGCCCACAAGAATCAACAAATGGCCCTAGGAACATGTGTGCCAGGAGCCAATTATTTTAACAAGCTCTTCAAATAACCTCCCCAGTTCACTAGTGAGAGGACTGAATTGTCTTTCCAAGTTTGGCTGAGGACAGCTACGTGTTAAGACTTGACCTGCTTGGCAGGACACAACTGAACGCATCACAGCTGTGCAGATGAAGCAGACTGATCTTCATGTATGAAGTTAACAGAAGAATATACTATATCTTATATCCCATAAACATTGATTTTTTTAGGAGTCTAGGTTTATAAATTCCTTATATATTATTTTAAGCACATGAAGAAATTACTTTTCTACCTACCCCTTGCAAAATACAAGTATGTGTGTGTGTGTGTGTGTGTGTGTGTGTGTGTGTGTGTATATATATATATATATATATATATATATACACAAATTGTGGTAAACTGGAACTTTCTTTGACACCAAGATTCTCATTTTATTTTATGTTGGTTTCTTTCATATTAGTAGTTTTATCATCTTGCCTACTGTTTGTTCAAATTAATTTTTATGGCATTATTTTATTTTATTAAGAACATACTTGATATGGATACATCATGTGTTAGTACTATCTTTTCCTTCCTTCCTACCCAATTCCACAGAGGGCCCTCCTCAGTGGGGATGCTGGTGTTCCCCATTGGGTTGTAGGGTATGCTTTGTGAAAGCAGCACTCAGTTATTGGTGGAAGGCAGCGCCTTTGGGCATGAAGTTACAACCTGTGGCTCTTATAATCTTTCTGCCCCTTCTTCCACAAAATTCCCTGAGCCTTGGTGGGTGAGTTTTAACTCTACTTCAGTGATGAGCTCTTAACAGCCTCTGGATTTCTGCTTTGGCATGCATTGAATATCCTTAGCATCTTTCTCCTTCACCCTTGCACTGATTGTCAGGTTCACCATGGAAGCTGCATTCTTGCTCTGCTCCTCAATTCCTCTGTAATTTCACCTGGGCTTTACTGAGATGCAAGGGGTGGTTTGTCTCTTCAGGTCTCACTTCTTCCTGAAAAAGACCAGATTCTCCAATGGAGGGTGAAATCAGTATAGGCTAAATTGGATACATGTTACTAATTTAAGGAGACTTTGATGTATGCAACCCCATTTTTATTTTTAGCTAAAGACTAGTGGTATTTTGACATTACAGAGCGTAATCTCCATAGGATTTTGACTTGGTTTCCCCTTCCAGACATGGGTTCATTTCCACTGAGTGGATCTCCGAACCAATAAGAAAGCCATTGGTTACGCACCAAGGCTGTGTGCCACCTTTTTACTGGTTCGTGCTTCTTATCAGGCTGGTTGCTTCTGAATAGCTTAGACCTCTGGTTGCTCACACCATTGTTGGCCACTTTCCCCCAGTACCTCATGTAGTGCTTTCCAGCCCTAGATAGGCTTACTGTCTGGGACATGGCTCTCTTCAGGATTCCAGGCAGGTCTCTCCATATTCTGTGTTGGCAGCAATAGTCTTACCTTTTACCTCAAGCTGGTAGTCAAATGCTGTGATAGAAGCCTGTCTTGTTTAGTGGACCATGTAAGCCTCTCTGATCAACAGCTCAATGTGGATAGCACCAATTTCTGATTCTAGGTGTTGTATGTCAGAGCCTCACCCCCACCCTTTGTTTTAAAGGTTAGGCTTTATCCCATCCTCTCCAGGGCCCTTCTTTCTGGCTACTCCCCCTGTACTCCTATTGAGTGTTACATCTTTTAGTCTACATACAAGGAGAAAAGTTTCTCTGCTACCAGTTTATTTTGGGTTTTGTTTGATGTTTATTTCTCCCCAACCTCCCCTTGCCCTTCCCCCAAACCCTTCCATCCTTATTGTCTATGGAATTAGTTTAATGAAATGAAGGATGGACCTAATTCAAGTAATCAAAGCAAATTTCAGTAACATAAATATTAAGTGTACTAGGAACTACCATTCAAAAAGCAAGTGGCATGCCATGAGACACTCTCATAGGCACTCTGAAATATAGTCAAGATCTTATTCCCTTGAATTTTGCCTTTCTCAAATATGGTTTGACTGAGTTTTGAATGCCAGGATTAGCATCTGGATGGCTGTTTAAAATATCACCAAGCACACTCATCTTCTCATATTTTAATTGTTTACTAAGTTCCATTGTCTTTTGTATTACATATTTGGTCAAACATTTCAGTAAACTAATCTGATATTGGTTTATATGTGATTTTATTTTATTTTATTTTATTTTTTTGGTTTTTCAAGGTAGGGTCTAACTCTAGTCCAGGCTGACCTGGGATTCACTATGTAGTCATGTAGTCTCAGGCTAGCCTTGAACTCACAGCGATCCTCCTACCTCTGCCTCACAAGTGCTGGGATTAAAGGTGTGTGCCACCATGCCCTGCTTATATGTGATTTTAAAAAAAAATAGTATACTGGAGATTGAACTCAGTTTCTCATGTTTTCAAGGGAAGCACTTTACTAGCTGAACTATCTCTTTAGCCCTGATAATATTTTAGGTAGTCAGTACAATATTGTAATTACATACTTTTTGTTTTTATTTATTAACTTGTTTCGGTGTTTTAATAGAGGATCTTACAGTAGTTCATGCTGGCCTTAACTTATTCTCCATACTTTTTAATTCCTTAATCCTCCTGCCCTGCAGGTGAGTTTTTTGTTTGTTTGTTTGTTTGTTTTAGGTTCTCTCTCTCTCTCTGTCTGTGTCTCTCTCTCGCACACACGCACACGTGCACGTGTGTGTGTTCTTGGTATTGAACTCAAGGCTTTGTCACATACTAGGCAAGTACCTTGCAGCTGAGAAATACCTCTAGCCTGACAAACATTTAAGTATTTTTCTAGGAAAGACTGAAAGAATAGCATAAGTAATAAACACAAAATGAGTATTTAGAGCAAAAATATGAGAAACTTGCTTTATGAAACTGTTTTTCGATTTGTTAATCGTATGTTCTCTTATGTTATTCACAAAAGTTGGAGGCAAAGTTGGAATTATTCTTTCAACTTTGTAGAAAATGAATCTTGGAAAAAAATTAGACTTAAATTAGAAACACCCTTTACTTGCCCCATTGAAGCTAGTAATAGAGGATCAAGGGTTAAAATCCTTTTTTGCTTTGTAAGTTCCATCATTTTGGGGCTGGGAAGATAGCTTTCTGCACAAGTATGTGCACTTGAGTTTGGATCCCAAAACCCCAAGTGAAGCTGGGTACTGTGGCAAGTGTCTGGAATCCAAGAACACCTGCTGCAAGGGAAGAATGGAGACACAGGCAGGAGAATCATGAGGCAGCTAGTCTGGTGAACAGAACAGTGAACAGTGAGAAACCCTAACATAAAATGGGGTGGAAGATGAGGACCAACAGTCTGGCCTCCTGGTGCAATGATAGCCCAGGTGAGGGCCAACACCAGAAGTTTTTCACTTACTTCCAAACATGGTCTGTGAAATTTTCCAGTCCACTCTCTCCCACACACAAACACACACCAAACAAAAGAGAGGAAAAAGAAAAATTGCACCATTCTCTATCAAAGGTCTTATGTTTCCATAGTAGATGTGTATAGAGGACCAGACAAATGGCATAGATCCTCATGTTCTGACTCTAGCAAGGAGAGGATGCCAGAGCCAAGCCTGACTTCCAGAGCTATCAAGAGCAGGCATTTGTGCTTCCTTGATAGTTCACTTTTATCATTTCTCCACTCTTAGGTACATACTCAGACTTGATTGACACCTTTCCATACTCTTATATGAACGTTTTGTAAGTTGAGCATAAGAGTTTTCAAACATTGCTTTCTTTCTTTCACATCTTTTGTGAATTCTATCTTCAACCTCACACTCAGATCTGAGTCGGGAATTCCTTCCCATTGCTGACAGACACTCTCATGTCTATTTCCAAAGCATAATCTCCACTTGCAATTTAGTTGTATTTCTCTCCCACTTAATTACAAGGTCTTTCAATTTAGTTTGCTTGAATACCAAAGAAACAATAGGCATGTTGGGAACGATAATAAATGCTAAAGATATAAGGCTGATAGCCACCACATCCTTTTCTTTAACAAATGTAAAAGCCAGTAGAGGAAAATCAACCCTAAGGTCATTCAATGCAATGTTGAGAGTGTTGAAGCAAAAACTTACATTTGTTTTGAATAAAATCTGTGGATGGAGTCAGGGGCAAATTTGTTTTACAACACGAATGTCAAACTTCTAATGATTCCCTGTATTCCAGCATTGTGAATATGTTTGGGGAAGCCAAAATAGACTCTGACTGCAAACCAAGTTAGATGCATCAAATGGTAGTATGTGGCTAGAGAAATATTTATGTGTCTGATCATGGAAGGTTTTTAAAATCCCATCAGGCTTGCAAGTTTCATAAGTATATCTATTTTCATATGAACTAAAGGGAAATAGTTTTAAGTATATTACTTCTTTGCAAGAATGTTTTAGTAAACTAAATACACCAATCTCTATGAGTTATGATATATAATTGTTAGATATAATACAGGTTTATTCAAAATTAGAATTGTTAGATGGAATATGCAGTTGTCATATTTTAGAAACCAATGTCAGGGAATCTTTTGAGTTAGTTAAAGTAGGTGCATCATGTGTTCAAATTATTTATAGATCAAGACTTCTTCTAGATGGTGAAGTGAAGAGGTGAGCAGTTCAAACCAGACACGATGGTTTTAATCTTGATAATTCAACCCTTGAAAAGCCTTAAAGCATTGCTGTTACAAGCTTCTATGAGCAGCTGCTTGGGAGCCATGAACAAGCACACCATGACCTTACGCTTAGCCACAGGGAACTGTTGAGTAGAGCTGCTATTATCCCACATGGAGCCTGCTCAGAAAGCTGGCAACATCCCATGTGCACAAATAAACATCAGAGAGATGTCATTTCATAAACAGGCATAAGCATTTGTGAACACAGCAGTAGGTCTGCTTGTCCACACTTATCTTGGTGATTATAAGAATTACTCTTATAACCCCCTCTTGGCTATCCCTTCTTATGATAATCATTTTCATACTACTGTGTACATACTTGAAACAGACCTAAGTTCCATCATTTGCTCACTTCTGGAACATTAGTTCAAAGACCACATACCTACTTATGCATTGCCACTTTTTCTTATATTAGTCCCTTCACATATTTTTTTTTATTTTGCCTTAAAATTGAATGTACTATTCCTTTGCAGTGCTATTAAGTAAAGATTCATTTATTTTTTCACAAATTCATGAATATCTTGCTGTGAGGTTTGGGATAGTTCCTTCCTTACTCAGTACTACCCTGTCTGTCTAATGTTATGTGTGTACCTCTAGATTCTGAAATGTAGTAATCCAAGAATTTCCTTAAGGATATTTTTAATTCTTTCTACATACACCCACTTGCAAATTCAAACCTGGATGATCCTGGGATTCTAGCCTTTATAACTTCTTTTTTTTAATTGCTATTTTTTTTTTTTTTTTTTTTTGAGGAAGAGTCTCACTCTAGCCCAGGCTGACCTGGAATTCAATGTAGTCGCAGGGTGGCTTCAAATTCACTGCGATCCTCCTACCTCTGCCTCCTGAGTACTGGGATTAAAGGCATGCACCATCATGCTGGGCTTAGCCCCCATAACTTCTTACCAGCAGTCAAATATTGGGTGGAGACCACCAGTACATTTAGTCATTTCTCTTCAGTTAATATTACTGAGGCTTCCCTACCTGATGTCTCTACTGAGCAAGCTTTCCCATTCACACAGATGAGTTCACAGATGCTCTCTCTAACTACTTCTGCAACAGCCTGGAGTCTTGTCTCTAACAATCACCACCAACAATCCATCATCTATTTGTAGTGCAATGTAATCTGCATTTTGTAGTGGATTGTATAAAATCTCTTAATGCTTTGCCACTGTACATAGAATAAAACCCAAATTGTTTCTATGGCCTCCTAAATGTGTCATGCCCAGCCTTGTCTTTCTAAACTGATGATTCTTTAATCACAGTGATGTCTCTCATCTCAGATCTTCAAATATGGTATGGTTTGTACAACCCTGAGTGCTTTTGTCTGCTTCAAGTGCTCCTTGTGAACATTCTGCCACTATGTAACCCATGAAAACATTTTTCTCTTCCTTTGCATCTCAGGAAAAAAAAAAAAATGTGTCTTCCAGTCAGGCTTTCTTCAGCCCTAGTGCCCATGAAGTGGTCCTTGACTTTTTACCTCATATATCATTCTCATGCTCATTTCCTATGTCTTATGAAAACTAGAATAAAAGGTCACAGTACTTGCTCATATACTGAAACTATAACTTGCATGTACCCAGCCTGTATTCTCATTCACAAATGGATCAGGAAAGGGCAGCTAAACTTTTCTCTTTGAGTGGGGCACAGGTACTTGTCTTGAATTTGCCTTTACACATCACATCATAGCAGGCTTTTAATATGTATACTAAAAACTGGAGTTTAAAATCTTGTGCTGGGCTGGAGAGATGGCTTAGCAGTCAAGGCACTTACCTACAAAGCCTTAGGGTGCAGGTTCGATTCCCTGGTGCCCACGTAAGTCAGATGTACAGGCGGCACATGCATCTGGAATTCGTTTTCAGTTCCTGGGGCCCTGGCATTATCAGTCTCTCTCTCTCTCTCTCTCTCTCTCTCTCTCTCTCTCAAATAAATAAATTAAATTAAGAGGTAATTAAAAATGTTGTGCTATCTTAAATTTATCTCCCTACTATAAAATTAAAGAAGTTATGGGGGGAGAGATGACTTCATTCTAGTTCAGCTTTTCTCAGTAGGTGCTTGATATATTTAGACATTACATATATGTTACACACACACATACATGTGTGTGGATACACATGTTCGTATATACAGGTGCCTTCCAACCTGATTTCAGCAAGTATTTAAAACACATGTGAGTGTATATACATTCCTACTGGGATTAATAAAGTATAAGTTTCCAAGAAAACTGAAAGCTTGGCTGCCAATAATGATTACTCTTATTACCTTTTTTTACCTTTATGCTGCTGAGAGTGAGATTCGTAGGGCATCAAGTTTGACTAGCCCGACTACTTTCTGCTTCCAGTCTTTTATACACATCTGGCTGTAACTCAGATGCTCTTTGAGTAGATTGGGTCAAACATTGTCCTATTACATGTTGGTAATTACAGAGAAGAAACCCTTACCAATTTAATTGTTGAATTCTGGTGTTACAAAATAGTTTATAGGTTTCTCTATCCCAGAAACTCTTAAATTGATATGCAAAGATATCTTGATATAATGTTCAAGATGCACAAGTCTGGTAAACTGTACTATATTCCTTTCTAGTACTGATATAATAAATATAATTGGGGCTAGAGATGGCTTAGAGGTTAAATGCTTGCCTGTGAAGCCTATGGATCCCTGTTTGAAGCTTGATTCGCCAGTACCCACATAAGCCAGATGCATAAGGTAGCACATGCATCTAGAGTTCGTTTGCAGTGGCTGGAAGTCCCAATGCACTCATTCTCTCTCTCTCTCTCTCTTTCTCAAATAAATAAATAAAAATAAACAATTTTTTTAATTAGCCAATTTTCATATTTTTAAGTTTTGAAGTTTTAATTTAGAGAAGAACTTATGCACTATACATTCCAATAGAAAAACTAATTGAGTTATTATTTCTTAGTAGGCATACATGTCAACAGGAAATAAAATATTCATATCCTAATTTCTTTTTTTCTTTTAATTTAATTTATTAGTTTTCATTTCAGTGAATACAGGCAGTTTGGTACCATTATTTAGGCTCATCTGTAATCTACCCCCTCCCATTAGACCCTCCTTGTTAATGAAAATGGGTCGTGCATTGTGGAGATAGCCCCCAGTTATTAGTATGATAAATGTCTCTGCAAATCATGACCCAACATGTAACTCTGACATTCTTTCCGCCCCCTCTTCCGCAAGATTTCCCTGAGCCATGTTGGGTTCATTTTTGGTCTGCTTCAGTGCTGAGGTGTTGGGGACCTCTGAGGCTTTGGCTCTCTGATTTGGTAGGAGTTGATTTTTCTCTGCATTGATCTCCTTCCCCTTTGTGCTGGTATCCAGTTCACAGGAAAACATCACCCTTGCTTATTTCACCAGTTGTCCTTAGTTTCAGTTGGGCCCCTTTTGAGGTATGTTGGGGCAGCTCTCTTCTTAGGATCTGCATCTATCTGGAAAAGAGAAGCAGATTCTCCAACAGAGAGTAAGTTAGCACCCGGAAAATTGAGATAACACTTACTTTTTTGATAGACAGTTTGATAGGTGTAGGCCCTCTTATACCCCGTGATTGATGGTAGCTTGATATTGTAGAGGGGGCTTGTGTTTGGGTATGGTTCTGACTTGTTTCCCAGCTCCAGCTAAGGGTCTAGTACCACTGAGTGGATCAGTTAGCCAAATCAAGAGCAATTGATTCCTCACCATGGCTGTGTACCACTATTGCACTTGTGTGGGCATCACATCCAGTTATTTGTTGCTAATTAGGATAAACAATGTGTTGCTTGGACAGATCTTGGTCATTTCCCCCAGTCGCCTATGTAGCGCCTTCTGGCACTAGACACGCTGCCTGTCTGGGGACTGACTCTCTCCTGGCTTCCAGCCATGTCATTCCATTTTACGCGTCAGCTGTGTATGGAGTCTTCAGCAATAGGGTCTTATCACTGGCCTTTGGTGGGTCATCAAGTACTCTGACAGAAGTCTGTCATTGTTTTGGAAAACCTTGTAGGTTTCTCTGATCAAAAGCTCATTGTGGATGGTAGGCCCAAGCTGGAAGTGGGGGTTATAGGTCAGTGTCCACTAAGAAATTGAGGAAAAAGATAACTAATATATAAGAGTTAGAGAGGAGAGAGATAGAGGGGAGAGGGGGAGAGGGAGGGAGGGAAGATGTAGGAGATTTAGGTCAGTCTTGATCCTACCCTCTCCAGTGTCTTGTGGTTCAGGTGTTTCCTGTAAGGGTCTAGTGAAGGTTCAGCCATTTGGTCTGTCCTTTAGGAAGTAGAATTTTATGGTACCATTGCCGTTTGGGTCCAGATTACTGTTTTCCACTCTTTGATTCCCTCCCCGCCCTCCCATCCATCTTATTGTCTAGTCCATGAGGTGCTTGCTGGGTATGTAAGGCATCTTGGGCAGATTCAGTTTAGGTGTTGTAGATGAGTGAGACTATGTGTCAATTTTTTTTCTGTGATTGGGTAAGTTCGCTGAGAATGATCTGTTCCAGGTTCAACCATTTTTCCTCAAATTTCTTTATGTCGTTTTTTCTTACTGCTGTATAGAATTCCATTGTGTAGATATACCATATCTTTGTTATCCATTCTTCTAATGATGGACATCTGGGTTGATTCCAGCTTTTAGCTATTACGAATTGAGCTGCTACAAACATGGTTGAGCAAATCTCTCTGGTTTTTGGTTTGAAGGTTTTAGGGTACATGCCCAGTAATGGTATAACTGGGTCTGTTGGTATTTCTATAGTCAGCTTTTTCAGGAGTCTCCATATTGCTTTCCAAAGTGGTTGTGCCATCCTGCATTCCCACCAACAGTGAATGAGTGTCCCTGCTTCTCCACATCCTTGCCAGCATTTATTTTCATTTGACCTTTTGATGTTGGCCATCCTTATTGGGGTAAGGTGGAATCTCATCGTTGTTTTAATTTGCATTTCTCTGATGATTAGGGATGATGAACATTTTCTTAGGTGTGTGTTTGCCATTTGTATTTCTTCCTCTGTGAATTGCCTGTTTAACTCTGTGCCCCATTTTGTGAGTGGGGTATTTGTCTTCTTATTGTTTAGACTTTTGAGTTCTTTGTAAATTCTAGAGATAAGGCCTCTATCAGTTGGATAACCTACAAATATTTTCTCCCATTCTGTGGGTATTCTATTGGCTTTGCTTATTATATGCTTGTCTGTAAAGAAACTCTTCAGCTTCATATGATCCCAATGATTGAGTGACTGTTTAAGAACTTGAGCCACTGGGGTTTTATTCAGGAAGTCTTTTTCCATTACTATATCATGGAAGGTACTTACTAAATTTTCTTCCAGTAGTTTTTGAGTTTCTGGTCTTATGTTGAGGTCTTTGATCCATTTGGATTTGAGTGTTGTGCATGGTGAAATGTGTGGATCAAGTTTTAGTTTCCTGCATGTGGTTATCCAGTTTGTAAAGCACCATTTGTTGAAGATGCTATCTTTTTTCCAGTCTATATTGTTTGGGCCTTTGTCGAATATCAAGTAGCTACAGTTGCTTGGCCCAAAATCCGGGTCCTCAAGTCTATTCCATTGGTCTATACTCCTGTTTTTATGCCAGTACCATGCTGTTTTTATTACTATGGCTTTGTAGTATAACTTTATATCGGGTATGGTGATGCCACCAGAGGTATTTCTTTTGCTGAGGATATGTTTGGATATGCGAGGCCTTCTGCCTTTCCATATGAAATTTGAGATCATTTTTTCTATGTCTGTGAAGAACACTGTAGGGATTTTAATTGGAATTGCGTTAAATCTATATATTGCCTTTGGTAAGATTGTCATCTTCACAATGTTAATTCTGCCTATCCAGGAGCATGGGAGGTCTGTTGATGTTCTCAAGTCCTCCTCAATTTCTTTTTTGAGAGTTTTTATATTTTCGTTGTATAGATCTTTTACTTCCTTGGTTAACGTTATTCCAAGGTGTTTTATTTTTTTTGTTGCTATTGAAAATGGGACTATGTCCTTTATTTCTTTTTCTGTGTCTTTGTCATTTGCATACAGAAATGCTTCCGATTTTTGTGCATTGATTTTGTATCCTGCTACTTTGCTATAGGAGTTAATCACCTTCAGGAGTTTTTGGATGGAGTCTCTCGGGTCTCTTACATATACAATCATGTCATCGGCGAATAGAGCTAACTTAACTTCTTCCTTTCCAAATTGTATCCCTTTTATTTCCTTCTCCTGCCTTATTGCTTGGGCTAGGACTTCCAGAACTATATTGAAAAGCAGAGGTGAGAGAGGACATCCCTGTCTTGTTCCTGATCTCAATGGGAATTCCTCCAGTCTCTCTCCATTAAGTATTATTTGGGCCTTTGGAGCTTTGTATATTGCCTTTATTATATTAAGATGTGAACCAGCCATGCCAATTCTCTCCAATGTTTTGATCATGAAGTGATGTTGTATCTTGTCGAAGGCCTTTTCTGCATCTATCGAAATGATCATGTGATTTTTATGTTTAAGCTTGTTTATGTGGTGTATTACATTGACAGATTTTTGTATGTTGAACCACCCTTGTGTTCCTGGGATAAATCCCACTTGGTCAAGGTGGATAATGCTTTTGATGTGTTGTTGGATTCGGTTTGCGAGAATTTTGTTCAGGATATTTGCATCTATGTTCATTAGGGAAATAGGTCGATAGTTTTCTTTTCTTGTGGCATTTCTGCCTGTTTTTGGGATTAGGGTGATACTAGCTTCATAGAAGGAGTTGGGTAGTTTTCCCTGTTCTTCAATTGTGTGGCACAGTTTTAGGAAGATTGGTTTGAGTTCTTCCATGAAGGTTTGATTAAATTCGCCTGTGAATCCATCTGGTCCTGGACTCTTCTTTTTTTGGGAGGTATTTTATTACTTTTTCAATCTCTATGAGCGTGATGGGTTCATTGAGGTGATTGATCTGCTCTGAGTTTAGCTTTGGTAGATGATATGCATCCAGGAATTTATCCATCTCCTCCACATTTTCCAGTTTTGTGGAGTAGAGGTTTTTGAAATAAGTCCTGATGATTCTGCCAATTTCACTGATGTCTGTTGTGATCTCTCCTTTTTCATTTTGAATTTTGTTAATTTGGAGTCTTTCTTTTTTTTGCTTGATCAAATTGGCCAGAGGTTTGTCAATCTTGTATATTTTTTCAAAGAACCAGCTCTTTGTTTTGTCAATTGCCTTAATTGTTTCCTTGGTTTCCAATTCATTAATTTCTGCTCTGATTTTAATTATTTCTTTCCTTCTGGAGCTCTTTGGGTTGGATTTTTCTTGTTTTTCCAATGCCTTTAGGTGGATGGTTAGGCTATTGATTTGGGATCTTTCTGTCTTTTTTATGAAGGCATTGAGTGCTATGAATTTTCCCCTGAGGACTGCCTTCATTGTGTCCCACAAGTTTTGGTATGATGTGTTCTCATTGTCATTCAATTCCAGGAATTTTGCAATTTCATTTTTTATTTCATCCACTATCCATTTATTGTTTAAGAGTGTGCTATTCAGTTTCCAGTTGCCGTTGGGGCTCTTGTTGGTTTTGTTGTTGTTGATTTCTAGGACTATAACATTATGATCTGATATCATGCAGGGAATTATGTCGATTTTCCTAAATATGTGGAGGCTATCTTTGTGACTCAGGATGTGGTCTATTTTAGAGAATGTTCCATGGGCTGCTGAGAAGAATGTGTAGTCTGTGGATTTGGGATGGAAAGTTCTGTAGATGTCTGTTAGGTCTAAGTGCTCTATGGTTTTGTTGAGCTCTCTTACTTCCCTGTTGAGCTTCTGTTTGGATGATCTGTCTATTACTGATAATGGTGTGTTAAAGTCCCCAGCTATGATGGTGTTGGTGGTTATTTCTGTTTTATTGTCAAGTAGGTTTTGTTTTATGAACTGCGGTGCCCCTGTGTTTGGTGCATACAGATTCATGATTGTAATATCCTCTTGTTGGATTGTTCCCTTTACAAGTAGGAAGTAGCCTTCTTTGTCTTTTTTGATTGTTTTTGGTTTGAAGTCAACTTTATCTGATATTAATATAGCTACACCTGCTTGTTTCTTATTCCCATTTGCTTGGAATATTGTTTTCCACCCTTTCACCCTGAGGAGGTTTCTGTCTTTAGTGGTAAGGTGGGTTTCTTGAAGGCAGCAGATTGAGGGGTCTAATTTTTTGATCCACCCTGTTAGCCTGTGTCTCTTGATGGGTGAATTAAGGCCATTAATGTTTAGGGTGATGACTGTGAGATTTGATTTGATCACTGTCATGTTGTGGTGGTAGAGGTGTGTTGGCATTTTCATGGGATTTAATTTTTTTTTTTTCTATCTATTCTGGGTTTGGTTGCTGTGATCTTCTTCTTGTAGGCATTTGTGTTTGGTTATTTGTTTCTTCTCTGTGGAGAATTTCCTGGAGTACTTTCTGTAGGTTTGGTTTTGTGTTCATATAATTGTAAAGCTGAGTTTTGTCATGGAAAGTTTTCCTTTCACCATCTATTATAAGGGAGACTTTTGCCGGGTAGAGTAGTTTGGGTTGAAAGCCATAGTTTCTTAGCGTTTGGAGAGTATCATTCCAGGCCTTTCTAGCTTTCAGGGTTTCCATTGAGAAGTCTGAAGTAATTCTGATGGGGTTTCCTTTGAAAGTGGTGTGCTGTTTTTCCCTAGCTGCTTTTAGGATTTTTTCCTTGGTGTCAATGTTTAGAGTCTTAATGATAATATGCCTTGGGGAGTTTCTCCTTTGGTCTAGTCGGTTAGGAGTTCTGTTTGCTTCTTGAATCTTGATGGGCCTTTCTTTTAAGAGACGGGGGAAATTTTCTTCAATTATTGTGTTAAATAAGTTCTCCATGCCTTTGGTCTGAAATTCTTCTCCTTCTGGTATTCCAATGATTCTGATATTAGGACGTTTAAGTGTATCTCACAATTCTCTCATGTTCTGTTCACAGGAACTTTTGAACTTACTGAAATTTTTGGACTCTCGAACTGTTTCTTCCATCCTGTCTTCCAGATCAGAATTTCTATCTTCCACTTCGCTGACTCTATTCTTGAGAGCCTCTAGTGAGTTTTGGACTTGTTCAATTAAGTTTGCATTTTCTACTACTTTCCTATGTATCACTTCCATCGCTTTGTCCAGCTCCCTTTTTGTCTCATTTTCTGATTTTCTTGCTGATTCTTGGAAATCATCCTTGCATTTCTTTATGTTTTCATTTAGTGTGGCCAGCTGATTTTTAAGGTCCTCTTTTTTTCACTCTCCCTCAACTCTCTTAGCTCCTTTTGAATTCCTTCCAGTGTCTTATCATATTGCTCTAGCTTAGTGATAGAAGCATCCATATGATTATCTATCCTTTGTAGCTTTCCTGTCAGTTCTAGCAGTAGTTTGGTCAGGGTTGCATTGTTCATTGCTTCCACTTGATGTTCTGATCCTAAACACTCTTCTATGTTTTGGTTAGTTGTGATCCTTGTTGGACTGGGTGATCTGTCTGGATTTTCTTCCATTTTATTTTTCATGTTATTTCTTTTGCGCTGTGGTCTACCCATGTCAGTGTATGGGCGGGTAGGTGGGTGGAGCAGCCTGGGATCTAGCTTAATGCGAATCCAAGGCAGCCTGGGGCAGTTGTAAGCAGCCTGGGTTTTTGCTCAGTCTTGCTAAAGCCGCCTACCTATAGCCTGGCAGGGGCACCAAAGTTGCCTGAATTCTCACCCAGTAATGCACCTAAGCTGCCTGCCTTTGAGCTTGAAAGGGGACTGATGTAGCAAGCCCTGAAGGTGCCTAGATTCTGGCTGGGTACACTGGGGTCTGTAAATAGTCTGTGCTCTTCCGCCTCAGGGGAGTGGGGGACGGGTGGCGATGTACAGGTAGGGGATGGCAGCTGCGCTGGTGCTAGTGACTCAGTGTGGACTTATATGGCTCTTGCTGTGGGGTGGGCCCGTTGCACGTGCAATTGTAGTGCAGAGGCAGATGATGTGGGTACGTAATCAGGACACAGCAGAAGCTGACCGGCGTCACGTGATGTGAGCACAGCAGCACGGGATTTGGCAGCCACCTATTCATGGCAGGGGTGGCCCCCACAGGCCTGCGAACCGAGCACCACGTGGCTGGTCTACTCGTAGGATCAGAGAACAAGGGCGAGGTAGGAGGTCTCAGCTTCAGTGCAGCAGGGTGGCAGGCGTGACTGGTGTGTGCCCAATCACAGCACAGCCACGCGAGATGTGCAGAGGGTGTGTGGGCGGGTGGGCAGAAGGGCGCGGGGTGCGATGGTGTGTATGGAGCGAGTGGGGCACGCGGCGGGGAGGGGGTCGGGGTGCGCCGGGGCACCGGGCAATCAGGGTGGGGTATGCGGGAGGTGGCAGGGCTCAGGGGGCACGGGGTGGGGTGCCCTGGAGGGGCGGGGGCGTGGGGCGCTCTGATCAGTTAGGGGGCAAGGGGCGCGCTGTTGGTGCGGGGGGGTTCGCATGCAGGGGGGTTGTGCAGGGCGTGGCAGGGTGCAGGGCACCTGGGGGGGCGTGAGGGGGAACGCGGGGCACACGGGGGATCACGGGGTGCGCAGGGGGGCGCGGAAGAGCTTGCGGGAGGCGCGGGGGTCTAGGGGCACAGGGCACGTGGGGGGTGCGCAGGGTGCGCGTGGGGGGAGGGGTTGCGGGGCACACCGGGGTGTGGGTTGCCAAGGGACACCGCAGGGTGCTCTGGACTCGCGGGGGGGGGTGGGGCTTGCGGGGGGTGAAGGGGTTGCAAGTGGGGCACGGGATGTGGAGGGGGGCGGGGTAGAGGCACTCTGGGGCGCAGGACACGTGGGGGGTGGGGCACAGGGGGCATGGGGCACGCCTGGGCACGCAGGGGCTCCCTGGCCGCCTGTGGCGGGGGGACGAGGGGCCTGCGGGGTGGGGGGCGGGAGGCGCCGGGGTGGGGCGCAGGGGGGGCAGGGAGCGCTTCAGGGCGCACTGGGCTCAGGGCGCTGATGCTCCGGGGCGTGTGGGGGTGGGGGCGCAGAGCGCGTGGGGAGGGTGGACAGCTGGGGAGGGCTGAAGCCGCGGGGTGCTCTGGACTGGGGGGGAGGGGCGGGTCGTGTGGGGGAGGGGGCCAAGGGGGTCGCGGGTCTTGCAGGGGGTGTGGAGCACGCTGAGGTAAGATGGAGCGTGGGACGCTGGGGGACGCTGCAGGACACCGCGGGGCACTCTGGATGTGCGGCGGGGATGGGGCGCACGGGGGGCGGGGGTCTTGAGGAGCGCGGGGGTGGGGCGCGGGGTCTCGGGGCACGCGGGGCACACCTGGGCGCCCAGGGCGTGGGACGCTCAGGGGCGCTTGGAGCGCGCCTGCAGTGAGTGGGTAGGGAGCATTGGCCCGCAGGGGGAGGCGGGGGCGGGGCGCGCGGGGGGGGGGGGGTCGAGGCCTGTGGGGGTGTGGCGCGGGGGTCTTGGGGCGCACGGGTGCGGGGCACACCTGGGCGCCCAGGGCGTGGGGCACTTGGGGCGCGCCTGCTGAGTGTGGATAAGGAGCGTGGGTCGCGCGGGGGGGTGGGGCGCGCGGGGGTTGGGGCGGGCGGGGCAGGGGTGTCTCGAGGCATGCGGGTCTGGGGCGCGGGGGGGGGGTGTGTGGGGGGCGCGGGGCAGGTCTGGTCGCCTGGGGCGCGGGAAGCTTAGGTTCACTCCGGCTGCGCCTCTGTGTGTGGATAGGGAGCGTGGGGCGTGCTGGGGGGGAGGGACGCGCTTGGGGGGGGCGGGGGTTCGCGGGTGTGGGGCGCAGGGGTTGTGGGGCGCGCGCGGGTCGCCGGGCCGCGTGGGGCTTGGTGCGCACGGGGCGCCGGGCGGCTGAGGCGCCGGGCCGCTCCCAATGCGGCGATTCGCAGCGGGCAGGGTGGCGGGGCGTGGGTTGCGGGGGTGTGTGCTTCCCTCTTTTACCCCATCTGTGCCCTCCCTCTTCAAAAAGTTCCTAATTTCCCTTGAATCCTTACCTTTTTTCCCCCTGTTGTTTGTAGTGCAGCTAGGCGGTTGCCATCTTGACCGGAAGTCCTCATATCCTAATTTCTATGAGCCTATAGTACCTTCTCCAACATTGGAGGTGTGGGTCACATGGTCCTGTGCATGCTAATTCCTTGTCATGTCTTGGAAGCATCTTGGCAGACCACTTGGACCTGGTCATGCCAGCTTTGTCTATCACTCTGCAGCTGCAGCTTGTATAGCTAATGGACTAGAGCTGTAAGTTAAAGTCTGAAGGAGGTTTGTTACTAGACCTGGAGGGTTTTTAGGCCAGTCTATCAAGTGTCCAGAACTTGGTCACTCATTTCACTTTCTTGCTCTACTATTGTGACAAGATTGGCCTAGGCTTCTTGCTCAGGCTTGTAATGGTTAACTTCCCCTTAGATCTGTAAGCCTGAAATAAAAGCTTTCTTTTGATAAGCTGATTCTGATAGGATGTTTTGTCTCAGCAAGGAGAAGGTAATGGCCACAGTTGCTTTTGTCAGGGATTTTAATTCAACAACAAGCAAAGTAACTCACAATGTGATTTTTTGTTATTACTTCGTTTAAGAGACAGGCCTTTATTCACTCCTCTTGAAGCTGGCATCTGTATGATTCATGGGTTAGTAATACATAGACATTTCCAAAACTATACTCTTAAAACAATCACATTTCTGTGGATCTGCATGCTCTAAGAGGCTTTGACTGAATGGGAGAGGTCTATACAGAGAGGGGGCATATAGGTTTCCTGGCTGACAGCCAAGTCAAGCTGAAACTACCATCTTCCAAGCATGAGTCAAGATTCTTCCAGATCATTTCTATGTCTGGATATTGGGTCATTTATACTTTGAAACTTTGTTTCTGGGCCTTATACATGTTATCTCTGTGTGCTATTTACATTACTAACACAGAATCTAAAGTAATACGGTTTTAAGTCTTTGAAGTCATTCCTTTTGAATGATTAATATGTCTCCATAGTGGCTGAGATAATCTGATTGCATTTAGTCACACCAGCACTCTTTTGGTCACTATTTTGTATGTCATTTAGGACAGTATAGCTACACATAACCAGAATCCTAAAGAGAACTGTCAGGTTGCTTGCTTTTTTTTTTTTTTCTCTAACATAAAAGAAGTCTGGAGGCAGGCCGTCCTGGGCTCAAATGGCAGCCTTCGATTACAGTGGGACAAGGCTTCTTATCTCTCCTTATGTCATTTTGAGTAGGATGCTTTAATTCTCACCTTCACCTCATATCCACATCCTGTCAGAGAGAAAATGGCAGGAAGTATAAAATGGGTCTTCCTTCCAAGTGAGTGAACTTCTATTAAAGAGATTTCCTTGAAGCTACAGTTTATGCTTCATTGGCCACACCTACTGCAGGGAAGCCTGGAAAATGCAGTTTTAAGTTTGACAAATTGCCTTGAAGAAAATCAGTGTTCAGTTGCTATGGAAAACTGAGAGAATATATTTAAAGTAGTTCCCACCAGCATCCCTTGTTGCAAATGGTCCATTTTTTTTTTTTCCCTCCTTTTGTTAGACTTTGATCCTGGACAGCATATTTTTGGAGTCTTTTGTAGTTGAGCCATTTTATGCATTTTAATAATACATTCACATTTATTGTGATTGGATTGACATGAATTGATTTTATATATCTTTTTCTTTACTAGTACTTTTTTTTTTTTTAAATATCTGTTCCCCACTCTTGCAGGCTTCAAGAGTGTGAGGAATGATCTTTATTTTATTTTATTTTATTTTTTTAAGATTTTTTAAAAATTTTTTATTTATTTATTTGAGAGAGACAGACACAGAGAGAAAGACAGATAGAGGGAGAGAGAGAGAATGGGCGCGCCAGGGCTTCCAGCCACTGCAAACGAACTCCAGATGCATGCGCCCCCTTGTGCATCTGGCTAACGTGGGACCTGGGGAACCGAGCCTCGAACCGGGGGACTTAGGCTTCACAGGCAAGCGCTTACCCGCTAAGCCATCTCTCCAGCCCTACTTTAAAAAATTTTATAAAGCATACTTTTTTTTTTTTTTTTTTTTTGGTTTTTTCAAGGTAGGCTCTTACTCTGGCCCAGGGAAACCTGGAATTAACTATGTAGTCTCAGGGTGGCCTCAAACTCACAGTAATCCTCCTACCTCTGCCTCAAAAGTGCTGGGATTAAAGGTGTGGGCCACCACATCTGGCCTCAAGCATACTGTTTATGGGATAAATACCATCACTATCTTTCCATTGATGATGAGGAAGGTGGATGAGCACATAGCCTCACAGTGTTCTGATTTTACCTTTAATGTCTTGATATATATCGATAAAGAAATTGTTTCTGATATACTTATTTAAAAACCATCTAATGAGTAATGTAAATTATTTTATTGTTATTAGGATTTGGGATCAAGCACAGAGCCTTTCAGGTGTTGGGCAGTCAGCTCTACCTCTATGCTATATTCCCAGGCTGTGTTTATTTTTATTTTTTTAGACTGGGCCTCACTTAGCCTAGGTGAGCCTCAACTTTCAGCTATTCTGACTCTGTCTTCTGAGTTCTAGGATTATAGGCACATTTCATCAGTCCTGGGGTAATGTACCTATCAGATCAATGTAAGATTATGAATGTGTACTTCAAGTTTATGTTAATGAATATGATAAAATATTGACAATAACAGCACTTTTGTACAAAAAAAAAAAACCAAGAATTGGCTAAATGCTACAATTAATTCATATGATAATTAGAAAGAAGCGTCATGAGGAATGCATAGCTATGCTAATCTCAAGGGATGAGTTGAACGGAAACTTTTGACTGGAGTAATAAGAAATGAATTCCATTCCCTAGAAAAGAGAGATTTATTGTAAGAAAATGAGATAAAGGTGTGAATCAGAGTATACCAAAGCCTTATCACACTGAAGGCAGAAAAATCAGAGAGCTGTTATCATAGGTACAGTTCTCTCCAAGGCAGACTGCTTGTTACTTCCTGCTCCTGTTTCTTCCCATTTCTCATTCCTGTGGATGCCCAGCTTGGTTCTGGCATCTATTTCATTTTCTTTCTTTCTGGCAGTTATGTTCTTATGATTACTCTTCTCATCAAAGTTTGGTACATTAGTTTTCCCATTACTGAAAAACAACTGTCACCTGTTGTTTCGTAGCCATATTTTTCTGAGGGAAAAGTTTGAACCAGGTCACAACCTACCTTATTGGTGAGAAAATGAAGCAATTTCCAAGAGCAGGTTTGTAATCTTAGTCAGTTAAGGCCAAGGTTTGGGAAAATCATTTGGAATTATGCATCTGTAGGGATAATCAAGAATCCTTCTGGAGAAGTATGTGATACATAATGTGTGTGCATATGTGTGTTGTTATGGACAGCTTCCTGATATTGAAGTTTTGATACCAGATTTAGTGATTCTTATATATGTGAACATGTACTCGTTGAAAAATGCTCTTTACCCATCAAATTCATCTTTTTTCTTAAAAAAAAAAAAAAAAAAAAAACTTTCTTCTTTCTTTTTTGCTTCTTCTTTCCTGAGGCAGATGGAGAGAATCAGTATGTCAATGTCTCTAGCCACTGCAAATCAACTCCAGACACATGCCCCAGCTTGGGCAACTAGCTTTATGTGGGTCCTGGAAAACGGAGACTGGGTCCTTAGGCTTTGTAGGCCAGTGCCTTTACTGCTGAACCATCTCTCCAGCTATCTAATCCTGGTTTTGATTTACCACTAGAGAGCATGATCATGCTTGTTAAACTCACAGTTGTCTTTTTCTTTCATATGTTATTAATAAACTTAAAATTACTTTAAATTAAAAAATTATTCCAAAATAGTACAGAACTCATGTATGCTCCACAACCAGATTACTTTATTATGAAGTATATTGCTTCCTTTCAATTTCTAGATTATTATCTTTATTTGTTTTGAAATTCATATTGACAGTGCTTCAGAAAGTGTTTCATAAGTCTATAGTAAGAGTAAAAGCTTAATTAGTTCCATAGCTTAATGGATGTATAAAGTCATAACTCAAAGAGAAATTAAAGGTAAAGTGTTGGCACACGCAAAGCCATTACGTAAAAATAAGGATGGGCAATATCTAGTATTCTCATTGCATTGTTTTACTTCGTACTACTTTTCACAAAATTTTACTGATGAAATAAATTATCACTACACTTAGCATCCACTTAATTAAACATTAAAAAAATCTACAAGGCACATTTGTTTAAAGTTCTTTCATAATTTTGAATTTAATTATCTGAAAATTATCAATCATCATATTAGCCCATACTTGAAACAGCATGCATGTCAATGTAATTATTAATGCCAGCCCATTTACTGGTTCATTTACTCTGGCTATGCACAATTATGTGTGATATTTCAAAAAGAACACTGTTTTCCTCTTGATACAATCATTTATCTGAAGATCAACAAAAAATCTATTTCTGATAATTCTCTTATTTATTACTTCCCTGAATTTATACACTAAGAGAAAGCAGTTGGTAATGGCAAGTATATATCCATGGCAGTCTATTTAATTAGTATCTTAAATTGCTTTCCTTTCTACTCCAAAAGTATCTATATTTTATTTCCTTTATTATGAGAAGGCAAGAAAATACCATTTCTTACATTTCATGATATTTCTAACTTCATTTCTCATTTTAATTTCACACAAGTTCTGTAATACAGGTAAATAAAATATTGCCAGTGCTCACTCTCCTTTGAACACAAACAGAAGCTAATAAATATTAATATGTGTGTTTGTTTGTTTTATTTAACCATATTTGTAAAATGCAGAGCCTCCATTTCTTTCCCAGAAAGCCTATCCATTTATTCTCTTCACCTGTTTAGTATTGTGGGATGGGATCTTAAACAGAAAATGCTGATGTTTTTAATACCCTTATGAGATCAATACTTTTTAATTTATATTCATCTGATTTCTCTTTTTATCATTCATTTTTCACTAAACATGTTATCTAATTCTCAGTATATTCCTACTTTTTTTATATACGAGCTTGTTTTTTAAGAATTTCTGAGCTTAAACAGAACAATAAGACAAGCAATAAACATAGAAAACAGTAGACAAAATCATGTCAAGGAGTGACGAAGAAAACAAATACAGTTATGTGGGAAAGAAAGAGTAACATATTAATTTATTTGCAAGCAGAAAGATATAGAAGAGAGACAGAGAGAACAGTCATGTCAGGGCCTCAACTGCTGCAAATGGAGTCCAGATGAGTGGGCCACTTTGTGCTTTATGTGGGTACTGGGGAATCAAACCCAGGTCTAATTGCTGAGCCATCTCTCCAACCCAGACTTAATTATTTTTGAGGAGCAACTAAGTTGAGACCTAGTTATGACGAGTCAAACACATGTCAAGCTGAAGAATAGGGTTCTATTCAAAAGGAACAGCCAGTTCAATCTACTGAACGTGGTAAAAAGTGCTGTAAACTTGATAAAATTTCCACCAAATATTTCACTACAACACGTTGGGTAAAGGTGAGAATTTCTCCTGGTTCAGCTCCATGAACCCAACAATAGCCAGAGAGGCTTACTTTCTGAACACAGGCTCACTTATAACTCCTATGCTAAAGTTGCTTCCAGGAAGCAGCCATGTAATCCAATGTTAATTTTCTTTATTGTGATCATTTCATTTTTTTAAGGGAGGAAGGTTTATTTATTATTTTTTTTAAGTTTGTAGATCCAGGTTACAGTCCATCATGACGAGATAGTCATTGCATCAGGAATTTGAAGCAGAACTGGTTACATTGAGCCCACAGCGAGGAATCAGGGAGCAATTAATGTTCATAATCATGTTTTAATCTTCCCAATCCTAGCAGTTTTTCAAGGTTTTTGTTTCATTACCCATCACTTACATTATTCTTCTCTTTCAGCAAAAAATGCCCTTTCCTTCATAGACAAACTAGTACGATCTCATCCAGGAGAAATCACTTAGATGGTCTCAGGATATGAGCTTCCAGGGCTCTCCGAAAATCCTTTGTCTGGAACTGATTCTGGGTTACATGGTAATCTGCTATTTTCTCATTATGAGTTTGTCAATGAAAGGGCTTTTATTTTTTTTTTAACATGTTTTCCCACTATGCCTATGTTGCAGAATCTAAGTAATTGCAAAATAGATACTGGGTCAATAATCACTGAGTTAATAAACATGATAATTATAAAGAAAGTATGTTTTAAGAAAAGGGAATATTTATTTTCATAGGTGTTTTAGACAAAGTGGCAGGAAGTACCACATAGCAGGGAGGAGATTGATGGCTGCACAGTGATGCCAGTGCAGAAGCAGTAAACTCACATTGGTTATGCTGCTGTTCTGTGGGGAATAATGCTGTGGGAAGTAGAAAGTACTTAGCTGCTCATCTAATGCACCACAAAGTCAAGACCTGTGAATTATATCCAGATGCTTAAATCGATGATTGCTCATATTATTTTGCACAGAGGAAAATAAAAGATTACTATGTTTAATGTTGTTGTCATTTAATTCTTGAGGTAAACTTCAAAATCATACATTGTAAAAAGGAGTTTTAAAGCCAACTTCAAGCTGACTTTTTAACATTTTTCCTGGCTGACACCTTTATATCTTTCTCACTGTTGTGAAGCAGGTGTCAGTATGCTTGGTAGATTATGGATAGTTTGGTGACTAAATTATCATGAACTGTGCCAATTTAACTTGAGGGGATTAAAATATCCTATAGATGAATAACAATGTCTGCATCTTGAAAAATTCAGCAAGTATTGTTAATGTAAGTGACAGAGGTCATATACTTGTATATATTTAACTTTTCTTGGCTGGGTATAGAAAAGTGAAGAATTTGTTTATGGTTAGTGGGCTACTTGAAGAGATAAAAATTATTTAAATGGACAAAATAATTTATTTGTAATCCCCTTATATTTTAAACAATGATGGACTTTGTGACAAAAAATGCATAAGTGAAAGTTTCATAGAATGTTGAATGCCAAGTTTAGCTATCAGCCAAACTATATTTAACTTTACAACATAAAATATTAACATGGAGAAGACCTTCTATACTGAAATTTTTAGTAATATTTCTTACTAACTGATACCAGAAACTATTCATACATATCCAGAAGCCTGAGGCCCTGTAAGCACAAAAGCTGGGAGTGCTGAGACATCTGCATTACAATGCAGAATATCCCATAGCCCACACACTGCTGTTTTTCAAATGTAGAATCTTAGAAAATCCACAAGAGATTGTCGATCTTGTGCCCTAAGCTCCAGTGACATTTACGTTGGCTCAGTGATTTCTTCACAAGCAGCAAGATCAACCAGAAATGCGGGAGAGAGGATATCAACTCCTCAGTACTGGAGCACCGCAGTGTGGTGTGTGAGCTACTGTCACAGACTTGATTTGGTTTGGACATTTTAGAAAGATCCTGTAAATTTCTTCTCCAGTTCTTCTTTACTCACTGCTCTGTTACTAATTCATTGCATTTTCACTGCACATATATTTTGTTCATCAAAGTTAACCACACTACTTTATTATTTTCTCTTTTATTATCTTAGAACACATTCAGTGCAGGCATTTGTGAGATATAGAAAAATATGAGAAGATGAAAATATCTATTTATATCTCAGTATGTATAGGCAATAACCATACTCTCTTAGCAGTGTATAAACATAGTATTTAATAGTTGCTTAGAAGTCTACTATACATTGGGAGTCATAAAATTTTAATTGTTTCCAAATGCATACCAATAAAGGTGAAATAATAATATAATTATTATGCTAAAGTTTTAAATGTCCTCTTTCTTTCTTTTGTTTTCTTTGTTTGTTTTGGGGGGGACGTTGTACCCAGGGATGTGTACATACTAGACAGTCACTCTACACCCCCAGCTGACTTTTTTCTTCAGATTCATGCCTAGATTGGCACTGAAATTATTCTGAAGCCCAGGCTGGTCTTGAGCTTGCAATACCACTACCTATTCCTCTTGAGTAGCTTAGCTCAGGCTAGCACCACCAGGCTTGGTTAAATGTTTTCTTTAAAACATCTAATATTTGCTTAGATGTAAGATACAATTTATTTAAAAAAAACATTTTGACATCAAATCTTACATTACTTCCTACGGAAAATTTTCAAATGTGTATTTCATCACCAAATGATGTTAATGTCATAACATTACCATCATTAGTAAAAGGGAATGTAATTTTTATTTTAGTATAAACAATATTTTATGTTCTCCATAGAATTAATATTCTGTGAATCAATAAAGATTGGAGCTTTTTGGTGTGTATTTGTGAACAAGCCATGGCACATGTGTAGCGGTCAGGGGATAACCTCTGGGGCTGGTTCTAACCTTCCACCTTGTTGTGATAGGTTCTCTGGTTGCTTACTGCTGTGTATAAAAGCTCAGCTTGCTGAAGGCTTACACTGGCTCTCCTGTTTCCACTTCTCTTGCTACAGTGTTGAACTTCACATGTATTTTCTGGGGATCCAAACTCAGGTCTTCATGCTTGCATGGCAAGTGCATTGTGTCATAATCTCAGCCAAGTTGGTATGTTTTATTATGTGTGTATAATTAATTTGTATTTAACTTTTTGCAAATAAAATCTACTGGATCTTAATGTTTTATTATCATTTATACATGAAATTATTTGATGAAACTTCTTACATTAGTTCCTTTCCTTGTGCAGATTGATAAATAGCTTTTGTTTTCTTGTGAGCTATTGTCTCGTCATGTGACATCTTTAATATAACTAGTTGACTTTACCTCTAAGCCCTCACTTTTTTGGCATTATATATATGTACTTAACTCTCAATTCTTCTACAATGTTTGTAATACAAGGTAAAATTACAAGCCATTTTTTCAGAGATGTTTCTAATCAGTCCTCGAGATTCTTTCATTACTACTTTTGAAATTGTTTCATACCTTTGTGACTTAACTTGCTCTGCTCTTGCTTTTAATGTGATTTGTGTGTGAGTAGATTATTTCCTACATGTTTCTTTATCAGTACAGAGAAGTGCTGCTTAGATTATTAAGAACTATAGTTTTTACATATTTACTTTTGTGCTTCTATAATTTGAATTTTATTTATAGAAACTAGCTCCCTCATTTCTTTATTATTATATGACATTCAGTAATATACCAGTGTGAACAATAGATACTTCTTAATATGACATAAAACAGTGCTAGTGAACTACAGAGCACATACTGCTTGGTGTTATGATTATGTACATGTTGAGTTCATGTTTATACTTTTGCCTTCTTTAGTTTCCCCAGATGGAAAGACTGTTTGGTTAGAACTTGTGCTATTTCTTACATTCATTCTCCCAGAATACTTTGTCCTCATTATGCTTTCAATAATGCCTTTCCAATTATTGGTATATTAGCCAGGCATTTTATTTTGTAAAATGCTATTCATAAATGGCAAAGAAATCAAAATCAGCAGTGCAAGTCAGAAGTAGAAATAATACAATCAAATTTAAAATTAGTAAATTGTAGGAGATCTACTCTAGCTGTTATTTGCATATATATTCTCCAGTAGCAATGAGGATTAAACCCTTTGCCTTCTGCATGCTAGGCAAGTACTTTGTCATCAAACACAACTCCCAGTTAGGTGGTTTTTATTATTATTTTGGGATAACATAAATTTAAAAAGAAATTTCCACTGACCATCCCATCTTCTGAATTTGCTAGATGATTAAATCAAGATAAGATCTACTTATTCATCTCAGTTATCTTGGAAAGAGAACTTATCTAGAATCTCAATATTGTTTCACCTTTGTCTTTTATGTATTAATAGAATGGTTATCACTATTATTATGCCATTATTATTTTTATTTATTTATTGCTCATTTGCAAATGCAGGGAGAAAGAGAGTGAGAGAGACAGAGTAAATGGGTATATCAGGGCCTCTTGCAGCAACAAATGAAATTCATATACATTGCACATATGTATGCTATTATTTTTAATAACCAGTTAAAATTTTTCATTTGAAATTATGATCATCCATATTGTTTTCCAGCTTTCATATTTAATATGTACTATGTCCAGAAATAAATTATAGGCAGTAATGGAATGAAATATTTTCCAGTGTGTTATTATCCATATGTGAATACTGCTTTAATCAGATTCCATGAGGTAGATTTTTTACATTCACTATGAAAATTCTTGCTGGTGCAAACATTTATTTTTAACCTCACACAATCCTTAGACTATAAAAACCTCACAAAACAAAAATGTAGCAATAATTACTTCATAAATTAATGAATTAACAACTGATTTTTATTATTATTATTATTATTTTAGTTTTTCAATACAGAGTCTCACTCTGGCCCAGGCTGACATGTAATTCATTATGTAGTGTTAGGTGGCCTTGAACTCACAGTAATCCTCCTACTAATGCCTCCAGAGTGCTGGGATTAAAGGTGTGAGCTACACACCAGGCCAGTATTTCTTTTAAGTAGAAAATGTTGCCTCTTACATATTAGGAATATTTCTTAAAATAAAGCAGTAATTACTTTTATCATGGAACATATCCACATCTTAGTTTTGTAACACACATTTGATGTTACACTGTATATAATTTATGTCTGCTATCAGAATTTATAGGAAAATTCTTTGCTTTTACTCTGTCAGTATAATTTAGATGGCTGTATATGATGCATATACTTGTGCAGAAACAGATGGATACACAGAGCTATATTGTCCTACCGAGAAACGTAGCTACCTCTCTGCCTTAGTAATGTGCTTATGGAATAAGAACAGCTTGTTTGTTTATAGACCTGTAATACCAGATTATCAAAGAAAACATGCCTACATGCAAGGAGACTTAAACAACTCAGAAATAAAAAAATACAAATTCTTGAACACTGAAAACTTTCTGCCACAACTTATAATCAAATTTTAAAAATAATCATCTTTGCTAGTTTCATTCAAAGGCTGTATAGACCAAAGCATGTGTAATTCTATCTCATGTATCAGAAGTGATATACAATGGATACAAGGAGAAATAGTCATTAGGCACACACTGCATGGAAATAGTAATGGATAAATATAGAGTATATACATATCTGCACACATGGTGATCAGTGCTTGGAAGTGAAATAGACATAACTATAGCAAGCAGAAACATTGGGTCACTATTTAATGAAGTTACTATTTGAAAAAAACAATCTCTTTACTGACTCATATATTTCACTAAGGAAAGCTAAATATTTTTACTCAGGTACTTCAGAAGGGCAAACAGGATTAACGTAAACAAATGTCCTTTCCCCTATACTGTGGAATTCGTTTCAGCTCAATCTTTATTAGTGACAAGAGCACTGTGTCTCAGTTATTATCTTTTGTTTCTACATTGGTTGTCTCTTCTGGAGGCATCTGTCACCTGAAATTCAGTTCACTCTGCATTCTGTTAATGCTCTGAGCTAGCTGTAGGGTATCTGCTTAGGAGCGACTAGAGGGACTCCCAATAGGGACTGGTGACAGCAGAAAAAATAAGCAAAACTCCCCACAGAGGTACAGGCATCCAACAATTTTGCAGAAGTGTGATTTATAGCAGAAAATAAAGCACCTCATGCTGGGTCTGGCTTCAAGCATCCCTGGAGAACCTGCCACTTAGGCAATCTCTTTCATCCTGTGAACATAGTGTTCTATCTGAGGGGGTTTAAGTTTCATATTAACAAATTGGACTAATTATTTTTAACCAAACTGTTAACTACCTGCAGTGACTTTAGAAAGAGCTCCAAACAAAATTTAGTTTTTCTTTCATGAGAAAATAACACAAAGCTGTTAAAACCTAAATTGGTTTTTCTCTGGGAAGGTGCATGCATCTCAACTTCAGGGAGAGTTTGGGCAGCCAGGTTAGGAGCTTACAGGCAACCTCTGCTTCCAGGAAAAGAAGTGGCAGCTTGCTTACAGCAACAGATTTTATTTACCATGAAAGACTTCTTGCAGTTGTAATGTTTAAATTCTAATCTAATAGTCATCAAATAGAAGCATTGAGATATGTTAATTGAAACAAGTTCTGTCAGACTTTTCAGAAGGTATAGATATGAATATTTTATTGCAAGGAATCCACGGCCAGATAAAAATCAATCTGGTGGGTTTCACTTACCCAATGAGCATTCTGGTATTCATCTAAAACTAACTGTGGTCAAGAGTTTCTCTTCTAATGATGCAGATGAGTCTGCAATACTACATTCAATTTAAAGATAAAATTACTGAAGATTCAGTTCTACAAGTATAAAATTGTGGATCCATTATTATTGACTAGAGAAGGTTTAAAAACCTAGGGAAAATGGGCAATATGACTACCAGCAATCTTTCTTTTCATTGATGTTGTAAGAAGGAATTGAGGATCCAGCCTTTTTTGACCATCATCACATTAAATATGACTTTGTTCGATCATACTGAACTCACCCTTATTTATAGTTATACTCTTCAATTGTTCTTTAGGATATAATCAGTCTGCTATGGTCATGATAACTTCATTTAATTAATCAGGTTGTAGTTGGGATAATTTCCTGTTGTCATTAGTGATGCAGAGGAGATTCTAGAATAGTTCAGCTCAGTGCTGCTGCTTAAGAGATACATGTGGCTGACAAATATGGCCTTCATTTTGACAAACATTTTGGCAGTCTTCTTTATGACTCCATGCCTTTTCTCTTGTCTTCTTATATCATTAACTTTAGAAATTTTGTAAGTTTTTTCAAGTTTTTAAATATGTGGGATGTTTTTCTAGTTACTTCTTGATTTTACAATATAGGAAGTGCACATCAAGGGAGATGGTTATCTTCTTATTTCATGAAGGGTAAGAGCCTAACTTTTATAAGGAACAACATATGAGGAGCAATCAAAAATATCACTCAGTTGTGCAGTGGCGCACACTAATCCCAGCATTCAGAGACAGAGGTAGGAGAATAGCTATGAGTTTGAAGCCACTCTGAGACTACAGAGTGAATTCTAGGTCAGCCTAAGGCTAGAGTGACACCTTACCTCAAAAAAAAAAAAAAAAAAAAAAAAAAAAACAGCAAAAAGAAAGAAAAGAAAAGAAACAACAAAACAAGTCACTAACTTTTCAATTGTACCTCCCAACCAACATTTAAAGTCCTTCTTGCCTGTTGCTTCATCAAAGTCTAGTTTCATTCTTTCTTCTTATTATAACAGTCATTAATAAATTTACCATTGTCTATTTAACTCCACTTGTGACTGTTAACTTTGTGACATCCCAAGTTTTGAACATTTGAATTAAGAGACTAGTATGATATTTGAAGAGAAAATTTTTTAGAGTATTGCATTAATGATAATCACAATGCAATAGGAATATCTTCTTTCTTCCTTTAAGACTTCTCAATTCTTTTGTTTAAAGATTTTTTTTTTATTAGAGAGAAAAAGAGAGAGAGAGAATGGGCACACCAGGACCTCTAGCCACTGCAAATGAACTCCAGATGCATGACCACCATGTGCACCTGGCTTATGTGGGACCTGGAGAATTGAACCTTCACAGTCAAGTGCCTTAACTGCTAAGCCATTCCTCCAGCTCAAGACTTCTCAATTCTTTACATAGAATATCAACATTTCATCACCTGTATTCCTAGACTTACAACACACACACATACACACACACACACACACACACACACACACATATGTATATATGTATATATACATATATATATGCAACATACACATGCACACATGCATATGCATAATTTTCTCCATCTAAAATTCATAAGAAATAGAAGTTTCAATGTTTCAAAGGGAAAACTTATTATTGTTATTAACTTCTTCATCACTGATCATATTTAAAATTGTATCTCACTCCAGATAAGAGACAATAATTCTTAAGGTTTTGCTGGAATATCATTTCAGCATTTCATCTTAATAATGCACACTTCCAGCTCTGAGACAGAGATTTGAACAACGTTGGAGAGCTTGTCTATTATCTTGTACACTTTAGGCTATACGTCCATTTTGAATACTACTTACTGTGCCTTTCTTTCACAGAACTCGATGTTTCTGAATTTTCTGCAATTAACATGGGTCGCTTTGGATAGTTTCTTCATCCCTATATTCTCCTTATAATTTGCTCCTTTAGGGAATGTTTTATGTGTTGCCAAGTTCCTTTCAGATTCCCCTGGGGCTTGTTTGAAATCCTATTTAGCTTTATATTTAGATATTTTTAGTGGGCAGCATTATTCAATGCTGTGGCCTGCAGTGTCATATGTATGCAGATGACACTCAGATATTCTTTCCAGTCCCTGCAGTCCTATGAAGCGGCTTGATGTTTTGCATAATTGTCTGTGTGATATTCAAGCATGGATGTCTTCAAATTTCCCTGAATTTAGTACAGATAAAATTGGGTTGCTACTGATTGGTTCTCCAGGATAAATGTTTAAAATGCAATCTATGCTGGTTACCTTAAAGAGGTGATTTCTTTTACTCTGAAATCACATTTATGACCTTAGAATTATTGCAATGTCTCTCTCTGTGTATGTATGTTTGTATGTATGTTAATAACTACACATTTTCATTTTTCTCTGTTCATCTTGTGCAGACTTGTAGTACAATGATTTCCCAACTTCAGAACTTTTGCCCCAACTTAAAATCAGTGATCCCCCTGCCACTTTTCAATCTGATTCTAATAGACCACAAAGACCACAAAATATCCTTCTCATCAACTCAAGCATCTATCCTTTTATGTATGAGGACCTCACACTTACTTTTGACTTGTAAGGTTCAACTAAAAAAGCTTATTTGTTTGATTTAGCCTTTTAAATATTTATTGCATCTTCATTTGTATTAAGTCCACATAGCCCCAGGAGAGATGTCCATGAAGGACACTTCTGAAATGTAATTGGGTTGATTTATAGGCTTTGCGACTAGTTTGCAGAAAGTACTGTTTAACAATAGGAAGGGCTATTAATGAAGCCACAATGCCTCTGAGCTGTGAATAAATGTATATGTAACATATCCCTCTCAGCAGGCAGGCAAAGAATCAACAACACCTTCTATATAGCATTAAATAAATGGGGTAGAAAGAAATTCCTACGAAATGGTTTCATTTCATTAGTTTGGTAAGGTTTAGATACCACTGTTACAAGAAGAGCTTTCTAGATGATAACTGGTGCTTTCTTTTAGCGCTTTAAAGAAATGGGGCTTTACATTTCTATTTGATGGCCTGAGAAAGTTGAATTAGTATAGTCTGTGTTAAATTTTAAAAAATGCATTTAATTGGTACACCACAACACATAAACATCTGAAAGCAATGCGTGCTTTGGCAAGTAGTTACAAGATATCTGGCTCTGCTCAAGGTATCTTGAATAAGGTTGAGAACATAAATGCAAATGTGTGTTAGAGAAGCTACCAAAAGTTGGGGGAATCAAGTCACAAATGATTCACAGAGCTGTAATGTGCATTCTTTTCAAGCTTTTCTGCTGGAATCAATAAAGCATGCCTGGACACTTCTGCTATTATCTGTGAACTGTAATGTTATCATTTCAGCTAAGCAAAAAAGACCTGTCCACAAAGAGTACAAAACCTGTTGTCCATATGGCAAATAAACTTTCATTTCTCTGTCAAGGTCACAAAGATTTCAACCTCAGTACAGTAATGTCTTCGGCAGTGCTGCTCATGCTCATTCAGATTAGCTGCAACACATGAATCTGCTATATGCTATTTCCACAGAGGTGCCTGGAGAAAGATGGTCACATCCTTGCATCTCATGTTGTGTCTCATGTTCCCAAAGAATGCCAGTAAGACAGCTGTTAATATTTATATATACTTATCATGCTGCTTTATTTGTCATTGTTGTTCAGTTGCATGATGTCATCTGCATTGTAGGAAGTACGTTAAAGTATTATTTTTTAAGTTTCATTTATTTCCTTCTTTATGCATCTTTCAAAGCAGCACTTTCGTTCCTTGCACTACTTTCTGTAACACCTGCAGACCATATAAAATTGTTACTTTCTGTTTTTGTTCTTTAATTAGGTTTGTACTCAGTGAATATAGTCAAGTTGGTACCATTGTTAAACTTCCTCCTTGAGACTCCCCCAGCCACAGGGACCTTCCCTGTTGTGGAATATGGGTCATGCTTTGTGGGGTTAGCCATCAGTTATAAGTAAGAGGCAAGGTCTCTGTGCATCATGACCCAACTTGTGGCTCTGACATTCTTTCTACCCCTTCTTCCACAAATTTCCCTGAGCTACATTGGGCTCATTTTAGGTCTACTTCAGTGATGAGGTCTTGGGAGCCTCTGTGTCTCTTGATATCTGATTTGGTAGAAGTTGATTGTTCTCTGTGTCCATTTCCTTCACCCTTGTTCTGGTTCCCAGTTCACCAAGAAAACAGCACTCTTGCTTGTTTTCCCAATTACTCTTAGTTTCAGCTGGGACCCTTTTGAGGTATGATAGGGTGGTTCTTTCCTTAGGATCTGTGTCTATCTGGAAAAGAGAAGCACCAGATAAATGATATTATACTTGGTTATTTTTTAGTTAGTTATTTGTTTTTTTTTTTTTTTTTTTTCTAGAGAGAGGGAGAGAATGTAGTATTGTAGGCCCTCTTGTAGCCCTTGATTGTTGGGAGCTTGGTAATGGTGAGCAGGCTCAGTTTTGGATATGATTCTGACTTGTTTCCCAGCTCCAGCTATGGGTTCGGTTCCACTGAGCAGATCAGTTAGCCAAATCAAGAGCAGCTGGTTTCCTGCCATGGCTGTGCACCACTATCGCACTTTTGTGAGCATCATGTCAGGTTGTTTGCTGCAGAGTAGCTTAGATCATGAGTTGCCTGGACAGAAATTGGTCATAGTCCCCCAGTCGCTCATGTATCAGCAAAATTGTTACTTTCTTGTTGCTTGCTATAACTACTGAAATGTTAAAAGCAGGTAACATTCTTCACAAAAACTGTGTGATCTTTCTCATATTTTGTGTCATGGTACCTGGAGAATTCATTTAGTATAACACAACAATAATAATGTGAATGCCAAACATTCTGTTTATTTTATATTCTATAGCACTGTAAAGTAAGATAATATGATATTAATGTATTTTTAAATAAATAAAAATTAAGAGATATTTAATTATCAAGATTTATGGCTACTGTATTAGATGCTTTCTCATTGCTGGGAAAAGATACATGACAAAAAAAAAACAACAGTTTAAGGTAGGAAGGGTTAATTTTGGTTTATAGTTCCAGGGTATAGTCTAGCATGTCAGGGGAAGCATGATGGCATGAACTTGTGGCAGCTGGTCACCTCTTATGTAGTCCAGGACCCTGACCCAAGGGTGTGCTATAAACAGTAAAGGTGCATGAGTATTTTACATCTATTTATCCAATGAAGAGAATGCCTCACAGACATGTCCACAGGTTAACTTAATTCCATTAATACCTCATGGGGTGAACTGTGGAACAGAACTCTAAGAACAAACTATGGGGATGTGATATGGGAAAGAACTGGAAATATTTCTTATGAACTTTGCACATAACTTTTATGAGATTATTGCTTCTAGATGCTAACTTCCTTATTTGTAACTTGCCCTAAAGTTAATTTTAAAGCTTTGTAATTCACTTGTGCAATGTGGTGTGAGGTTTTCTCTTCTTTGGTGTAACTTTGGCCTGAATAGCCAATGACCAATATTGGCAAGCAATGTTTAAAGGAACTAATTGATCCTAAACTATGCTCTTTGTTTCCTAGTAACCTGGTTGGACTCTGGACTCAAAACAAGCATACATGTGTGAGGAGTGTTGACCAAATGTCACAATCATCAGTAACTAAGTTCCCACAGAGCTGTTGAAGACAACAGGTAGGCTTAATGTGATTGTGCTTGTGATCAGAGTGTATGTGTGTTCTGGATCATCAGAGTCTAACAGGTCATATCCCTAAATCCCTTCCTTTAACGAATGTTGAAGGATTATCCAAAGTTAAAATTTTCTTATACTTTGCCCATACAATCTACTACTTGTTCACATATTACTACATTTTGGCTATTAAATGAAAATGCCAGTGGGTACTTGTGTGCAGAAGATGCTACAGCCAACATAGTGCTGTTGATGCAATGGGTTTACTCATGGATGTAATGGAACTCCTCTTTAGCCCACCCCTCCTCCCTCAGGCTGCTGATGGACACAGCTGGCCTACTCCTGGACAGGAGTTAACTCTGTTTCTCAGGCTCTGCCTACTTCTGTAAGGAAAACTCCTAAATTCAGGGCTGTGCCCCCCCCCCAAATAAAAGAAAGGACAATCCCACACAGGTGATGCTAGATCTGTCAAGTTAATAATCAATATAAGCCATCACAGCATGAAAAGGAAGTCAACAGGTTTTTCAACTCTTATTACTTTCACAAATTAAGTCAAATCTCTATGTGTCAATTAGAAAGAGAAACAATACCTTAGTTCCAGCATATTCACATGTACCTCTCATACATAAAGTAGAATCAGGGTAGGGATTTGCACAAAGGAGAGACAAGGCCCAAAGGTTTATCACTGTTGCCACTTTCTATTAGACTTTGGTAATTAGAAAATGCATGCACACACTTGTACATGCAAACATGCTTTCCCCCTATTAAAGCAATGCTATGCTTAAGTGAATATTTGCCAAATTTTATCATGACAAAGTGGTTACTTTTGATGGGTTGGTAACTTCACACACTCCTCTCTCATCACCACTGTCTTCACACCATACAAGATGAAATCATTGGCTGGTCTTTTCCATATTTTACTTCATACCAGTCTTTTTACTTCTTTCCTCAACCAGAAACTTTCTAATTTCTCTCTCCTTCATATTGACTAACAAATTCCTACTCACTCAGTATTGTATTATCTTGAGTGGCCACATGATTTCCTATAGTTGGATCAGATATTTCTGGCAATCACTTGTATTTACTACTTACCACAATTGTGTCCTTGCCTATTAAATTTAGAAATTCCTAAGATAGGTCTGGGAAGATGGCTCAATGTGCAGAAACAAACCTGAGATCTCAGTGTAAGATTGGATGGCTAGCAATGCAATCTCAAGTCCCAGCCTCCTCACAGGCTGTCAGAAATGAAAATGAGGGCACTAATTGGAAAAGAGTGGGATCCTGTAGCTTGGAATGGGAATGTGTAGGAAGACCCTGAAGAATCTGGGATAATGAACTTGTAGATACTTATGAAGTTATTTTGCATGAGAATGAAGTCTTCCACCCTTCTCTGAAGTTGCTTCCCCACTCTAGTATTCTGAAGTACTACCCACTTCATCCTTGCCTGAGAGAATTAATCCTGCTCTGTCTGAGGAACCAGCCATGAATTTCCTTCAGGAGATGCCTAACAAGATTATGGTGATACTTTAGGTGTCCACACACCTTCTCCTCCATACATGTAACCAGACATAAGGCTAGGCAGGCTCCTAAAGGTGAAATAGAAATGTGACTCATGAGGAGGTGAGATATAGCCCTAAAGAACTTCTGGAGTTTTCTAAATTGTATAGGCAGAAGCTTCAGTAATATATGTAGGAATGGATTTTGAGGATGTGTGATGATGGAGGAAGGAAAATAAGATTAGATCAGGCTGAACCTATTGAAATAGGTCCATTGAGCAGTGTTGTTATATTTAACAGTGCATTTCATGAAGTTGGAAGAGGTGCCAAGAGTTTACTTGACTGGTTGGCTGAAGTATGGATCTAAAGATGGCCTACGGTGAATGAGCTCAAGCTGCCTGATATCCCTCGGCTTAATGTTGATAAAGGGATTAAAATGCTCAGAGAACATGGAATGCTGGAGTGGATTTGCAATGTAAACTCATTTTTGCACCCATAATAGGAGTATCCATATGCCCTTCACTAGGACTATAAGTATCCGATTTTACAGAGAGCCCCAGCATACTTAAAGTTATCAGTATTTGTCATAATATGTAAAGAAGACATCACAGTGGGAGGTGCAGTTGCTGCATTAGGTGACATAGATTCATTGGTTCAAACTGGATCTCACAGTTACAAGGGCAAAGTGACAGCACTGAATCACCAAAGGTGAGGTGTGTTTACCATGATGGACAGGGTAGGTAAACAATGCTCATAACAGTATGACTTGTGTAGACCTTTGGTACTGGCTGATTAATCATTGTGTTCCCAAAGTGAAATAGACAAGAACCCTACTAAGTTCCTGCTTGACCTCTATAAGCAGAAAATTTCCAGAGCAAAGGAACAGAAGGCCACTTTGAATTATAGCAACAGAGAATTAAGGCTTCTTAATCAAGTTCTAGACATGAGCCAGTTTACAGATCCTCAGCCCCTTGATTAAAGGGGTGAATGGGTCCCCTCAAAGAAGGACCCTCCTACAACACCCAAAGTTTTAATATTAAGCTTAGTCCTATCCTTCCTCGGAGGGACTATAGCCTTTGGCTAGGGTAACTGTGCATTGAGGAAAAGGAAATAATCAGACATTCCAAGGCCTACTGGACACTGTCTCTGAATTGACATTGATTTCAGGAGACCACAAACAGCATCATGGCCCTCCAGTTAAAGTAGGTGTTCAGGAAACTTAGTGATCAATAGTGTTGTGGCAATGTTAGACTGACAGTGGGACCAGTGGGTCCAAACCTCATCCTGTGGTTACTTTCCAGTCCCAGAATGCATAATTTGGATAAATATAATTAGGAGTTGGTAGAACCCCCATGTTGGTTCCCTGACCTGTAGAGCAAGGGCTATCATGTTTGGAAAGGCCAAGTGTAAGCCACTGGAGCTGCCATTACCAGAGAAAATAGTGAACCAAAAAATGATATCACATCCCTTGAGGAAATGCAGAAACTAAGGTCACTATAAAGGACTTGAAGGAGGCAGAGGTGGTGGTTCCCACCACATCTTCCTTTAACTCTTCTGTTTGGCCTATTTAGAAGACAGAGAGATCATGGAGAATGACAGTTGATTATCAGAAACTTAAGTGGTGACTCAAATTGCAGCTGCTGTACCAGATGTGGTTTCTTTACTTGAGCAGTTTAACACATCTCTTGGTACCTGGTATGAAGCTATTGATCTTGTCAATATTTTCTTCTTTATACAAGTCCATAAGGATCACCAGAAGCAAATTGCCTTCAGCTGGAAAGGTCAGCAGTTTTTAACCTCAAAGTTATATTAACTCTTCAGTCCTGTGCCATAGCTTATCTCACAGGGATCTTGATTGCCTGTCTGTCTGTCTGTTCCACAATATATCATGTTGGTCCATTATATCAGTGACTTTATGCTGATTGGATCAATGAGCAGGAGGCGGCAACTACTCTGGAGTTACTGGCACAGTGTATGCACATCAGGGATGGAAATAAGTCCATCCAAAATACAAGGCCCTTCCACCTCAGTGAAATTTCTAGGAGTTCAGTAGTGTGGGGCATGCAGGGATATTCCTTCTAAGGTGAAAGATAAGTAGTTGCACCTGGCCCCTCATACCATTAAGAAAGAAGCACACTGTCTCATGGACCTATTTGGAATTTGGAGGTAGCACATTCCTCACTTAGGTGTACTATACTGTCTCATATACCAAGTCACTTGAAAGGCTTCTAGTTTTCAATAGGGCTCAAAACAAGAAAAGACTCTTCAATAGGTTCAGGCTGCTATGAAGGCTGCTCTGCCCCTTGAGCCATATGATCCAGCAGACCTGATGGTACTTGAGGTGTTGGTGGCAGATAAGGATGCCATTTGGAGCCTTTGGTAGGCCTCCATAGGTGAATCAGAGCAAAGACCCATGAGATTCTATAACAAGGCCCTGCTATCAACTTCAGACAATTATTCTCCCATTCAGAGAGAGCTCTTCGCCTGATATTGAGCCTTCATGGAAAGTGAATGCTTGACAATGGACTGTCAAGCTACTAAGCCACCTGAGCCGCCCATTATGACTTTGGTGTTATCTGAGTGAGCCACCCAACCACAAAGTTGGACATGCACAAAACCAGTACATTATCAAGTGGAAGTATATAGGTGATCAGGCTAGAGCAGGTACAAATAAGTTACATGTACAAGTTGCCCAAATGCCTACGGTTCCTACTCCTGTTACAATGCCTTGTGCCCCAAGCACGCACCTGTGGCATCATGGGGTGTGCCCTATGATAAACTGACTGAGGAGGAGACTAGCGCATGGTTTACACATGGTTCAGATGACAAGGGCACCTCCCAGAAGTGGGCAGCCACAGAACTACAACCCCTTTCTGGGACAACTCTGAAGTAGTGTGGTGAATGGCAGTCTTCACAATGGGCAGAACTTCACGAAGTGCACATGTTTGTGCATTTTTATTGGGAGGAAAAATGGCTAGATATGTGGCTAGACACAAATTTATGGCTTGTGGCCAATGGTCCTGGTCTTGGAATGAGCACAACTGGAAAATTGGTAAGAAGGACATTTGGGAAAGGTATATGTGGATAGACCTCTCTGAAAGGGCAAAGAATATAATGATACTTGTGTCCCATGTTAATTCTCATCAGAAGGTGACCTTATCAAAGGATGACTTTTATAAACAAGTAGATAAGCTGACACGTTTTGTGGATCGTGGTCAACTTCTTTCCTTAGCGATCTGTGTCATTGCCCAATGGGTCCATGAACAAAGTTGCCATGCTGGCAGTGATGCAGATTATGCATGTACCCAACAGCCTGTTCTTCCATTAACTAAAGCTGACCTGGCTATGGCTGTTGCTAAGCACCAAATCTGCCAGGAACAGAGACCAACTCTGAGCCCCCAATATAGTAACATTCCATGTGGTGACCATCCAGCAACTTGGTGAAGTTGACCACAATGAACAATTTTCATAATGAAAAGGGCTGTGTTTTGTCCTTGGATGAATAGATACTTAAAATCTGGGTACCAATTCACCTTCCTTGCCCATAGTGCTGCCCATGGATTTACAGAATGCTTTATCCAACATGATGGCATATTTTATAATGTAACTATATATTTTATTTATATTTTATAATCATTTTATGATGATTCTATGAAAAAATAAGTAGTATACATTTGATTTGGTGACTGAGCCCCTAAAAATTTCATAATTTCCTGAGTGTTCAGAGGTTCTGACATAGAGATATTAAACCCTTGACAATCTCTAGGTGATAGAAATATTTTCTGTTATAATGCTGTGATTATCAACAGGATCATGCATAGGAACTATTCAACAACAACAACAAAAAAATCCAAGACATTATAAGAAGTTTTAAACTTCTGTACTACCCATATCCTGTAGGAAGGCACCAAAGGCTGAGTAAGAGGACAGAGCCTTTGAACTTCAGAACTACAGAGCTCCTCACCTCCTGGACATATGTGGGGTGGGGTGGACATACATGGGGTAGAGTGGCAGGAAAAGGCATGGAAACTCTGTGTGCATTGACATAGCCTGTCCTCTGTTCCTCTTTCATGCTGTTGTCTAATTATATTCTGTCTTATGATTCACAATAAATTGATAATCTTGGTAAAGTGTATCTGAGTTCAATATCAAATCAATTGAACTTCAGGCAGAGATCATGGGAAACCAAATTTATAGCTGGTCTATCAGAAGTATATATGTGGCAATCTGAACTGGGACAGAAACTGTTACCATTTACTTTAAGGAGCCATTAATTTAAGTAGATTGTACCAGAATTCAATTGTACTATATGGTATGCAATTGGTGTCTGCTAGAGAATTGATTATTGGTGGGAAGAGAATCCCCACACATTTGGGCAAACAGAAGTATTGAGTACACAGTAGCAGAGGGTAGTAAGCTAGAAAGGAGATATAAAGGGAAGAGAAAGGAAGGGAGAGGGGGACTTAATAGGATGGTATGGTGTATATGTAAGTAGAAGAATAGATTAATCATGGTGAAAAGGCCTAAATGTGGTCAGGGGAAGAGATTGAGTAAGGAAAAATGGAGGGAGTCTAGTCAAAACCTAAAAGGATATAAATAAACCATATGGAAACCTACTTTTTTGGACAATGGAATACACAGAAGCCATAGATTGTTATTAGAAAAATTTCAGTGCTAGGAATGGAATACTTTTCAGTGAGTTGTTGGCCAGAGAGATCCCTGATGCCCCCCCAGACATTACAGGTCATTGTCGAGGCCCTTTGTTTCCCACCAGGTAGAGGTGGTAAGACACTATTGCTGAAGACCACACATATTTGGGCTGCAAGATCACTGTGAAATCCTGCTGGAATTAAGCTGAAAACCTCCTCCATGTAGACCAGCTGACAGAAAGCTGGAAAAAGCCACACTGCATGCAGCTCAATGGAAGAGAGAGAAATCAACAGTGAAGTTACTCCACAGTGGACACTGAAAGCCTTATATTTCTTTATCTAGGCCAAATGGGTACAATAGTGGCATGTCTGTCATGGTGGAAACCAATTGCCCTTCCATTGGACTGGAGGCCTGCTCTATGGGAGGAAACATATCCTTGATACTGAAAACCTACAACAGGGGTAATCATGAGCCCTAGAGGTATAACATCTGCTCCTATCTGGCTAAATATATATAGTATGTTCATTAAACTGCCCAGTAAGCACTTCTCTTAATGTTCATACCCAAATATTAATGCTAATCTCACTTTTTTGTTAGAGAACTTTCTCTTTTCAGATGGCAGTGACCTTGTGATGACTCAGAAGGTATCACAGTGCTGAGAAGAAGTGAGAGAGGAGTGCTCAACACTGCAGTAACATCTCTATCACAGCTCCCAAAGCTCAGGGTCCATTGTGGAAGAGGTGGTGGAAAGAATGTAAGAGCCAAAGGAAGGGTAGGACTCCTTACAATTTGTTCCTGCAGACACAAAATAGCCTGGATGTCCATGACCTCAGAGAGACTGATTGAGAAGGGGAGGCGATTTGATGGAGCGTGGGGTCTCAAAGGGGAAAGTGGGGAGCGGGAGGGAATTACCATGGAATATTGTTTACAATAATGGAAGTTGTTAATTATAAAAAAATAAAAATTAAAGAAAAGAAGTATTGAGTTCTGAATATGTAAAAGAAGATAAAGTGTTTGTTTTTATGTCCCAGACACATAATAAGTAGATAATTCATGTTCCTAGGTAACTGCAATGCTAAAAATAGAAGATTTGAATGCAGAAATTTATCAATGAAGTCTAGAAAAGATTTTAATGGTTTGATACTGTTCCAGCAAGTGTCTGAAAGTGTTCTTTTGGAAGTAAAATGTATTATGGATTTCTTAGTATGCTTCATGTTAATTTTGGGTAAAACTTTAAGAGAAATTAATGTTCAAGGATATAAAACAGGAGACATTGTTATTCTCTGCATTCACATTACCAGCCTGAAGCTAGTCAAGGCTCTACTTTACTGCTCTGCCATGGGCTCATGTTAGTGTTCTAATACCTTAGTCACAATTTCTTATAATTGATATCATAAGGAAAATGTTTAAGTATGAAATAGAAGCTGGGTATGTTGACTCACACGTGTAATCCCAGCATTCAGAAGGACAAGGTAGGTGGGTAACTTTAGCTTGGGTTATATGAGGTCTCATCTCAGAAAATTAAAACATGAAAAATAAAATGAAGGGGCTGGAGAGATGACTCATTAGTTAAGGCACTTGCCTGCAAAGTCTAATGACTAGGGTTCAACTCTCCAGTATCAGCATAGAGCAGATACAAAAACTGGCACATGCAACCGGAGTTTATTTGCAGTAGCTTGAGGCCCTGTTGCACCCATTCATACTCTCTTTTTCTCCCTTTGCAAAAAATAAAAAGGTTTAAAAAATAAAATGAGGGCTGGAGAGATTGCTTAGTGGTTGTGGCATTGGTCAGCGAAGCCTAACAACTCATGTTCAAATCTCTAGGTCCCACAGAGCCAGATGCACAGTGACACAAGTGCACAATGTTTCCCATGTGCCACAAGGGAGTGCATGCATCTGGAGTACATTCACAGCAGATGGAAGGTTCTGGCTTGTCTATTCTCTCTCTCTCTTTCAAAAATAATAATAATAAAACAATAATAATCTCTTTCAAATTAATAATAAAAAAATAGAGTCAAGGATATCAAAGGGAACAATTAACTTCAAAGCCCTCACTATATTACACTCAGAAAGTATTTCTAAATTTTTGTAGTCAAACAAAAAGTTGTGTGTATCTTTCAACAAAAAAAGTAAAGATGTTGGTAAAAAAAAAAAAGAAGAAGGATATACCATTTAAAAATGCTCAGAAAGAGCTAGCATGGTGGTTCATGTTTCAATCCTAACACTTGGGAGGCTGATTTGGGAGAATTGCCTTGCAGTGAGACCCTGCTTCAAAAAAAGAAAAGGTTTCAGTAGTTGTAACATTTCTACAGGTTGTGTAAGTAGTCTATTGGTCTTGGCATTTCTTGGCACTATGGTTCTCTTGTTTTGTTTTTTTTTGTTGTGTGAGTGTGTGTGTGTGTTTGTGTGTGTGTGTGTGTGTGTGGTCTTGTGAGGTTTTTTTTTAATAACTAAGTGGGATTATAAGTGTAGATAGATGTGTACAAGTACTAAGAGGTTCTTTTCTCAAATACATGAATTTCTGATTTTCATTTAAGTCTTTCAAACTTGCATTTTCTTGCTGAGTAGCAAAGGACTTTTACTTTACACTTTCCTATGTACCTAAAATGTATGAACACTGCGTTTCAATGGACTGTATTGCGTACTTTTTGCTGAAAACTTTTTCCGTAAACACAATTGCCTTGTTCAGTTTTGTTGTAAACTGACTTCCTATAAGATGCACTGTTGATATGCTTTCTGATGTGTGTTGGATAAGAGTGATAAAATAAAGCTTAAAAATAAAAAAAAAAAAGGTTTAAAAATGCAAAATTATGGGCATTTAAACACTTTGCCTGTATAGCCTAGGGATTCCAGTTCAAGGCTTGACTTCCCCAGTACTCACTTAAAGCCAGATGCACAGGTGGCTCATGCTCCTGGAGTTCATTTGCAATGACTGGAGGCCCTGATGTGCCCATTCTTTCTCTGTCTTTCTCTCTTTGTCTTTCTCTCTCTCTCCCTCTTTTTCTCTCTGTCTGTAGCTCTCAAATTTAAAAAAAAAATGCAAAATTATGAAGTGTCCACAAAAATAAAAACAGATCAACTGGTAGCTTGGAGTTATAGGAAATTAAGATTTTTTTAAGTTTAAAAGGTTGGATATGCCACCATAAACTAACTAAAGCCAGCTGAATTTAACTCTCAAAGCATTATACATTTGGGAGATGAAATTCAGGCTTCCATGAATGTTGTGTTGTCTATGACTTTACATTTTCCACCCTCAAATCTGTACTACATAGGGTCTTTTGTGAGAAGAGTTCAGCTATGAGAGTATATTAGATATTGGGAAATAAAAAGAAATGAAAATGGAGAGAAAGACTGAGGGAAAGAAAAAAGAGGATGAAGAAAGAAAGAGAGAGAGAGAGAAAAAGAGAGAGAGAAACTTGCATCCCAGTTTAACTCTTTAGGGTGTTCAAAATAGCATTTTCCATGAGCTACTATCTTACAAATAATTCTTTCAGTTATAAAACAGAATAATTGATATCCTCCAAATTAAGGAATGTGCTAATATCATTTAAAGCACATAGAAGAAAGCTAATTTCAATGTACCCTTTACATGGTATTTCAAACCAACAGATACCAAACTTGCTGTCACATTACTGATCCATTTAGCGACTATGGCATTTAAAATTGTTCATTCAGAAAATTACAACTAGAAGCAGGAAATGAATAAATTATTATGTTATCATCAAGAGAAAATTTTACATATGGAAAATAAGAATTCTGGGAAAAGTCAAAGTTTCTGGGGCATATATTATTATCACTTATTATGAATAAAGTTGTAGAAATTATTACATAAATTTTGTCTTACAATAGAGTTAACCAAGAATTAGAGAGGTAATATCAAAGTTAAAATTTCCTACTAGAAATAGACTTTAGTCTCTTCATTCTGGAATTATGAAAGGGCAAAAGTGCCCATCCAGCCATACATTAGTGTGGATTCATGACACATAATATTATTTGCATTTTTCCTTATCCAGTCAGGCAGTTTGTGCATAGTTAATGTCTCACTTCCATTTCCATGCCTGTGAGCAAACAGGGACTACCAGTTACACATGGGATCAGGATGTCTTATGCATATAAAATATGTACCCAAAGACGAAAGTTTTGATGAAAACTTGGGAAACAAATATTCATCTCATTGGAATACAATTTGTGAATTTTTTAGCAGTTTCATGAAAAACCACAAACTATTTGAGTAAAATAAATGAGCAATTTCACACAGCACTAGTTTGCTGCCTCTTGTTTCCTGTTTTGCTCTGTTATGCATCGGAGAGAATCTTATAAAAAAACGTTACTGACCTAGCTCTTTCTAAAAGTGATTTTGTCATCCTTCAAGTCCTTAAAGAATAAGATGAAAGAAAAAATACGGAAGATTTTGCATTGAGGAAAATGAAAGTTGAAAAGCACAATGCAGACCAGGGAAGCTGGACACAGCCAACTCTGATAGACACTCAACGGCTAATGAACGCTTCAAAATGGAACCTCCATAAAAAGAAGGCCTGCTTGAGTGGAAAAAGGAAGAAGATTAGAAAATAATTTGTAGAAGAAATAGAGCCGATTTAGAGCTCCTACAACATATAAAGGAGGTTTACAGCCTGTGCAATCCGTAACTGAATTGATAAAGGCATTACTTGACATAATATTTAAGCTAACACTGAAAAATGAAAATGCATTATATCCTAATGAAATTTGAGTATATGTTCAGAATTCAATGGTAAAATAGGCTTTAGCTCATCTGTCAGAATTTCTTCTTCAAAAACCACTTTTAACATGTATTTTTTTCTTTTATTTTTCTAGAGGAGTGAGAACAGTAGAGTTTCCAGAGGGCTTGGAAGTTAACTTTTGTTTCCTCCTGCAAATATCAAAGATACTCTCTTTGACAAAAAGAATTGCTGTAGATGAACTACACTTTATATTCCATCAGGAAAATGGCAAAGGGAGAATTTTTCACCTTTAACCTCTTTTTTATTTCTACACTTGATCTTAGCCAAAAGGCTGAGAAGCAATCCTCTCTTTTCATCTAAATCATGTTAGGTTGTGGTAATTTCTCAGTACTGAGGGTGTACATTGAAACCCACATGTATCAAGTCTATTCTAAAGAGTTAGACAAATCAGATTCTATTTTTCAATAAATGGAGGAAAACAAAAGGCTGGGCTTATTGTCTGCTACAATGTGAATATGAAATCCCACTCCACTGTCACCCAGAGTGTTGTAGTTAAACATTTTGTCCCCCAAATGTTGATGTTGTTTGGGGAGGTTGTGGAACCTTTGGCATGTAGATCATCACTGGAAGAAGAGGGTTTGTAGGGGCAGCCTTAATGTGTATAGCACAGCCTCACTTCCTGTCACCACTCTTCTTCCTGTTCTATGGACAAGTGAAGAGGTGAAAATTCACAGTACCATCTTATTGTTGCCATGGGGCAGGCTGCTGTTGTTTCCTGCCACAAGGAACTATATTTCCTCAAACAGTGAGCCAAAATAAAGTACTCCTGTCTTACATTTCTTCTTGTAAGGTATTTGGTCACAGTAACCAGAAAAGTAATGCATGCAAACTCATTTTCCAACATTTAACTAAACGAAAAGGATAGAATTCAAAAGATAGTATGGCATTAAGGTACTGGTTTAATATGATAGTACATCTATTGTAAAGCATCATTTCCCTAAAGGTTTTACATTTTGGGCTCTACATAGACTGAAAATCATAGGTATATTGTCTAGAATGTGACTACATTTTAGTGGGCCATATGGAAAACATGGATTTACTAAAATAAGTAGTGCATGTAGGCATATTGACTTTTTTGATGTTAATGACATTTACTATTTTTTTCACATGTTTATGCCATATGAATTGCTACTCCATTGATGCAGATATATGATACACACCTACTTTAACTGTAGGCACTATTATAAAATGCATTAAATTCCATGGATTTTTTTTCTAAAAAATAAACCTTAATTATGTAGTGAACCTATCTTAGTCTTATAAGCACACAAAGTGTATCGATATCTCCTTAGATTCAAATATTTATAAGACACACAATGAAGAAACCATATTTCACACCTTGGCAACTGTCAAGAACCTCTTAGGAGCACAACTTCATTCTTTGACAAAGATCAATAGAAGCCACTTACTGTGTATTTATTTTTTTGTGGATGGAAACAGAAGAGAGACCAGAGATCATTGATAAATATAACTAAATCCCAATATTGTGTGTATTTGGCAGTCACTGTGCCAGTGAAAGTGTCAGACTGGAAAACTCATAGCTTTACCTGGAGAGGGAAACAGCACAACTAGCTTCTCTCTAAGGTTGGACTGACATAGAGATATTTTCATGACTTCCATGCATGAATGCCAGCCTGTACACTGTTTTAAAATGCTTGATTGGGGCTGGAGAGATGGCTTAGCCGTTAAGCGCTTGCCTGTGAAGCCTAAGGACCCCGGAGGCTCAATTCCCCAGGACCCACGTTAACCAGATGCACAAGGGGGTGCACGCATCTGGAGTTCATTTGCAGTGGCTAGAAGCCCTGGCGTGCCCATTCTCTCTCCCTCTCTCCCTCTCTCTCTCTCTCTCTCTCTGTCACTCTCAATAAATTTAAAAAAAAAAATGCTTGATTGATCTAAAGAAGTTTGCACATCATATAACTGCCTGCATGGACTATGGGAACATCTCAAAATTTTGAGAATGGAATGAACTCTGCTGGGTTTTCCAGAGAAGCTAAAAAGAATCACTTTAGAACAATATTTATTTATTTGTATGTATGAGTTTGTTAGTAACACTAATATCAGCATATAGATGTCTTTCTTGATTGACCCCAAATCCTTTCTGGTCACTTTTGTGATGGACTGTGATTGGTAATGAGCTGAATAATGGTATCCAAAATGGATGTTATGGATCTTATATTATATGGAACGCAGGCTTTGTCAATATGGTTAACAATATTGAGATAGGCAGTTCCTGAACTTTTTTCCAGATAGGACCCAAATGCAGGCACAATTGTCCCTGCATTTGGAGAGACAGAAAGAGAGGAAGGGAGAGGAAGACAGACATTCCACTGTGGAAAAGCACCCATCATGATAAGGGTTCAACTTCAGCCCGGACAAATATTAGAAATGCTTCTCTATGGGCTTGGAAGAGGAAGGGCATGGACAGAAATCAAGCAATGCCCATCCAGAAGCCCAGAAGGCCAAGAAATATATTCCAGTGCTGAAGGTCCAACACTTGTGAAACTACTTGCAGATACCTTGGGCTGTTATGATTTGCATTTGCAGTGCTTTAACAGACCAAGTTTGTAACAATTTGTTATGGCAAACAAAGGCAAATGATCTAATGCACATAAATATTTTCACTATAAATATAACTCATATAAGAAGAAGTGATCATTAACTATCTAACATTGGTGTATGCATCATAGTGGTAGGGGTAACAAAATCAGATTTTTGGTCTTCCAATGAATCTGAGAAAATCCATCTGCAAGGAACTCCAGGACCTGCATTCCAACTGTCTACGGCTGGGGAATGTCTGGACCTCCCACTGGCATATCTTCTCACAAGGACTGGTTGTACGGTGGTCTGAGGGTTTCACTATTTATAAGTTGGGCCATGAATTTTTCTATTTAAAGACATGAGCAGGACCACTTTTTATCCCATATCTCATCTCTTCTTTCTTTACTGCTTTTTGTTTCTTCACCCTGAAGGTTAGTAAAACCTAATTATATGCTTATGAAAATATTTAACAATCAGAAACTTCTCAGTAAGAGTAGGAAGGTGTTGAAGGTTAAAATATAAATGTGTGTGTTTAATCATAAATGTGGTTTTTATTTATGTGTGTAAATACTTTGTTCCTCTGTGTTTGAATAAGAAATTTTGATCAAAGTCCATATTTCTATATACAGAGCTATATAAAGAGTATTTTGAACTATGATATATGTTTCAACCCCTGATTTAAAAACAGGTAGGGAAAGATCTATGTCCCAGGTCAAGCAGACAGGCAGGAAGCAGATGAAAAATCTCCCCTTCTTATGCTTTCATTTTCTTCAGGTCTTCAAGAAACATCCACACACATTAGGAGGATCAGCTGCTTGAAAGAGCTCACCAGTTCAAACCACAAAACCACCTGGGATCAGCCTCATAGACACACCAAGCAATGATGTTTATTCTTGTCACCTGTGATGAAGTCCAGTTGACAAATGAAATGAACCCCCCTGACAATGGTGTATCATCAAGTTTTATGTGGATATCCTGTTTTCTAGAAAAATTAGCTTTCCTTGATTATAAAACAGAACGTCCTTTCATAGCGAGTGACTTTACATCTTTTGTGAAAATCATTTGGCAAGGGTTGATTTCCATGTCCTCTTATCTGTTCTGTACCAGTGACACCTATGTCTTCTCAGTAGCCAGGCTACCCTGTTGTGATGACTATAGCATTGGGAATTGTTTGAAACCATTGCATACAAATTTGTCATCTTTGTTCTTTTATAAGGTTATTTGGCTATTTGGGGCCTATTCATATTTTATGTGCTAGGATACTTTTTAAATGTATTTTTGTTAGATATGGAAATATTTAGTATGTAAACAACACATATTGGTACCATCCTTTCCCTTCCCCCAGGACCTTTTCCAAAGAGGCCTTCCTCATTGGGGCAGGTCAACCCCATGGGGATTGTGGATCATGCACTGTGGGGGCAGCAGTCAGTTATGGGGGAGAGGCAATGTCCCAACTTGTGGCTGGAACAATCTTCCTGCCTCCTCTTTCATAAAATTCCCTGAGCCATGTTTGGTATATTTAAGTCTACTTCAGTCTTGGGCTCTTAGGAGGCTCTGGATCTTTCGTTTGGTAGGTGTTGCGTGCCCTCAGTGTCTATCTCCTTCAACCTTGAGCTGATATCAGGTTTACTGAGAAAGCAGTACTCTTGCTCATTTCCCTAGTTCCTCTCTGGTTTCAGATAGGGCCAGGGTGAAGTGCTTTGGGTCATTTATCTCCTTCAGTCCACTCCCATGTGAAAAAGAGAAGCAGAATCTCCAAAGGAGAATGAAGTCAGAACCCATTAAATGGGCTAACCATTATTTAGAGAGAATTTAAAGAATGTAGACCCTCTTATATGCTAAGATTAATGGGAGCTTGACATTGGGAAGCAAAATCATTATCTGGATATGATTCTAGTTTGTTTCCCAGTTCCAGATATTGTTTCTATTCCACTGAGCAGATCTGTTAGCTAATCCAAGAGCAGTTGGTTACCCACCATGACTGTGTGCTACTATTTCACTTGTGTGAGCATCATGTCAGGATATTTGCTTCTAAGCCGCTTAGATTTTGAGTTGCTCAGGCAGATGTTGGCCACCAGGAGCTCATGTAGTACCTTCCAGCACTAGATAAGCTAATTTTCTGGGGACTGGCTCTCTTCCAGATTACAAGCAGGTCTCTCAATTGTCAATGCCAACAGCCTATGTAGTCTTTAGCAGTAGGGTCTTACCACTAGCCTCTGGTGGGTAATCAAGTGCTTTGACAAAATTCTGTCTTGTTTTGGGAAACCTTGTGGTCTCTATGATCAACAGTTCATTGTGGATATAAGCCAGATCCTTGTACAGGCCAGCAACAAGGGAAAAGACAAAAGAAGACAGGGAATAAAAAAAGACAGTAGAAATTTAAGGTTAAGGTTCTTCCCACCCTCTCCAAAGCCCTTCTGCTCAGGTGCTCCCCCTAAGGTCATATTGAGGGTTCAACCATTTAGTCTAACTTCCAGGATATAGGATACCAGTTCAATTTACGTTCAGTTTAGTGTCCCTCCTCCCTAACACCTCCCCTTCCCCCTGCCCTACCCTTTGGTCCAAGCCTCGAGATGCCATTTAGGTATGTCTGCAATTTGGGTTTATCCAGGTTACGAACAATAGATGAATGAGATTGTGTGACACTTGACTTCCTATGGTTGTGTGAATTCACTTAAAATGATCTGCTTCAAGTTTGACCATTTTTCTAAAAATTTCAATGTGTCATTTTTTTCTTATTGCTGAATAGAATTCCATCATGTTGATATATGACATCTTGGGTATCCATTCATCAATGATGGACACCTGGGTGGATTCCAGTTTTTAGGTATTATAAATTGAGCAGCTATAAACATGGTTGAACAATCTCTGAACTGAGATAGAGAGCTTGTAAGGTAAATGCCCAGTAAGGGAATAACATGGTCTCTTGGTAACTCTATATTCATCCTTTTCAGGAGTCTCTATATTGATTTTCACAGTGGTTGTACCAGCTTACATTCCTACCAACAGTGAATAAGTACTCCTATTTCTCCACATCATTGCCACAATTTGTTTTCATTTGATTTTTTAATGTTTGCTATCCTTACTGAAAGAAAGTAGGATCTCATAGTTATTTGACTTTGCATTTCCCTAATGCTTAGGTATGTTGAACATTTTCTTAAGTGTGTGTTAGCCATTTGTAATTCTTCCTCTGAGAACTCCCTATTCAGTTCTCTGCCCCAGTTTTGGAGTGGGTTGTTTCACTTTTTTATTGTTTGGAATTCTTTGTAGATTCTAAATAATAGGCTTCTGTTTGTGGAATAGTTGGTGAACATTTTCTCCCATTCATTAGGTAACCTATTGGCTCTGCTTATGGTATGTTTATCTGTGCAAAAGCATTTTAGCTTCATGGGATCTCATTGGTTGAGTGCTTGTTTAATTTCCTGGGCTACTGGGGTTTTGTTCAGGAAGGCTTTCCCCAGTCCTATATTGTGGACAGTGCCTCCTATGTTTTCGTCCAGTAGTTAAAGAGTTTCAGGTCTTATATTGCAGTCTTTAATACATTTGGACTTGATTTTTTGTGTATACAGAAATAAGTGTGTCTACTTTAATTTGTTCTATGTATGGTCATCCAATTTGTCCAACACCATTTGTTGAAGATATTGTCTTTTCTCCAGTGTACATTAATGGCACCTTTGTCAAATAGCAAGCAGTTGTAGTTACTTGACCAAAGGTATAGGTCTTCAATTCTGTTCAATTGGTCTATACTTCTGTTTTTATTCCAGCACCATGCTGTTTCTGTCACTATGGCTTTGCAATTTAGATTTAGATTGGGTATGGTGATACTGCCAGATATGTTATTTTTTTTTTCCCCTGAGGATATGTTTGGATATCTGTGTATTCGAGGCCTTTTGCCATTCCCCATGATTTTTGAGACCATTTTTTTTCAATATCTGTGAAGAATGATGCTGATGCTGGTTTTTTTATTGGTATTTCATTAGATCTGTATATTGATTTTGGTAGAATTGCCATTTTCACAATATTACTTCTACCTATCAAGCAGCATGGTAGGTCTTTTCATCTTCTCAAGACCTCCTCAGTTTATTTATTCAGTTTTTTTTAATGTTTTTATTATATATGTATTTTACATCCTTGGTTATTGTTATAATACGATATTTAATTTTTGGTTGCTATTGAAACTGGGACAGCCTCATTGATTTCTTTCTCTGTATATTTGTCCTTTGCATATAGAAAAGCTACTGATTTTTGTGTATTGATTTTGCATTCTGCCACATTACTGAAGGTATTGTTCACCTTTAGAAGTTTTGAAAAGTGTCGGGGGTTGGGGGTTGGAGGGAATTACCATGGAATTTTTTTTATAATCATGGAAAATGTTAATAAAAAATTAAAAATTTAAAAAATATAAAATAAAATAAAAAAAGGCTAACTTGACTTCTTCCTTTCCAATTTGAATCCCTTTTATTTCTTTCTCCTGTCTTATTGCGTGGACTAGTGTTTCTAGTACTATGTTGAAGAGTAGTGTTGAGTGTGGGCACCCCTGTTTTGTTTCTGATCTCAGTGGGAATTCCTTATTAAGTATTATTTTGGCTTTAGGAGCTTTATATATAGCCTTTATTGTGTTGAGATATAAACCCTCCATGCCCATAGTTTCCAGTGTTGTGATCATGAAGCACTGTTATATTTTGTTAAAGGCCTTCTCTGCATCAACTGAGATGATCATGTGGTACTTATGGTTAAGTTTATTTATGTTGTGTATTAAGTTGACTAATTTCCATATGTTAAACCATCCCCATATCCCTGGAATGAAGCCTGTTCGATCAAGGTGGATAATACTTTTGATGTGTTGTTGAATTTGGTTTGCAAGGATTTTGTTCAGGATCTTTGCAGCTAAGTTCATTAATGATATAGGCCTATATTTTTCTTTATTTATTTGCATCTATATCTGGTTTTGGTATTAGGGTGATGCTAGCTTCATAAATGGACTTGGGGAGATCCCTGGTCTCTGTTTATGTGAAACAATTTGAGAAAATTGGTTTCAGTTCTTCAGTGAAAGTTTGATGGAATTCAGTTTAGAAGTTATCCGATCCTGGAGTTTCTTTTTTTCGGGGGGTTGGGGTCAAGGTTTTTGATTACCTTTTCAATCTCAATGGATGTGATATGTTTGTTTAGGAGATTAATGTGTTCTGAGTTTAGTTTTGCTAAGTGCCATGTATCTAGGAATTCATATATTTCTTCCAGATTATTAAATTTTGTGGAGTAGAGGTTTGGGAAGAATGCCCTGATGATTCCTCCGATTTCATTGATGTCTGTTGTGATCTCTCCTTTTGCATTTCTGATCCTGTTAATTTGAGCCTTCTCCCTCTCTCTTGCTTTTTTCTTAATCAAATTGGTGAGGAGTTTGTTAATTTTGTGTATTTTTTCAAAGAACCAGCTCTTTTCATTGATTTTTTAATTGTTTTCTTAGTTTCCTAGTTATTAATTTCTCCTCTGATATTGATTCTTTCCATCTGGAGGTCTTCAGGTTGGATTTTTCTTGTTTTTTCCAGTGCTTTTAGGTGGACAACTCTGTTATTAATTTGGGAATCTCTGTCTTTCTAATGAAGACTTTTAGGGCTATGAATTTTCCCCTTAGAACTGCCTTCATTGTGTCCCATAAGCTTCTGGTATGTTGTGTTTTCATTATCATTCAATTATAGGAATTTTACAGTTTCTTTTTTTATTTCTTCAATGAAGCATTCATTGTTTAAAAGTGTGTTATTAAGTGTGCAAGAGATGGTAAATTCCTTGATGTGTTTCTTGTTGTTAATTTCTAGCTTTAAAGCATTGTAATCTGACATGATGCAGGAAGTTACTTTATGAAGGCATGCTTTATGGCCCAATATATGGTCAACTTTGGAGAAGGTTTTGTGGGGTGCTGAGAAGAATGGGTGTTCTGTAGAGTTAGGGTGGAAAGTTCTGTAGATATCTGTTAGGCCTAGATGATCTATAATGCTATTAAGCTATATTATTTCCCTATTGATTTTCTGCTTGGATGATCTATTAATGACAATGTAGTATCAAAGTCTCCTACTACGATGATGTTGGTGTATGCTTCTATTTCATCATCAAGTAGATTTTGTTTTATAACCCATTGTGCATCTGCGTTAGGCACATATGTATTTACTATTGTGATGTGCTCATGTTGGATCATTCCCTTGATCAGGAAGAAGTAGCCTTTTTTGTCCTTTTTTATAACTTTTGGTTTGAAGTCTATTTTGTCAGATATTAATATAGAAACAGGGCTGGAGAGATGGCTTAGCAGTTAAGCACTTGCCTGTGAAGCCTAAGGACCCCGGTTCGAGGCTCGGTTCCCCAGGTCCCACGTTAGCCAGATGCACAAGGGGGCGCACACGTCTGGAGTTCGTTTGCAGAGGCTGGAAGCCCTGGCGCACCCATTCTCTCTCTCTCCTTCTATCTGTCTTTCTCTCTGTGTCTGTCGATCTCAAATAAATAAATAAAATTTAAAAAATATGTATATATATATAGAAACACCCACTTGATTTTTATTTCCATTTGTTTAGAATAACATTTCCCAAACTTTCACCCTGAGGATGTGTCTATCTTTAGTGGTGAGGTGGGGTTATTGAAGACAGCAGATAAAAGGGTCCAGTTTATTTATTTATTTAATTTGTTTATTTATTTTTCAGATTTTTGAGGTAGGGTCTTACTCTAGTCCAGGCTGACCTGGAATTCACTCTGTATTCTCAGGTTGGCCTTGAACTCTGGTGATCCTTCTACCTCTGCCTCCCAAGTGCTAGGATTAAAGGTGTGTGCTACCAAGCCCATCTAATGGTCCATTTTTTTGATCCACCCTGATAGTCAGTGCCTTTTGATGGGTGAGTTAAGTCCATTAATATTTAAGGTTACTAATGTGAGGTTTGAATTAATCCCTAATGTGATGAGGTGTTTTATGGGATTTGGTGCTTTCTTGTGTTCTGCAGTATGTTGAGCCTGGTCTATTTTAGTTATCATGATCTTCTTGTTGTCTCCTAAGATTGGTTGTTTGACCATTCTGTGTAGTATTCCTTCAAGTATTCTCTGGAGGTTTGGCTTTGGGTTCACATAATCTGATTGTTGACTTTTTTCATGGAAAGTTTTCCTTTCACCAACTATTATGAGGGATACTTTTTCTGGGTAGAGTAGTTTGGGTTGGAAGCCATAGTCTTAGTCTTCAAAGTGATCCATTCTAGGCTCTTCTAACTTTCAGGGTTTCCATTGACAAATCTGATGCAATTCTGATGGGATTTCTATTGTATGTTGTGAGTTGTTTCTCTCTTGCTCCTTTTAACACTTTGACTTTCTTTTTGTTGTTAACATTTTTAACTATGATGTGTCTTGGAGGGTTTCTTTTTTGGACCTGCCTGTTTGGTGTCCTGTGAGCTCCTTGTATCTGGATGAGCCTCTCTTTTGAGTAATTCAGAAAATTTTACTCAATAATTTTATTGAATGTATTTTCTGTGCCTCTGGCTTGGATTTCCTCTCCTTCTGAATACTCATGATCTGGATGTTTGGTCGTTTTAGGGTATCCCTCAGTTCTGTCATATTCTGTTCACTTAACTTTTTGAACTTAGCCATGTTTTTGGACTTCTGATCAATTTCTTCCATCTTGTCTTCCAGGTCAGAGGCTCTGACTTCCACATGAGTAACTCTGTTGGTAAGGATTCTGGAGAGTGTTTTTATAATTTCCATTTGATTTTTGACTTCTTTTGTGTTATTTTGCATCATGTCCATCTCCTTTTTGAGGTACGATTTCAATTTGAGTTTTGATTTTCTTGACACTTCCTGGAATTCATTCTTGCATTTGATCACATCTTCATTACATTTAATCAATTGGTTGTTGAGATCTTCCTGGTTTTTTTGTTTGTTTGTTTTGTTTGCTTTTTTTCAAGGTAGGGTCTCACTCTAGCCCAGGCTGACCTGGAATTCACTATGTAGTCTCAGGGTAGCCTCAAACTCATGGTGATCCTCCTATCTCTGGCTCCCAAGTGCTGGGGATTAAAGGCATGCACCACCATGTCTGGTTCTGAGATCTTCCATTTCTTGACTCACCTTAATTTATTCATATCTCTTGGGAGGATTCTAATGTTTTCTTCAATCAAGTTAAGCCTACTGTCAAGAGCTGAATGCTCTAGGAGATTAATCTGTTCAATTTCATTTATACAATTGTTGGTTCTTTGATGGTTTGCTTCAAGTTCAGTAATTTTTTTGATAAGGGTCTCATTGGTGGTTATGTTGACATTTTGGCATTGTATTTCTGCTGTTTTCTCTATGATTTCATTGGTGGCTTCCATTGTAGGAGTAGGCATCCTTGGTGGAGATCTCTCAGTTTTCTGACTTTAATTGGATTTTTTATGTTGTTGTATACCTATTTTAGGGACACTTTTTAGTTTATGGAGGAGGAAGCAAGATTTTGTCCTTTGGCCCATTCATCCTTTGACTCAGATGAATAAGGATGTTGGTACCCAGTGATCAGTCAGGATACCAGAGAAAAAGACCTGATTCCACAGCTTGCACAGGGTTTAGACCTCCCCAAGAAAGGCATAGTTAGACCTACAGAGACCCAGTCCTGGCAGGAGGCAGAGAAGTAGTTTTTGGTCTACTCACTTTGTGCTGCACCCACCTGCACAAAGTCTGGCCCAGGGAACCCTGATCAGGGACCTGTGAGGAGCCAGGAAATAGGGGTCTGGCCTGTTCACTGGAGAAGGCTGTACTCACCAGCACACTGTCCATGCAGGGAACTGCCACTAAGAAGTTGGGACGAGCCAGGACACAGGGATCTGGCCCACTCACTCCAGACCTCTGTAGCTGCTAGCACACAGACAGGCATAGGGAACCCAGATCAGGGAACTGTGAGGAGCCAGGAGTCATGGGTCTGGCCTACTCACTCCACACTGCTGCAACCACCAGACACAGACCCATGCAGGGACCTCAGACCACAGAGCTGGGAGGATTAGGATATTTTTTATTTACTTATTTATATGTTATCTTTGATTCTTTGATTGGATGTGGCTTTTGCACATGTAAGACAAGCTGTCTTCCATTGAACTATACCCACTACCCTGTCTAATTCTCTACATGATTGATAATAGCAGTAATAATCATTATTATCTGTATAATAATAAAACAATTTGTCTCAGACCTGGGCATTTGAATAACAACCATCTTTCCCAGTTCTTGTTTTGTCTTCAGGCAGGAGCATAAGTTCTCTGGTCTCTCAGTCCTAAGGTATCAAACATTTTCCAGTTGTGTGTTGCTCTAGTTGTCTTCCTATGGAATTGCAGCCCTACTGACATGGGTTAGGAACAAAGTAGCTTTTTCTGTTAGGTAGTCATCTAATAGTCTTGCTCACAGAAACACAGGTGCAGCCCCCCGGGATCTGGAAAAACTTGAACTCCAACGTGATTCAGCCTCATCCAATATGGCTGTAAGCAGCAGCAACTGAAGAAGCTTCCTAAGTCTTCCTAACTTTCTCCAGGACTTTGCACCTGTGGACCCTGCCTTCCTGAGTCAGCCATTCCTCCCCATTTGGTATTAATAGTCAAGATGTATCTTGAAGCAAGTCTGATTTAAATTTGATGAAACACCTAAGTTATATGATTTTTCCTTAAATACCTCAGTTCCCACATATATTGTGAAACAACCCAAAATTTAATAAACTTAGAGGGGATACAGTCTAGTTACCTATCTAACAAAGTATTGTTCAGAGAATATTTATATTGTTGTCCCATCTGCTTATAACTTTAAGAAAAAAAATAAAAGCATATAAGCTCACAGCTCAACTTACAGTCACTCCTCTCACTAGACTGTAGGTATTTTCAAAGTGTAGAAAATTCTGAGAAGTTAGATATTGAGAGTCTATTGAGAAAGTAAAATTATGGGGATTCTTAGCAAGAGTCATTTAAATAAAAGCACATCTACACAAACTTACAAAGAAGCAGTCTTGGTGCAGGGCAGTATGAGCCCTCAAAATGTGTTCCCTGCATTCTCCTTCTTCATTCTGTCCATCCTATCACAAAGAAACATGCTCCTATTGGGTTCATATAGATAGTTTAAAAACTCAATAATAAAGAGCTGCTTGGATATTAAATTTTTCTTTAGATAATGAAAGTTTACTTTATTGAGTAAAATATAATTAAATGTTTTATTAAATGTGCCAAATTCTATATTAGAATCATCATATCTCAAATAAATTTAATTTTGAAAATTTCATTTAAAATGTTATCTGTATAAGTAAAATCAGATGAAGCATTTTTGGTCAATCTTAGCTTTCATGAAAGAAAACACTTTACAAGATGGTTTTGCTTAAGTCTAATTATCACCAAATGTATGTGCTATATTTTACAAAATACTTGCTGAAAATATTTCCCCTCCAATTTAATTCCTAATCATTTACAAGAGGAAATGATAATTGTTTCTTGAAGGAAATGGTTTTATGGCCATTGCTTAGTGTTTGCAGGCTTATTGTAGCATATACCAATAAGAAACATATTATCTCAATATTTTAAAATCATGTTTAATAGTCCCTAGATGAAGGTTGTTTAGAATATGATGCATTTAATTCAAAAGTACTATTGTGTGTGCACTCTTTCATACATCTTCCAAGAGAACTTCTGGTGTGGGGTAACCCCACTGCCTCAGAGGAGTTGTACCAGTCCTTTCCCTGCAGATCATGTCATCTTAGTGACCCTTTGTCTACCTGCTAAGTTCAGTTCCCTGTAGTAAGCTGTGATATTTCTTTTTCCCTATGCAGTTAATAATTTGCCATTCACTGTTCTCCATTGTTTTTTTTTTTTATTTTAAAACTTTCCAGTATTTGTTCCTTATTTCTTTTTCAGCTGCCACTATTCAAGCCAGACTCATAGATTGAATTACTGCAATAGCTTCCTGATTAGTTTTCCTCTCCAGCCTTCCCTCTCATTTATTTCTGTATTCAATGACATACTAACATTTCTAAATTACTATTTTCATCATGTTATTTCTCTGGGCAAAATTTTCTCAGGTTGTCCTTGTGGGATAATATTCAAATTCCTCAGCCTGGTATGAAACTTTTTCCATCATCTGAACCTATGTGCTCATTTCATGAATATTTGTTGAGAGTGGACTGTGTGTTTAACATTCTTGGTCTTATATAATTCAAAATACCTTAAAATATCTCATGTTCCTGTTGGATATTTGTGAACATATTTAAGTTAAATAAAAGACAGATATAAATATAAGATTTCTTAAAAGGTAGTATGTGTGTATTTTTATGTATAAATATATGTACAAATATCATATATTGCAGTTTGAAATGTGCATGTAGAAATGCTTCATTTTAATTCACCTCAATAGTTATTAAACATGCAGACACATAAACTTTCAAAAAGAAAAGGAATATCATATAAAATTGTAAAATATTTTTTTGCAGTAGTCTTGAGAGATAAAGCAGAATCCAAATATATTAGATGTATGGATTGGTATTCTATTAAAAGAAATATAGTGAATTTATTTTTTTCCACACCTACGATATACTGTGGGTATCATGGTATGTGTACTCCATCCTACATGTTTGCTACACCTGGAAAATGAGATATCTATAACCCTGCTTGCTCATTTCTCTAGCAAGTAAGCAGAATTCCAAGTTCTGAATATGTACATGTAAATGAAATGCTCACCTATTGTATCCATAAATCTTTTCTCATATGTTCCCTAGACTTGACCTGTTGTGATATCTGTGGAAGTCCCCTGGTGGCTTGGCGGCCCATGTGGAATAAGATGGAGCAGCTTCAGATTATTTATGTGTAAGAAATCAACTGCATTTTGTTGTCATTGAAACTTATTTTATTTTTGTCTGTTATCTTTTTCTTTTTTTTTTATGGAGCATTTTAACCATTCAGATTAACAATTAAACTCATCATTGAATGAAGCATCTCATGCTGGTTGTTACACCATCATTTTGTAATAAAGAAAGCAGACTACAATCATTTCTACAACCTAAGTTTCCCACTACTTGTTTTCAGGGTGGCTTCATTTGCGTATTTATTTTCTCTTTTGAGATATTTTGTATATAAACTTTTTGAGTAAAGAGACCTTCAGCTTACTCATTTTCTCCCAATATAGCTTCTGATACATAATATATGCTCATTAAACAGAATAATAGAATGGATGCATGAAAGAAAAAACAATGTATTTTATAGGAGTCATAATACATTGGTTTAAGTTTTATACCTCTGAAAGTAGGGAAGAATTGGAGCACATTCTTGCCATTCATGAAAGTTTTCTCTACAAATTTCTGCCTAAGAGAAGACAGTATATATAGCTTCACTTCACAAGAATATGCATGTTAATTATGTCTTTGGAGCCCTTACAGCAAGAAATATCAGAAATAACTTTATACAGTTGGCATTATATTTATTTTACCAGTGAGGACTCAAAGGTTCAAAGAGCTTCAATGGTATTAGTAGATCCCATAACTGACCATGAATTTGAATCTACACACTTATATTACACTTGTCTCCTTTTCACAAAATGACCATAGTAGAGATGACTTCATGGTGATACTGGGTATTAGCTGATCCATAAAGAAGTTTACACTCTGTATACATTCTTTCGCTTCTCTTAAATGTTCCCTTTGAACTATTGCTTTAGGACTCCTCCCTTTTTTGTGGGATGTATATTTTCATTCACATTTTTCTTATATTAATTATATTATTCACTTTTAACCATATTTACTATATGCCATTTCCTGGTTCAAGCCCTTACATAAACATTCAGTCTCCCACCTAAAATCTATACATTTTCCAGTGAAATTTTTTTCTAACTTGTTCTGGTCTTTTGTGTTTTTGGTCAATCATATATTCAAGTAAATTTTTAATTCTTTTTTTAAAATTTAATTTATTAGTTTTCTTTTCAGCAAATACAGGCACTTTGGTACCATTGTTTAGGTTCATCTAAGATCTACCCCCTCCCATTGGACCCTCCTTGTTGATGTAAATGGGTCGTGCATTGTGGAATTAGCCCACAGTTATTGGTATGATAAATGTCTCTGCAAATCATGACCCAACATGTGACTCTGACATTCTTTCCAGCCCCTCTTCCGCAAGATTTCCCTGAGCCATGTTGGGTTCATTTTTGGTCTGCTTCAGTGCTGAGGTGTTGGGGGCCTCTGAGGCACTGGCTCTCTGATTTGGTAGGAGTTGATATTTCTCTGCATTGGTCTCCTTCCCCTTTGTGCTGGTATCTGGTTCACAGGAATACATCACCCTTGCTTGTTTCGCCAATTGTCCTTAGTTTCAGTTGGGCCCCTTTTGAGGTATGTTGGGGCAGCTCTCTCCTTAGGATCTGCATCTATCTGAAAAAGAGAAGCAGATTCTCCAATGGAGAGTAAGCTAGCACCCGGAAAATTGAGATAACACTTACTTTTTTGATAGAGAGTTTGATAGGTGTAGGTCCTCTTGTACCCCATGATTGATGGTAGCTTGATATTGTAGAGTGGGCTTGTGTTTGGGTATGGTTCTGACCTGTTTCCCAGCTCCAGCTATGGGTCTAGTACCACTGAGGGGATCAGTCAGACAAATCAAGAGCAGTTGGTTCCTCACCATGGCTTTGTGCTACTATTGCACTTGTGTGGGCATCACATCAGGTTATTTGTTGCTAAATAGGTTAGACAATGAGTTGCTTGGACAGATATAGGTCATTTCCCCCAGTCGCCCATGTAGCACTTTCTGGCACTAGAAATGCTGACTGTCTGGGGACTGACTCTCTCCTGGCTTCCAGCCATGCCATTCCATTTTACATGTCAGAAGTATATGGAGTCTTCAGCAATAGGGTCTTACCACTGGCCTTTCGTGGGTCATCAAGTACTCTGACAGAAGTCTGTCATTGTTTTGGAAAACCTTGTAGGTTTCTCTGATCAAAAGCTCATTGTGGATGGTAGCCCCAAGCTGGAAGTGGGGGTTACAGGTCAGTGCCCACTAAGAAATTGAGGAAAAACATAACTAATATACAAGAGTTAGAGAGGAGAGAGATAGAGGGGAGAGGGGGAGAGGGAGGGAGGGAGTTGTAGAAGATTTAGGTTAGTCTTGATCCTACCCTTTCCAGTGTCTTATGGTTCAGGTGTTTCCTGTAAGGACCTAGTGAAGGTTCAGCCATTTGGTCTGTCTTTTAGGAAGTAGAATTTTATGGAACCATTGCTGTTTGGGTCCAGATTACTGTTTTCCACCCTTTGATGCCCTCCCCGCCCTCCCATTCATCCTATTGTCTAGTCCATGAGGTGCTTGCTGGGTATGTAAGGTATCTTGGGTAGATTCAGCCTAGGTGTTGTAGATGAGTGAGACTATGTGTTGATTTTTTTTCTGTGATTGGATAAGTTCGCTGAGAATGATCTGTTCCAGGTTCAACCATTTTTCCTCAAATTTCGTTGTGTCATTTTTTTCTTACTGCTGTATAGAATTCCATTGTGTAGATATACCACATCTTTCTTATCCATTCTTCTAATGATGGACATCTGGGTTGATTCCAGCTTTTAGCTATTACAAATTGAGCTGCTACAAACATGGTTGACCAAATCTCTCTGGCCTGTGGTTTGAAGGATTTAGGGTAGATGCCCAGGAAGGGTATAACTTGGTCTGTTGGTATTTCTATAGTCAGCTTTTTCTGAAGTCTCCATATTGCTTTCCAAAGTGGTTGTGCCATCCTGCATTCCCACCAACAGTGAATGAGTGTCCATGTTTCTCCACATCCTTGCCAGCATTTATTTTCATTTGACTTTTTGATATTGGCTATCCTTATTCGGGTAAGGTGGAATCTCATAGTTGTTTTAATTTGCATTTCTCTGATGATTAGGGATGATGAACATTTTCTTAAGTGTGTGTTTGCCATTTGTATATCTTCCTCTGTGAATTGCCTGTTCAACTCTGTGCCCCATTTTATGAGTGGTGTATTTGTCTTCTTATTGTTTAGACTTTTGAGTTCTTTGTAGATTCTAGAGATTAAGCCTCTATCAGTTGGATAACCATCAAATATTTTCTCCAATTCTGTGGGTAATCTATTGGCTTTGCTTATTATATGCTTGTTTGTATAGAAACTCTTCAGCTTCATATGATCCCATTGGTTGAGTGACTGTTTAAGAACTTGAGCCACTGGGGTTTTGTTTAGGAAGTCTTTTTCCATTCCTATATCATGGAAAGTACTTCTAAATTTTATTCCAGTAGTATTCGAGTTTCTGGTCTTATGTTGAGGTCTTTGATCCATTTGGATTTGAGTGTAGTGCATGGTGAAATGTGTGTATCAAGTTTTAGTTTCCTGCATGTGGTTATCCAGTTTGTCCAGCACCATTTGTTGAAGATGCTATCTTTTTTCCAGCCTATATTGTTCGGGCCTTTGTCGAATATGAAGTAGCTATAGTTGCTTGACCCAAAATCCGGGTCCTCAAGTCTATTCCGTTGATCTATACTCCTGTTTTTATGCCAGTACCATGTTGTTTTTATTACTATGGATTTGTAGTATAGCTTTAGATCAGGTATGGTGATGCCACCAGAGGTATTTCTTTTGCTGAGGATATGTTTGGATATGCGAGGCCTTCTGCCTTTCCATATGAAATTTGAGATCATTTTTTCTATCTCTGTGAAGAACACTGTAGGGATTTTAATTGGAATTGCATTAAATCTATATATTGCCTTTGGTAGGATTGTCATCTTAACAATGCTAATTCTGCCTATCCAGGAGCATGGGAGGTCTTTTGATGTTCTCAAGTCCTCCTCAATTTCTTTTTTGAGAGTTTTTATATTTTTGTTGTATAGATCTTTTAATTCCTTGGTTAATGTTATTCCAAGGTATTTTTGTTGTTGTTGTTGCTATTTCTTTTTCTGTATCTTTGTCATTTGCATACAGAAATGCTACCGATTTTTGTGCATTGATTTTGTATCCTGCTACTTTGCTATAGGAGTTAATCACCTTCAGGAGTTTTGGTATGGAGTCTTTCGGGTCTGTTATATATACAATCATGTCATCAGCGAATAGAGCTAACTTAACTTCTTCCTTTCCAAATTGTATCCCTTTTACTTCCTTCTCTTGCCTTATTACTTGGGCTAGGACTTCCAGAACTATATTGAAAAGCAGAGGTGAGAGAGGACATCCCTGTCTTGTTCCTGATCTCAATGGGAATTCCTCCAGTCTCTCTATTAAGTATTATTTGGGCCTTTGGAGCTTTGTATATCGCCTTTATTATGTTAAGATGTGAACCGGCCATGCCGATTCTCTCCAATGTTTTGATCATGAAGTGATGTTGTATCTTGTCAAAGGCCTTTTCTGTATCTATCGAAATGATCATGTGGTTTATATGTTTCAGCTTGTTTATGTGGTGTATTACATTGACAGATTTTTGTATGTTGAACCACCCTTGTGTTCCTGGGATAAATCCCACTTGGTCGAGGTGGATAATGCTTTTGATGTGTTGTTGGATTCGGTTTGCGAGTATTTTGTTCAGGATATTTGCATCTATGTTCATTAGGGAAATAGGCCGGTAGATTTCTTTTCTTGTGGCATCTCTGCCTGGTTCTGGGATTAGGTTGATAGTAGCTTCATAGAAGGAGTTGGGTAGCTTTCCCTGTTCTTCAATTGTGTGGCACAGTTTTAGGAAGATTCGTTTGAGTTCTTCCATGAAGGTTTGATAAAATTCGGCTGGGAATCCATCTGGTCCTGGACTCTTCTTTTTTGGGAGGTTTATTATTATTTTTTCAATCTCTGTGAGTGTGATGGGTTCATTGAGGTTCTTAATCTGCTCTGAGTTTAGCTTTGGTAGATGATATGCATCCATGAATTTATCCATCTCCTCCACATTTTCCAGTTTTGTGGAGTAGAGGTCTTTGAAATAAGTCCTGATGATTCTGCCAATTTCACTGATGTCTGTTGTGATCTCTCCTTTTTCATTTTGAATTTTGTTAATTTGGAGTCTCTCCTTTTTTTGCTTGATTAAATTGGCCAGAGGATGGTCAATCTTCTTTATGTATTCAAAGAACCAGCTCTTTATTTTGTCAATTGCCTTAATTATTTCCTTGGTTTCCAATTCATTAATTTCTGCTCTGATTTTAATTATTTCTTTCCTTCTGGAGCTCTTTGGATTGGATTTTCTTGTTTTTCCAATGTCTTTAGGTGGATGGTTAGGCTATTGATTTGGGATCTTTCTGTCTTTTTTATGAAGGCATTGAGTGCTATGAATTTTCCCCTGAGGACTGCCTTCATTGTGTCCCATAAGTTTTGGTATGATGTGTTCTCATTGTCATTCAATTCCAGGAATTTTGCAATTTCATTTTTTATTTCATCCAGTATCCATTTATTGTTTAAGAGTGTGCTATTCAGTTTCCAGTTGCCGTTGGGGTTCTTGTTGGTTTTTTTTTGTTGTTGATTTCTAAGAATATAGCATTATGATCTGATATCATGCAAGGAATTATGTCGATTTTCCTAAATATGTGGAGGCAGTCTTTGTGACCCAGTATATGGTCTATTTTAGAGAATGTTCCATTGGCTGCTGAGAAGAATGTGTAGTCTGTGGATGTGGGATGTGAAGTTCTGTAGATGTTTGTAAGGTCTAAGTGCTCTATGGTTTTGTTGAGCTCTCTTACTTTCCTGTTGAGCTTCTGTTTGGATCATCTGTCTATTACTGATAATGGTGTGTTAACGTCCCCAGCTATGATGGTGTTGTGGGTTATTTCTGTTTTATTGTCAAGTAGGTTTTGTTTTATGAACTGGGGTGCCCCTGTGTTTGGTGCATACAGATTCATGATTGTAATATTCTCTTGATGGATTGTTCCCTTTATAAGTAGGAAATAGCCTTCTTTGTCTTTTTTGATTGTTTTTGGTTTGAAGTCAATTTTATCTGATATTAATATAGCTACACCTGCTTGTTTCTTATTCCCATTTGCTTGGAATATTGTTTTCCACCCTTTCACCCTGAGGAGGTTTCTGTCTTTAGGGGTAAGGTGGGTTTCTTGAAGGCAGCAGATTGAGGGGTCTAATTTTTTGATCCACCCTATTAGCTTGTGTCTCTTTTTAATTTTAAATTTTAATTTTTTAATTTACTTATTTTTTTTTAAATATTTTTTGTTCATATTTTATTTATTTATTTGAGAGCAACAGACACAGAGAGAAAGACAGATAGAGGGAGAGAGAGAGAATGGGCACTCCAGGGCTTCCAGCCACTGCAAACGAACTCCAGACGCGTGCGCCCCCTTGTGCATCTGGCTAACGTGGGACCTGGGGAACCGAGCCTCGAACCAGGGTCCTTAGGCTTCAGAGGCAAGCGCTTAACCGCTAAGCCATCTCTCCAGCCCAGCTTGTGTCTCTTGATGGGAGAATTAAGGCCATTAATATTTAGGGTGATGACTGTGAGATTTGATTTGATTCCTGCCATGTTGTGGTGGTAGAGGTGTGTTGGCATTTCCATGGAATTTAAAATTGTTTCTGTCTACACTGGGTTTGGTTGCTGTGATCTGCTTCTTGTAGGCATTTGTGTTTGGTTATTTGTTTCTTCTCTGTGGAGAATTTCCTGGAATACTTTCGGTAGGTTTGTTTTTGTGTTCATATATTTGTAAAGCTGAGTTTTGTCATGGAAAGTTTTTCTTTCACCATCTATTGTAAGGGAGACTTTTACCGGGTAGAGTATTTTGGGTTGGAAGCCATAGTTTCTTGGAGTTTGGAGAGTATCATTCCAGGCCCTTCTAGCTTTCAGGGTTTTCATTGAGAATTATGAAGTAATTCTGATGGGGTTTCCTTTGAAAGTGGTGTGCTGTTTTTCCCTAGCTGCTTTTAGGATTTTCTCTTTGGTGTCAATGTTTAGAGTCTTAATGATAATATGCCTTGGGGAGTTTCTCCTTTGGTCTAGTCGGTTAGGAGTTCTGTTTGCTTCTTGTATCTTGAGGGCCTTTCTTTAAGAGATGGGGGAAGTTTTCTTCAATTATTGTGTTAAATAAGTTCTCCATGCCTTTGGTCTGAAATTCTTCTCCTTCTGGTATTCCAATGATTCTGATATTAGGATGTTTAAGTGTATCCCACAATTCTCTCATGTTTTGTTCACAGGAACTTTTGAACTTACTGAAATTTTTGGACTCTTGAACTGTTTCTGCCATCCTGTCTTCCAGATCAGAGTTTCTATCTTCCACTTTGCTGACTCTATTCTTGAGAGCCTCTAGCAAGTTTTGGACTTCTTCAATTAAGTTTGTATTTTCTACTACTTTCCTATGTACCACTTCCATCACTCTGTCCAGCTCCCTTTTCATCTCATTTTCTGATTTTCTTGATGATTCTTGGAATTAATCCTTGCATTTCTTTATGGTTTCATTTAGTGTGGCCAGCTGATTTTTAAGGTCTTCTTTTTTTTCACTCTCCCTCAACTCTCTTAGCTCTCTTTGAATTCCTTCTAGTGTCTTATCATATTGCTCTATCTTAGTGATGGTAGCATCCACACGATTATCTGTCCTTTGTAGCTTTCCTGCCAGTTCTAGCAGTAGGTTGGTCAGGGTTGCATTCTTCATAGCTTCCACTTGATGTTCTGATCCTAAACACTCTTCTATGTTTTGGTTAGATGTAATCCTTGTTGGACTGGGTGATCTGTCTGGATTTTCTTGCATTTTATTTTTCATGTTATTTCTTTTGCTCTGTGGTCTACCCATGTCAGTGTATGGGCAGGTAGGTGGGTGGAGCAGCCCGGGATCTAGCTTAATGAGCATCCAAGGCAGCCTGGGGCAGTTGCAAGCAGCCTGGGTTTTTGCTCTCTTTTGCTAAAGCCATCTATCTATAGCCTGACAGGGGTGCCAAAGTAGCCTGAATTCTCACCCAGTAATGCACCAAAGCTGCCTGCCTTTCAGTTTGGAGGTGGACTGAGGTAGCAAGCCCTGAAGCTGCCCAAACTCTGGCTGAGAACGCTGGGACCTGCAAACAGTCTGCACTCTCCCGCCTCAGGGGAGTGTGTGGTGGGTGGCGATCGACAGGTAGGGGATGGCTCCTGAGCTGGTGCTAGTGACTCAGTGTGGACTTGTGTGGTCCTTGCTCTGGGACTGGGCCCACTGCACGTGCAGTTGTAGTGTAGAGGCAGGTGATGTGGGCACGGGATTAGGACACAGCAGAGTCTGGACAGTGGGCAAATGATGGGAGCACAGCAGCAGGGGATCTGGCAGCCACCTAATCATGGCAGAGGTGGCCCCCGTATGCATGCGAACCGAGCACAGTGTGGCTGGCCAACTCGCAAGATCAGAGCACAAAGGCAGAGGTCGCCACGTCAGTGCAGCAGGCTGGTGGGCATGGGATGGGCTGGCGGTTGCGTGATTGGAGCACAGCCATGTGCGGGGCACGGGGCGCGCAGGGCATGGGGCATGGTGATGTGTGCTTCCCTGTTTTTCCCTACTCTGTGCCCTCCCACTGGCAAAAAGACCCTGATATCCCTTAATTTCTTGCCTTTCTTTCCTGGTATCTGGAGTGCAGCTAGGCGGTCGCCATCTTGGCCGGAAATCAAGTCAAATTTTTAATTCTTAAATACCTGTATAATAATCCTGTCAAAGTCATGACAATGTTCCTCAAATCTTCAGATAGAGCACATAATACTTACCTGTCCAGATAATTTGCATGGCTAAACCCTCTAGTTTCAGCTCACCTTTGCTTGCCATTTGTGTCATTATTTGTATAGCAAAGGCATATAGTTGTTATCCAAGTGAATAAACTTCATATTATATAGTGAGTAGGTTAATAAAATTTTACATTCTTAACATAAGTGGACTATGATTAACTAAATAGTGATTTTTAGTATCTATTTGTTTTTGAAATATTTCATACTTGAATGATCTTGTCCAGGTTTATTTAATGCTAAACTGGTGATTGTCAACTTCAGTTGTCAGTAGAAATTTAGTGCATATAAAATAATTCAAATGACTAAATATACAAATAATCTTCTTTGATTTAATGACTTACAGAGTAAAAATATGTTCATAATATAAGTTAAATCAAAATGGCATGTGGATCTGTGGTGTTTTTAAGACCAATGGAGCCTCCCTCTGCTCTTGATTTGGCAGTAACCAAAGGTTACTAAGGTGCTGGAAGCTCACGGCCACACCAAATATCCACTGAGTAGCAAACTTTTTCTTTCTTTCTTTCTTTCTTCCTTTCTTTCTTCCTTCCTTCCTTCCTTTCTTTCTTTCTTTCTTTCTTTCTTTCTTTCTTTCTTTCTTTCTTTCTTTCTTTTTTGTTGGTGGGAAAAAAGGAGGTTTATTTTGGCTCACAGGCTTGAGGGGGAAGTTCCATTATGGCAGAGAAAATGACGACATGAGCAGAAGGTGGATATCACCCACTGGCCAACATAAAGGGGACCACAGCAACAGGAGAGTATGCCAAAGATTGGCAAGGGGAAACTTGCTATAACACCCATAAACCCACTCCCAACAATACACTGCCTCCAGGAGGCTTCAATTTCCAATTGCCATCAGCTAGGGAACCTAGCATCCAGAACCCCCAGTAAAGCAAATTGGTTTTTATTTTATGAATTTCATGAACAACATTCATAGACAATAGATGGTTAAGTTTAGAAAAAATTTCTTATAGAGCTAGTAGAAATAGCACTTATATGGCTTAAGATAAGGGAAAACAAAGCATTTACCCAAGAGTTTTTTCTCAAAATTGAGGAAGCCTAACTAGAGACCCAGATGGGGGTCCTTTATTAAAATTTACATGAAGACTCTGTTGGTCAGTCCTGGCCCTATCTATTTTGTGCAGGTGACACCATGTTTCCAGGAAAAGGAATGACCTCATCTTTGCTTTTTTGGAAGAGTCAAAGAAAAACCAGATAATTCTGTTATATTCCTAGGGAGGCTACACTCACTACTTTGAGAAGGAGAAATGGAAGAACCAGGTTCTCTCACCACAGGCTCCAGGAGATTACTTGTTTTTACTTTCATGGGCCCTGTTACACTCAATATATTTAAGTGGCTTAGGGTATACACAAAAGAATCACTGACATATGAAGATAGACATGAGTCCTTGTTTTGAAAAGGGAAAGTCTCTTTTACAGTGTGCTTCCTCTATTGCTTTTTCATGCTTACCCATATATTATTTTCCCAATCTTTTGTGTATAGACTAATGAAGATGTGCTCAACTTCACCATAACTGTCCTTTGCCCACTTAGATTTCTGGCCTCATTGTGGAAAGTGAACATTTTGAGGCTTGTGTTGACTAGAACTCTCCAAGGCTGACATGTACCTGAGAGTATCTCAAGACAAGATTCAAAACAGCTTGCCCAATTTTTCCTGAAAATGAAAAAGCAATTCACCATTCAGCCTGCACTTTGGACACTGTCAATACAATTCATAAAGATGTAGTAATTATACATACTATTGGCTAGCAAATATTTTTCAAGAACAAAATTAAGATCTAAACATAATTCTATGTTTATATTTTATACCTCATAAAATTAACCTTTTATTCATTCATTGTGAAGGCATATAAAATAATATAGGATAATCCACATATTTTTATAGGAATGAAGTATAAATATGCCTGATAGACATTATTCCTCCAGTGGGTGAGGGTGCTGAGCTGATCTACTGCAGTTACTTTAATTTTGACTGTTCTTTGGCAAATAAACAAAACATAAATGTGTACAGATATCTCTCTTTGCTGAGCAATTTCACTGTAGCCTATAATTGCATTGCTATTAGTGATAAATTCTGATTTACAGCTTAATTGGCCAGAAGTGAATACAGCCTCAAGGTCATTGCAATAAAGATAGCAGGAACTTTAGGGAGGTACATAAGTTAAGCCAGAAATTGTCTGGTGCACTGAATGGAGAAGCTGTGTTTAAAATATTGGAATACAACATGGGCCCATATTATGCAGTGCTGACTCCATACATATAACACAAAAGGTCAATTTGAAGTGCTCACAGAGGTCCTGCAATAAAATATTTTATATTTAACAACATGACTCTGCTGCTTTTTCCCTACAAGGGAAGCCAATAATTACATGATGCCAAAGGGATTAAAAATGGGCCAATTAAAGCCTCTAGGAAAGTTAAGCTTTAAAAGAAATGCAGCAGAAAATTGGAGAAAATAGAAGCAAGAGTTTCAGAAACCAAGAATTGCATATGGAGCCAATGCATTAGGGATGACCAGTTTTTTCTCTAAAAAATACATAGGAAAGCTCAGGTGGGGAGTACTTCTGAGTCAGCTAGGAGAAATAGTATCAACGACATTTACTGAGAACTATGAAGTTCTGTATAGTCAAATATAGATTGAAATACATAAAAGACATCTTTATATTTGCTTCAAAGCAGAAAGGGAGGGGAAATTCTTGATCCATGGACAATTGATTTTTGAAGAATACCCAACTTTTAAAGGAGAAAATAGCATATACAATTATGTTAGAATAAAAGACTCAAATGAGCCTGGTCCCTGGAGACATGAACATAGTGAGACCATATAAGCATTTTCAACTGCCTATACTTGAAGAAACACTGGAATGCTAACAAACTTCTGCTATTAATAACCGTGTTGTCACCAGGGATTCGAACATATTTGCTTTGTTAAAGAAGTCTTTAAAACTTCTTAAATAATATTTAAATCTGATTACAGTTATTAGATTATATATGCATTATATGCTAACAATGCAATCAACATTTAATAAAGCACAGGCTCAGATATAGTCTATTTTCGTTGGCTTCATATATTTGAATTCCTATCAGCAGTTACATGAAACAGAAGGAAATATCCTAAGGAAGGGAAATTTGTTGGCACAGGGTGAAGGTTAAGACCACATGTAAGTTCCAATGCTCTTTTCTTTAGGCATTGACATGTAGCCCTGGTCAGAAGTCTCCAGGGAATGACACTGTCATGGGAGAGAAAAGAAACAATATCTCACGTAAAGTATCCCTTGCAGGCTTTCATAACATGAATTGGTTTGCTTTCATGTATAGACTTTTTCATCCCTTGAGATGAACTACAGCCACCAAGGTTTCAGTAAGTCTGTGAAATTAGGAATTTTTAAGAGATTATTCTTAGATTTGTGTTTTCTCCTTCTGGTGTTCTTTGTCATCATAAGCACTAGCTGTTAGAGGCTCAAGAGAGCCACAAAATCTCATTGTAAGTAAATTTATAGGCAAGCAAGGGCTTGTTGTAGACTAATACATTTAAGAAACATAGGCAACTAAGGGCAGTTCCGTCTGTTTAGACATTGCTGGGATCTGAAGCCTAGCTACTGGTATATTTTAGATAGCCCAGGGATACTCTGTAAGTAATTACTACCACCCAACTTCATAACTTTAGGAAGAATACAACTTTCAAAGACAAGTATTAAGAAATAAAGGTCAACTGTACTAAGTGAAAGGAGAAAGGTTAACAGAAAGATCAGTCTAACAGGAAGTAAGTCAGAAAAATAATGATGACAATAGAGATACAATTGATCATGCATAAGTAGTTAGATGAAAGTATTTGAAGATAAAACTTGACCTTAAATAATAAGCCTATTAATTACATGCATATTGATGTCTTGTAATGCCAGCTTGACTCAAGAGAAGGGACATGGATGATGATCAAGGCATAGTTTCAAAGTATATCATGTTTTCTGAAACCCCTGTGTATTTCTATACAATTTTCCCTTCCCAGAAATTGAATAGAGGTGCATATGGTGAGATAAAGCCTAGTGGTATGACTTTGAGTAGTCTCTATAATGCACAAGATATGTGACATGGAAGCTGGCTTTCAATCTCTTTGATATTAGATTTCCTCCCCTGGCCTATGAAGCTCATAGCACCTATACAGTTAGATTATTTCAAGGTCTCTTATTATGTAAGCACATTATGGTTTTATACATTTTCCCTCTCATGTGATATTTCATATTTAATATGCATATCTGGCTTCTTTGCCTTTCTCTTCAAAGTCATCCAATCTGACGCAGTTTGTAGTTATGGTGGCAACAACAGTGTGCTGTGCCTTGGGTATAGTTCGAGTAAGCACGGGTCAGTGTATGGGAAACTTGGTCCTCGTGGTGGTAGAAATGGGAGTTAGTGGACCCTTTTAGGGATGGTGCTTCTTGAGTCATTGAAGGTGCTTTCTATGAAGGATCTAAAGTAGTTGTTATGGTTAATATTTATTGTCAACTTGACAAGATCCAGAATCACCTAGGATATAAAACTCTGGTGATGTTTACAGGAAAGTTTATTGATTGGTTTACTTGAGGTGGTAAGATTCATCTTAATTCTGGGCTGCACCATTTCATGGGCTGGAATTCTGGACTGAATGAAGAAGAGAAAGTAAGCTGAACACCAGCATCCATCTTTCTCTGCTTCCTAACTGTGCAGGCAATGTGGTCAGACACTTCAAGGTTGTGCATCCATGATATTTCCTCATCATGATAAACTATACTCTCAGCTTGTTTGTCAAAATAACCTTTTCTTCCTTTTGTTGCTTGTGCAGTTACTTTGCCACAACTAAGAGAAAAGTAATACAGTAGCTCTCTCAGAAGTTTTATTTTAGAAGGTACAAGTCTGGTCTGTCTTTCTGCTGTATGTGGATTGAAATGTGATTACTTTCTGTGGAAGGGGCCCATGAACCGACCCTGAGGTGAGTTCACACTGCATATTGAATGTTTGTGAGTTAAGCTGACTGGGTTTCGATGTAGACAGATCAAAATAGGACTTTTAGAAAAGGAATATAGGATTTACATTTACATTGTAGATTGAGGGTTAAGGTAGAATTCAAAAAGTGATAGCAAAATGCCAACAAAAGGAATTTATATAAGGTTTCCTTTACAGATTATAATGGTTTTATGAAAACTACCTGGAACACCAGAGTTAAACCAGTTCTTATTAGTCTTCAAGTTCCATTAAGTTGAAATTCTATTTCACTTGCTGTCACATAACTCTTACAAACCACAGAGTCTGGCACATGGCAGTCACTGACCAACTGGCTGTTAGAAAACATGTTTAATATTTGCAGCATACTTAACATGAATCAAGAAAAGAGGCAAGGAAAAAAAAAAAAGACAAGATAAGAAAACAGGCAGAAAAAGCACTACTGAGAGTACATTGTGGATTTGATTCCAGAGGTTGGGAATGTTAATTCACAGAAATGGGAAACAGGGCTCTGGTGGGTTTACCTTTCATTGTTACATTCTTTTGACAATGGATCATCCATGGTAGTGGGTCAAGGAAGAGCGAGGCAACCCCATTTCTACTTCTGTTTTAGCACTTGCAACACTAACACCAAGGAGTTCAAGGAGTGTTTCAGTGAGAGGGAGAGGCAGAGGAGTGAGGGGGAGGGAAAGGGAGAGTGCTAGATGTGACAGAATGTATCAGAGTAGGGATTCACAGGATGCCTAGTTACAAGGTAAGCAATCTATTTAAGGTTCTTAAACTATGACTAAACTTGCAAAGGAAAGGAAGTTAATAATTGTCTTGCAAAGTTAATTCTTATTGTGTACCTAGGTCAATCTCAGGCATTTTAATGAGCTATAAGGAATTACCATGATCTTTTCACATACTGATTAATTCTTGAGAAGTGTATTTAAAGTATTATAAGCAATTATTTTAACATGTTGGAAATTAGTTTTATAAAAATGGTTTTAACTTATCAAGGGAGTTTTTGAGTTTTTCATGGGAATTTCACTGGGTTTAGAGGCTAGACATATGATTTGAAAGTCGGACTTACAAATTCTTTATTTCCTATCCCAGGAAATGTCTATGCTATAAAGCTCAATGATGCTCATTTCCCTTCTTTGTTCTTTAAAAGAGCAGGGCGGTCTCATCATACAAGGCATCAAAGTTGTCTTAGGAATTAGCACTTTCTGTGAGGGTTTTTTGTTCTAAAAATTGTATCCATTTTTTTATGATGAATTTAATTAAAGGTTGATAAAGAATATAAAGCTAATGCTAGAAAGCATCTTAAGTGCAAAACAATATGACCAACAAATGGCATCTAATGATGGTTAATATTTATAAAGGAGCCCTTACTTCATTTGACATTAAGTGGCATAGTTATTTAGTCATTGTAATACACACAATGGGAAACTTATTTCCTTTTTGTTTTGTTAGGTATATTATTTGTACAACATAATGTATTTTAATATGGCATTTTCATACACCTTTATAAATTGATAATTTTCTTGCTTTTAACTATGTAATCAGAATATTATGATAATATTTGCTAAATAAATCAACTTCTTTTTTTGGCTCAACAAGTTTAGTTAAAGCTGTTTACATGAAGCAGTTGTGAGGGTTGTTTACAGGACCATGAGCAACTTACCAAGGGCTGGAGCACTGACGAAAATGTCATTCCCCCATCCCATGAGGGAACAGTGACAGGCCTAATCTAGTACAAGTCCTTTGAACATAACCACCAAGAATATGAAGACAAGCTGGGCCTGGTGGTGCATGCCTTTAATCCCAGCACTTGGGAAATAGAGGTAGGAAGATTGCCATGAGTTCGAGGCCACCCTGAGATTACATAGTGAAATCCAGGTCAGCCTGAGCTAAAGTGAGACCTTGCCTCAAAAAACAAAAGAAAAAAAAAAAAGAAGAAGAAGAAAACAATACGAAGACAGCAGCCATGTCATGTCAGGACTCCATCCTTTCCTTCATCTTTTACATTATTTCTTCCCCTTCTTCCTCAGCGTTCCCTGAGCCATGCTAGAAATGATAGAGTTGCCCTATGCAGTGCCTAGCACTCAACAGTCACTTATTCTTAGCATGTTGATAAGCTTTGAGTCTCTCTTGTTGTCTCTCATAAATGATGCCCATTGCAAACAGAAGCTTCTCTGGGCAAAGCTGAGAGTTGCACGAATCTATGGGTATAAACACAGGTATTTAGAATGCAATTTTGTGCGTATATTTTGTTCATTTAGCAAAACAACAGAGGTAGTTTCCCTGCCTATGACTTCACCAGCCTTGGATTTTTGACCAACTTTATAGTGCCAGGCATGAATTCTCTCCTATGGGATGGCTGTCAATTCCAACCAAAAAGCAGTTGGTTACCCATATAATAGTCATGCCATTATTATTGCACCAGTGGCACATCTTGCCAGCTCCATAGTGGTGTGCACAGGATCCTAAGCTGGGTAAGACTATTGATAACATTTCTTCACAAACAGTCTGCATAACACCTTTTCACGCTATATGTTTCAATTGCCTTCTTGTTGCAAGGACAAAATACCTGACAAAAATCAGGGAAGGGATATTTATTTCCTTTTGCTTAACAAGGCCAGGTTACTGTCCATCATGGAGGGGAAAGCAAAGCAGCAGGAGCTTGAGGCAGCAGGTCAGGTTCAGCCCTGTAACCCATCTTTAAGGTGGGTCTTCCCATGAAAATAGCCCCTCACAGGCATGCCAGGAAGCTGCTCACATAGTCCCTCAAAGGTGATTCAAGGTCCTGTCACATTGACAATTAGTATATTCCATCACACTATGAAAGCCAGCCAACAGACAGGATACTTTCCATTCAGTTCCAGCTTGACATGTGTATGTTCTCCAACCAAAGCGTGTGCTATCTTCAATAGATATGTTTTTGCTTATCCACCGAGTTTTTGCTCTTGTTATTTTCCTCTTTGTTTCTTGATGTTTTGTGCTTTTTAGATACCCTATATGTAACCCACACTGATCTAATCTTGCTGTGTAGTTCAGAATAGCCTTATAATTCTCCGGGTTTTCCTCACAAGGGCTGCTTTTTACAGACATCGCCAACCCATTGCCACTGGGTATTATTTCCTGAATTTCAGTCATTCATATAACTCAAATCAATCCTTACAGCCACAAATCATCAATAATTATTTGAATGTCATTTTTTCTATATTGATTCAGTCTTTTTAAAACTTGTCATTGACATAAACCAATTGCTAGCAAATAAAGAAATTGATATGTTAATCATCATAATTTTAATAGGCATTAAATTAACTAAATAGAAATTCTTAAAAAAAATTTAAAAGTAAATTTCAAGGGTTAAGTTACAATTAAATACATATAAATATTTCCTACAATATTCTCCTACATCACCAGTGCAAACATCCACAATTTGGGAAACATCATGTATTCTGCCTTCCGTCACAGGGATATGAGTTTGACCCATGGGTCAGAGTACACAGAGGAAAATTCAGTCCTAAAGACTACTGAAAATTCTCCTTTGAAATGTTGAAAGTACTAAGGATTTGTGTATGCTTCTGCATTTCTAGCATTTTAATTTTTGTGTGTTTTACAATGAATATATTGCACAGAGGTTTTTTATAATTTGTAAATATAAGATGGGATGGGGCATAATAAACTTTACTAATAGAATGGGAAATGTTAGGAAGTCTTCCTTATAATACAATTTGCTTCTGTTTTTCTTCTTCCACTCTGTGTCTGGCTATGTGGCTTTAGGTTCAATCATGAGAATCTGGGTCAATGTTTATAGTCATTGTCCTGTGTCTCTTGGTCTTTAAAACAATCTTACAGTTTTTGAGTTCAGATATATTCAATAAAAATGTATCAATATATGCATACCAAAACAATAGTTTATTCAAAATTATATTAAATAATTAGGTAATGGAATTCAAAGGGGAAAGAAAAATATGATCTAATATTTGATTTTAATTTTATTTAAGAAAACATGACTTTCCATAAATCATAGTGTCATCACACCTGGACAGACCTACAGTTGTTAGTGAAGCTTATTTGAACTGATATGAGAATGTTTGTCCTCATTATGCTAGTGAGCACGAACAATGTGATATATCATTACATGCTATCATATACTGCCCCACATAGTTTATATATTTCCTTGGTGCAATCTTAGTAGATCTTTTTCTGATACTGATAAAGCTTCAAAAACTTCAGTGTAGACAAAGGAGGTGGACATGTAGGCCACTCCCTACACAACGTGTAAGAGTATGTCTGATGTCTGCTACTAAGCAGCTGTATTTAATGAAAATCCATAAAACTAAAATCCAATATAGGTTTGTCTACTATTTACTAAGATTATAGAAATGTAAAAACAGATGGTTTGATAATCTTATATATTGGTTCTCTAAATGTTAACAAAAATATATATCACATATCATGATATATTCAAATATAAATTATATTTTGATACCTTCCACTTCAAGTAAGATTTAAGCTGTTCTTTTCTACATGTGGCTATGTGTAAGACAATTAATGATTCCTAAGGATTAGGTGACTATATTTAAAATTTATCTTTTTTGATGAACAGCTGCTAAGCAAATCAGGATTTAGAACTAACTAATGCATAGCTGTCATTCAGGAGTTTTGACAAATGTGAGCTCCGTTTATTCACAAAGGTTATACTATGAGACTGGCACATTTTGCTGAGATCAGGGACCTGAAATAACAAGCTCATAGTCTTGTCTCATAAGACAGAGACAGACCGTCAGTGAAGCCTGCGCCTTAAGTTACCATTGAGGGACAACTTTAAAAGAGATAACATGACATAGAGCAGGAGTTAACACTAAAATGGAAAAATCTAAACCAGGAAGATTTTGTGCTAAGAATGGTAACAGACTTAGAGGAAATATGAAGCCAGTTTTTTATGTACTCACTGATGTCACCCTTGAAATTGCTTAATAGCAAAGTTCAAGTGGATGTTAATGTATAGGATGTCATAAAAAAGAATTATTAACTGACCACCATTCTTATATGTTTTAATATGAATAAGAAACTTAATGGTAACAAGATGAAAATTCTTTGGGATTTGGGATTTTGCAGCTTCTAACACTATAGTGATGCATATGCATAGTCTGTGCCAACAGCCCTCCACGTTCACCAGAAAAGCTGTTCTCAAATGTAAAATGCAAACCAGTGTACCTTAGCACACTGAGAAAATCATGACCAGTAAAACTGTTCCCAGCTTGAAGCTGGGTTTGGACATTTCTGTAAGTCAGATGAGGGGAGTTGGTATATTTTTAGAATAGAAGTGTCAATAAGGTCATTTTGAAGACATTAGTCTGACTTCCCATAATTTATTTATAAATTCACAATGTGGTTATTTACATACATATTCATATATTTCACTTTCTCACTGGAGTCTGTGTGTGACCCACACAAAGTCCTTGGTTCACTATCTTAGGTAGGGAAATAACCTTAATATCTTACCCACAATGTGACTTTCCCAAGGACTGGATGTTTCTATACTCACAATGAAGCAACTTAAATAGAGGCAAAAATTTCTTTTTAGCTTGTGTTTGCAGGTGTCCATGTGTGTAAGTGGGGGTACATACACACCATAGTTTGTGTGGAGGTCAGAGGACAGACAGCCTTGTGTGTTGATCCTCATGTCTTTGTGTTCTCACCTTCTTTGAGGCAGGACTCTTTTCTTTTATTTTCTCTTCCCTTTCTTTTCTTTTTTAATGCTATATAAACCAGGCTATGTGGTCCAAGGTTTCCAGGGTTCACCTATCTTTTGAGGTAGGACTGGGATGATAGGTGTTTACTAGTGCATCTGGCTTTACGTGAGCCCTGGGGCTATGAATTTGGGTCATCACCATAGTACAACAAGTGCTTTATCTTACTGAGTCATGTCCACAGACCAAGGCTAATTTTTTGTTTGTTTGTTTGTTTTTAGTTGTGTCTGTATTCTGTACTTAAGAACACATACCTCTGTTAAATTATGGAAGCTGAGGGATAAGTGCCTGTGGCGGTTTGGTTCCAAATGCTAGGTTCCCAGCTGTTGCAGATTTAGGAATTAACACCTTCGGGATGCAATGTATTGTTGGGGGCAGGCTTATGGGTGTTATAGCCAGTTTCCCCATGCCAATGTTTGCCATACCTCCTGTTCCTGTGGTCCACCTTATGTTGGCCAGGGGGTGATGTCCACCCTCTGCTCATGCCATCGTTTTCCCTGCTGTTGAGGAGATTCCCCTCAAGCCCATAAACCAAACAACCCTTTTTTCCCCAAAAGCTGCTCTTGGTCAGATGATTTCTGCCAGCAATGCGAACCTAAGTGCAACAGTGCCAAAAGGCAGAAAGGAGCAGTATAAACTAAGAAGTCAGGGAAAAAAGATGGCAGGAGACTTGGACATTATAACGGCAGAATCTCTTAGTCATTCTGTTGCTGGTGCTTATTGCTTGTGGACATGAGGCTCCATTGCTATTCACAGCCGTGTCACATTTGAGCATCCATGGTCCTTAATTGCTTTGCAGTTTGCCACAAGCAGTGCAGACTTTTAGTAAACAAGGCACTGGAAAATTTGCTGTGGCAGGGCTTACATTTTTATTGCAGTTTCTTTTTGGTTAGTTAAATCCATTTTATCATTGATACAGTTAATGGCTTATTTATTTGATAATTAGTATAAATTGCTCACTTTTAGAGTTACACATCTTTAAAAATTATAATAGATCAAGGAATTGTGAGTAGGCACCCTCAATTTAGTAAATTATACCTTAAAGCACTTTAAATAATTTTTTACTCTATGTTCTCTTGTGAAGAAAAAGTTATTTTCTTAATTTCTCCTTGTAAAAATACATAAATATTAGCACTTATGTACTTATTAAGGCTATTGAAATAAGGATTATTGTAGTCCATGAGCAAACATCTCACCTAAATTCCATGTACCAATGTTCATATTTAAGTTATATTGATGAGAGATTATTAAACAGAAAGTTTTAATTATCTAGTGTATGGCTAAGACAAAGAGGTGAGGAAGAGTGAAATGAAATTTCCCCTATTTATATTTTAAAATGAAATGCTAATTTTAGATTAGTTTCAGATATGTAGAAAACTGCCAGTATAATAAAGTTTCCTTATAGTGAAACCCCATTTCCATAATCATTATTTGATATTAGTGTATTTATCCTAATGCATGAAATAGAATTAATACATTATTTATTAACTAAAGTCCAAATATTTTTCATGTTTTTTCCAGTTTTTTTAAAATTTTTATTAACATTTTCCATGATTATAAAAAAATTATCCCATGTTAATACCCTCCCCCCCCACTTCATGTTTTCTTAGTGTTTATCTAATGTTAGTTTTGAATCATAATTCCATCCAGGGTAGCACATCATATTTAATCATCATGGAGCTTAGGTTGGTCTTACCTATGCCAGTATACGTGTTCAATTGGGATATTAATGAAAACATTTGTGTGGTTTAGAGAGATGGCTCAGTGGATGAAGCCTATGTCTTTGTCACTCAAGTGTGAGTACCTGAGTTCATACCAAGAATCTACATAAAGTGGCTAGTATCTATAACCCTTAAGGCAAGAATAGAGTTGGAAATAGAAGAAAAACCCATTGCTCAGGCACAGTTCAGCTACCTTGATCAACACAACGGTATACAATGAGAGACAGTGCCCCATATTTCAGCTTGTCCTCTGACCTCTACATATGTGCTAAGGCATGAGATCAAGAACATGTGCACACATTACACACACATTATGGTGGTTTAACTTATGTCCTCCATAGCATGATATGTTAGTGATGAAGCCTCAACATTTATTCCCAGCTGATATAATCTTTGGGAAATGGAGCTTGGCAGGAGGACTGTGGAGGTAGACCTTGAACCTCATTACTCAGAGCTAGTTCAATCTTGCTGCTACTTTCTACCTGATGTGATAAGATGTGACAACCAGCCTTTTCTCTGCCATGATACAACTTCCACTCAAAACTATAAACTAACCTAAACCCTTTCTTCCCATCAGCTTGTTTTGGGTGAGTGTTTTTTATACAGGAATGAGAAAGTAAGTGCTACACACACACATACACACACACACACACAAACACACACAAACACACAATGCAACACTGAAAAAGTTATTTATTTTCACATTATTTGGTTGAAAATACAACCACTTACTTGTTTTCTAAATTGTAAATATGATATAAGAAAATTTTGTAGAGAAAAGCACACATGAAAAACTTATATCAACACACACATTAATGTACATACATAAACATATATCCAGTTATTATTATCTTTTTAAATCCCTCAAAGACCATGTGTGTTAATAACTTAAAGTCTATTCAGGCACAGCCTTGACATCTACAGCCTCTTCTATAGTACATTGGAAAAATGTATATGGGGAATATCTTTTGATAACTACTATAACACTATTACTATACATTAGATTAATAAGTGTGTCTTCATGACAATTTCATAATAAATTTCATTCTAAAAGTTGATACTTAATGCAAATAAAGGTAACTTTTTCCAACACTATCACCAGAAACATTGATACAGGGTCTTTTCTCTAGTTCACTGCTTGAAACCTAGAGCCTAATTTAATATTTTAATTGGGTAGTAGAGCATTTGTGACAAGGGTCTCAATAAACTATTCAGTAAAACTATTAATAAGTTTGAATAACCACGGAAAACCCCTAAATAAAGATATCATAAATGGGTCAAAGGAAAGAGAGAATAAAACCACATAATAATTGTGTATGTGGCTAATGGCTACCCTAATGAGCAACATATATAAATCACATCCCATTACCATACATTTTGAAGCAATATGCTTCTGTTAAACTCATTTTTATGTGATCATTTTGATATTTGATGCAGACACTTGGTTAATTCAGTGGAGAAAGAATGTTTGTAATTGATTCTTTGTTGATGTAGATTAATATGCTTGAAAACACATACTCTTTCATGATAGAAAGTCCTATGCAGGCTGCTGGGGGATAATAATTATCAACAGTTTTACTCAGCAGTGCACATGTGGAGCCACATACATCTGGCCAGCTAGGCAAAATGTGCCTGTGGGTGCAATAATGACATCATTCTTATGGGGGTAGCTGTTATCTGATTGAATATGAGGCCCATACAACAGGCAGAAATCCATGCCAAGTACTGAAAATCTAGTCAAATGCCAATGGCTGGGAAGGTCATAGACCCTACAGGGAAGTTAATGCTGTTGTTTGCCTAAGTGAGTATGTTATGCTCATCACATTGTCCTCAAATTATTTTTTATTAGTTCTATACACAGTGTATACAGTCTTGTTGGTACCATCATTGGCCTCCTCCCTGTCCTCCCCCCTTCACAGGGACCCTCCTCATTGGGTAATATAGGTCATGCACTGTGGGGCTAGCCATCAGTTATGGGTAAGAGGCAATGTCTGTGCTTAATGACACAACAGTGGCTCTAACATTCTTTCCAACCCCTCTTCCACAAATTTCCCAGAGCCATGTTGGGTTCATTTTAGGTCTGCTTTGGTGATGAGGTCTTAGGAATTTCTGTGTCTCTGGATATCTGGTGTGGCAGGAGTTGAGTATTCTCTGTGTGTATCTCCTTCACCCTTGTGCTGGTACTGGGTTCACCAAGGAAGCAGAACTCTTGCTCATTTCCCCAATTGCTCTTAGTTACAGCTGGGGCCATTTTGATGGGCTGGTTCTTCCCTTAAAATCTGCGTCCATCTGAAAAAGAGAAGCAAATTCTCCAATTGAGTGTGAAGTTAGAGCCAGAAAAATGGGATATGTCCTTAGCTTAGTTCTCTTATCACTTTTGGTCAGAGAAGTTTCTTTTTTAGATGAGAGTGACTACTGGGGAGCTTCAAGAGTCATTGAACTGCTGAGAAGTGTGACAGGGGCTTAGCACCAAATGAAGCATGTTTATTACCACCCCTACCCAAGACCCAGAGAATACTGTGGAAGAGGTAGTAGAAAGAATGTAAAGGCCAGAGGAATGGGTGGAGTGCTTTGGGATTCTGACTTATAAAATAAACAAGTCAAAATATATCAAACTGGAAGGAGAACGAGTTGGAAAAGAAAAAAAGAGGTTACATGAAAGAGGTATGAGGAAGTGGAAACAAAAGAAAATAATGGGAGGAGATAGACTCAGAATACATTATGTACATGTATGAATTCTCAATAAACTGAAAAAATACATACTGATAAAGAGAAAACTCAGAAAATCCATTAGCCAAAAATAAAACGTGAAAAACTGATAATTATTTCAATTTTTATTAAATTCCAGATCACAGTTTTGCATGTAAGATCCAGAGGCATGTGATACAAGATATTAACTTTGTATACGAAAGTAGGGAAGTTAAATGCTTAACAGGGCAAAAAAAATAAATAAATAACATCAAAAGAAATGTAACTGGTAAAATAATCTTCATCAAAATCAAAACTTGCTTTTATACATTAATTTATTTGACAGAGAGAAAGAGGGAGAGAGAGAGAATGGGCATGCCAGGGTTCCAGCCACTGCAAACGAACTCCAGACACATGCACTTCCTTGTGCATCTGGCTTACATGGGTTGTGGGGAATCGAACCAAGTTCCTTTGGCTTTTCAGGCAAACACCTTAACTGCTAAGCCATCCCTCCAACCAAAACTTGCTTTTCTTAATGAAAAGATTCCTTTAAGAAAATACAAGACAGAACATTGGACATATTGTTTGTAGCAAATATCTCTTTTTATATTTTTATTTGTTTAATTTTAAATTTGGTGTGTGTGTGTGTGTGTGTGTGTGTGTGTGTGTGTGTGTGTGTTTGTGGTGGGTGTGGGGCCCACGGCAAATGAAGTCCAGATGCTTGTGCCATCTTTTTCACCTGCCTTTAAACAAGTATTGGGGAATTGAACCCAGGTTGGCATGCTTTCCAGGCAAGCTCTTTTAACCACTGAGACATCTCCCCAGGCCCCTGCAGAAAATATTTTTAAGTCAATGTACATACAGAACTAAAAAAAATAAAAAAAAAATAACAGTAGTAAGAAATGAATGACAACTGATAAATTCTTGAACAAGTACTTTACATTGCTCCTAAACATTCAGGAAAAGTTTTCTGCATTATTCATTTTACATTTACTAGCTAAAATGATGCAGATGAAAATCACTGTCTAACTAAAAAAAATTAAGTTCTGATAAAATCAAATGAGAATAACCATGTAAAATAATGTAAATCTTGTACCTTACCAGTGGGGTTTGGAAGGTCAAAATCACTTTGACAACTGTTTCACAGCTCCTCATGGATTTAAGCTTATGTCAACCATTCTAAACAGCAATTGTGGGAGAAAGGAAAATATCTGCCCACAACAATATGTATAAAAGTTGTCAAACAGGCTTTATGTTTTACTGTTCAAACTGAAAGCAGTTTATATGACCAATAGTAGGAGAATGGATAATCAAATAATGATATATCAAAAATATGAGCATTATCTCATACATTCAGAGGGATTAACATCTTATTCCTCACAAATATTACTTTGCAATATTACTGAAACCTTCTCATTTGTGAGAAGACTCTAAATCAGTCTGACTTGTGTTTGACTTCATGGTCCAAATAATACATGATATTTGTTCTTTTCAATATTATATTTATCTTTAATTCAGGGTGAACTAGCATGAATGTTGTTTTGAATAAAATCATTCCATTTTTTTTAAGTCTTGAGCTCCAAAATGTAGATCTTGGGCCATTATTTTCCTCTTATGAGACTGTGCTTCATGATAATTTATTCAATCTGACAACATTTGTGTACTGTTTAATACAAAATGTTAAAGGTGATAAAACTTTTTAATAGTATGTGTTCCTTATCCCTGTATTGTTCTTTTAAATTTATTACTATAAGGTGATAGCTGGGTACTAGGTTGCTGTTTTAATCCTTGCCCTCAGCTAAGGACATATCAATACCCCAGGAGTAGTATACCTTAGACATCCCAACCACGGGGAATTGTATAAGCACTGCTGAAAATAAATATCCCTCAAAAATCTCTGCTGTGCTGCATACACAGGACACAGCCAAAAAATTTATAGTGAAAAATGCTGACATACCTAACCAGAGTTTTTGATACTGTGATTAAAAGTTAAATGTCTAACATAAAAGATAAAACCCCACTTTTATAAATTCCACAACCCTGATTTCTTATCATGGAAAATACATAATATGACTCTTGTTTTCTACTTGTTTAGCAATTTCTGTAGTTGCAGGATTTAATCTTGCATGAAAACTAACAGCATGTGAGGAATACAGAGCTTTGGAAGAATTGATCATGATCATCAGAGGTATCACCAAAAGTGAAATGAAATAAGCTTTCCATGTCTGCATCTGTCAGTCATCTGTCTGAAAAGACAGCGTACCAGATTATGTTTCTTATATTTCTTAACTCTACATTAAAATTTTATGTAGCAGCAATGCTGCAAAAAATTACAGTGCTTAGTAATATGATCTTTGCATGACAAAGACTAATTTCTTTATAATGAAATAAACAAGTCATAAACAAAGTCAACATACTGGTTTTTTTTTTGTTGTTGTTTTTCCTTTTGGATTTAGGGACCATTCTCTTGACCACAAAGCATTATCATACAGCACAGCATTTTGCCTTCTGCCACATTCACCAAATTAAGCTGCAGATGACACAGAAAGGGAGAAAATTTATAGCTTAAGGTTCTACTAAAATTATTCAGTACACCTATTGCATTAAAGTCACATGACAAATGGAAATATGCAGGAGCAATCACTGTGATATATGATAGGACTACAGAC